>NC_092818.1:27407227-27710463 GCF_023375885.2 Dermacentor andersoni
CTACGAATGCAACTGCTACGTGGCGTGCTACCTGGTGTGCAATATGAAACTACAATGCAAAGGGCGCACGTACAGACGCTACGCGGCACGCATCTCATATCGCAATGCAAGTGACATGATACGATGCTAATAATAATATTTTCTTGTCATTTTCTTTGAAACGTGGCGGTGACATAGTTACCAAGCCAGTGTGATTTTACACGTGGCACGATACGGTGCCCATGATGGTGATGATGATGATGTATTCGCATCCCCTTTAAACGCGTCGTTGACATAGTCAGCTAGCCAGCTTGATTCAATGAGGTATATAATATTATATAATGTTTTTTTTACTAGCATTGTTGCAAAACTCTCTATATGTGCGCCGATTACTACAGGTAGCAAACCATCCTATATCACCCTTGTGTGCTTACCGACAAAGTAGAATGGTTAGCTGCACCGCTATTCTGCGTAATAAGTAAACTGCCTTCCTGCATATTACCTCTACACATAACGTCAGCTCGTAGAGCACACTAATTCCCTAATGCAATGGTGCATTATATTCAACACTTTCTTTGATTTGTGTATTACTTGATTTAGCCATTGGGTATGTACCATGTCCCATTCTTGGTCAATGCTCTAGAATGGACATGTGCTATATTGTGACACTAGAGGTACAGAATTCTCGCCAGGGAAATTAACAATACCCGTGTTGTAACTTTCTGTGCATAAAGCTGTCATTAGTATTCTTCCTCTGACAAATTTCATACGTCGCATTCATACGCGTGACCACGTTACGTAGATGTCACACTGAACGCCCTCCTGATTTAGTATTTCTATTTTGGCATAGCTTGTGGGTGGTCTAGTGCAGAAACACGCATAAAACGACAAAAATCCATGCTATTAATATTTTCACTGTTATAGTGGAGCAACATAATCATTTTATGAGGTCTCACACTGCATAGAAGAAAAGCAAACACAATTGTACCTATAGCAGGTACTTGTTATTGTTTAAATAACTTCACTAAACCTTCACTTCACGTATATTGTAACACGCGTGCCTAATCTGCATAATTTTCCTTGCCTCTTTTTTATTTGCAGCTAATGAACGGAAATTCTCGCTCAGAGGTCATCTCCTATGTGTACATAGCAGTCACTTAGCTCATAGTCTGCCTTCCTGTAGCTTGTCTCAAGTATTGAAATGAAACGGCTATACTTATAACTATAGTAAATGAAAGGTGTATAGCTATTAAGCCATGATGCATTGCATATTGTTACGTGTAGCTGACGTACGAGTCTATTTACAATATATTTACACGTAGACAAATGGTGGCAATGATGGCGACGCTATATCAAGCGGTCGCCACGTCGTCTTCCTTCTCCTCAGTGCAGCCACACTGTGGTGGCTGTTCCGTAGCATCACCCCCGGCAGTAGAAGCGCCGTCCCGGTGCTTAATCTACACATCCGCGGCGAAAGGTGTGTGATATGGCTTTAGTCTCGCCACGTGAACGATGTCACTTGCAGCCGACGATGACGCTGAGAGGCTGGCGGGGATGACTTCATACGTTACATCGGTCACTTGTCGCGCCACACGGTATGGGCCAGTGTAGCGCGACAGCAGCTTTTCGGACAGGCCCACACGTCGAATGGGGGACCAGAGAAGCACCAGAGAACCCGGAGTAAATTGTACGTCGTGATGGTGGCAATCATAGACGCGTCTCTGATGCTCCTGCGATGCCTCGAGACGGGTGCGGGCGAGCTGGCGCGCGTGGTCGGCGTGTGCGATCGCGTCGCGGGCGTATTCAGTGGTTGAACGTGTGGCCGAGGGCAACAAAGTGTCCAAGGGCAACGCGGGTTCTCGGCCATATGGGAGATAGAATGGTGAATAGCCGGTGGTGTCGTGACGCGATGAATTATACGCGAACGTCACATATCGTAAGTGAAGATCCCAGTCGTGGTGGTCGGTCGCGACGTACTTGGATAGCATGTCGGTGATGGTCCGGTTGAGGCGCTCCGTGAGGCCGTTGGTCTGTGGGTGGTAGGACGTGCTGAACTTGTGCTTAGTCGAGCAGAAGCGGAGGATGTCCTCGACGACTGCCGACAGAAAGCTGCGGCCACGGTTAGTGAGTAATTGGCGCGGGGCACCGTGCACTAAAATGATGTCATAGAGCAGAAAGTCAGCAACGTCAGTAGCACAACTTGTCGGGAGGGCTCTGGTGATTGCGTACCGCGTAGCATAATCAGTAGCGACGGCGACCCATTTATTTCCGGAGCCCGAGAGAGGAAACGGTCCAAGAAGGTCTAGACCAACACGGAAAAAGGGTTCCGGTGGGATGTCGATCGGCTGAAGACATCCAGCTGGAGGTGTGGAGGGCTTCTTCCGGCGCTGACAGGGCTCACAAGCGGCAACGTAGCGCCGCGCGGAGTGGGCGAAACCCGGCCAAAAGAATCGACGGCGTACACGGTCGTATGTGCGCGAGACGCCCAAGTGTCCAGCCACGGGAGCGTCCTGGAGTTGTTGGAGGACAGTCAAACGCAGGTGTGATGGAATTACGAGCAGGAGGTCATGGCCGTGTGGATCGAGATTGCGGCGGTATAGTGTCCCTTCCTTAAGGAGAAACATCCGGAGAGAGGCGTCGCCAGGCGTTGACTCCAGATGGTCGATGAGGGCTCGTAATGAAGGATCGCGGCGTTGCTCATTGCCGATTTCGAGCAACTGGGACACAGAGAAAACGCAAGTGATGGTGTCCGCATCAGCCGGGTCGTCGACGGGGTAGCGGGACAAACAATCGCCATCCTGGTGCAAGCGTCCCGACTTGTATACCACTGAGAAGGTATATTCTTGCAGGCGTAACGCCCAGCGAGTGAGTCGTCCCGTGGGGTCCTTGAGCGAGGATAGCCAGCAGAGCGCGTGGTGATCAGTGATCACACAGAAGGGGCGTCCGTACAAGTATGGACGAAACTTGGCAACAGCCTACATAAGAGCGAGGCACTCGCGCTCTGTGATTGAATAATTGCGCTCGGCGGGTGATAGAAGTCGGCTGGCATAGGCTATAACGCGATCATGTCCACGCTGGTGTTGTGCTAATACTGCTCCTATGCCGTGACCACTGGCATCAGTTCGAACTTCCGTTGAAGCAGACGGGTCAAAATGGGCCAGAATCGGAGGCGTGGTAAAGAGAGTAGTGAGCTGCGAAAAAGATGCGGCATGGTCAGGTCCCCAAGAAAATAGGGCGTCTTTCTTCAAGAGGTCGGTAAGGGGACGGGCGATGGTCGCAAAATCCTTCACAAAGCGTCGGAAATATGAGCACAGCCCTACGAAACTACGAACGTCCTTGGTAGCCTTCGGAACAGGAAAGTTCGTAACGGCGCGAATTTCGCCCGGGTCAGGTCGCACGCCTCTGGCATCCACGAGGTGTCCAAGGACGGTGATTTGGCGGCGAGTGAAGTGAGATTTTGACGAGTTCAACTGGAGACCAGCGCGGCGGAACACGTCAAGAATCGCTGAAAGGCGGTCTAGATGCGTGTCGAATGTGGGTGATTAAACGCTGACGTCGTCCAGATAGCACAAACAGGTGGACCACTTGAACCCCTGAAGCAGAGAGTCCATCATTCGTTCGAAGGTGGCGGGCGCGTTACAGAGACCGAAAGGCATCACCTTGAACTGATAAAGGCCGTCAGGGGTAACAAATGCAGTCTTCTCTCTGTCCATGTCGTCGACGGATATCTGCCAGTATCCGGACCGTAAGTCGATAGAAGAAAAATAAGTGGCACCATACAGGCAGTCTAGAGCGTCATCAATACGTGGCAAAGGGTACACGTCCTTTTTTTGTGATTTTGTTCAGGTGGCGATAATCTACACAAAAACGCCACGTTCCATCCTTCTTTTTGACAAGTACGACGGGAGAAGCCCAGGGACCACAGGAAGGCTCGATAATGTCCTTTGCAAGCATCTTTTTGACTTCCTGTTGCATAACAGCTCGTTCTGACGCAGAAACACGATATGGACGTCGGTGAATAGGGTTCGCATCGCCAGTGTTTATGCGATGGGTCACGACGGACGTTTGACCAAAGGGTCGATTGTCAAAGTCAAAAATGTCGCGATAGCCTTCAAGAACGCGGCAAAGGGCTGCAGCTTGAGCAGGTGTAAGGTCAGAGGAGACCATCTTCTTAATGTCGACGTCAGTACTGTGCGATGACGTCACGGTATGGGCTGAGCTGTAACGATCTTCCACTGTGAATGGCTCGACCTCATCATCCTGCAAAGCGCGAATTATAGCCAAGGAGATCCCCTGAGGCAGAACTTGCGTGGTTAGCGCGAAATTGACGAGTGAAAGGCATGTGCGGTTGCCAGTAATTTTCAGCACAGTGTGCGGCACGATAACACCATGTGTAAGCATAACGGCCGGAATTGGTGCGGCCACGTAATTGCCGTCAGGTACAGCTGGTGAGGACAACAAGTCTACGTGTGTCATAGAGTGAGGTGGTAGGCGAATAAAATCTATGCAGCTCAGATGGCTGGGAGGCGGGTCCACAGGGTCGGCAAGAAGATGCAAGTCAAGGCGAAGTGAGCCGGCCGAACAGTCAATGAGGGCAGAATGATGGGCAAGAAAATCCAGACCGAGAATGAGTTCGTGAGGGCAATGCTCGATGACGGTGAAAAGAACGACGGTGTGTCTCTCAGCAAGGGTGAGTCGGGCAGAGCACATGCCAACAATAGCGACAGTCCCTCCGTCGGCGACTTGTACAAATCGGTTCGGGGCAGGCGTCAGGACTTTCTTGAGCCGACGGCGAAGAGCAGCACTCATAATGGACACATGCGCCCCGGTGTCAATCAACGCGCACACAGGAACATTGTCGACGAGAACGTCCAAAAGATTCTTGTTCGTCGGTAAGGTGAAGCGAAGATTTTGAGCCAATGTCGTCTTTGCAGCTTCACCTCCAGAAGCTGCGCTGTCGAGTTTTCCGGTCGGGGGTGCGGCGAGTAGGTCGGAGAAGGAGCACGGTGAGACGGGGGCGAGCGAGATTGACGACGGGAGGGAGAAGGCGAGCGGGAGTAGCGAGGTCGTGTCAAAGGTGTCGCAGGGTCAGATGATGGGGTGGGCATAGAAGGGGCGAAGGAAAAGGACGCACTAGAGGGGCGAGGGTGGTAATTCGGAGAATAGCGTGTCGGGGAAGTCCAGCGGCTGCGGCAGTGGCGAGCGACATGTCCAATGCGTCGGCAGTTAAAACAGATCGGCTTGTCGTCCACGGTTCGCCATTCGGAGGGGTTGCGCTGTCCATAAGAGTAAGAAGGGCGCGGTGGGGCCGTGCGTGGAGAGAGAGGTTCCGAGCATGCGGAACGAATGGAGTGCAGGCCGACGTTGGATAACTCTTGACGGACGATGGCCTGGATCAAGGAGATTGTCACCGGAGAATGATAGGTGACGGAAATGAAGGGGCCGCCGGTTGGGCCGCTTCGACCTCACGACGAATGATGCGGGTCAAGTTGTCACATCGCGACGGCTGGTGGAAGAGGTCGTCACAGGATGACGTAGCAGCTGTGTTGGGAAGTCTCGTGGTGTGCTGGGATACCCGGCGGCTTTTAGCATGCTCAAGACGGCGGCACTCCTTGAGGATGGTATCGATGCTGGTGACGTTGGTAAACACCAGTAAATTGAAGGCGTCGTCAGCAATCCCTTTGAGGACGTGATTTACCTTATCGTCCTCAGACATGGTCGGGTCAGCCTTGGCACAAAGGGCCAAGACGTCGAGAATGTAGGACACGTAGGACTCGGTCGACGTCTGTACACGTGTCGCTAGGGCTTACTTGGCATTGACTTGACGACCGCAGGGATTGCCAAAAAGGTCGCGGAGCTTCTCTTTGAAGAGATCCCAGCTCGAGATCTCCTCTTCGTGAGTCTGGAACCATGCAAGTGGAGCTCCGTCGAGTTAGAAAAGAACGTTCGCGAGCATAATAGACGAATCCCACCTGTGACTGGTGCTGACACGTTCGTATAAGCGGAGCCAGTCGTCAACATCAGGACTGCCGACTCCGTTGAAAACACCAGGATCCCGAGGTGGGGAAATGGCGACGTAGGTCGGGGCTGCAGGCGGAGGCGGTTGCGTAGATGAAGTGCCGCCAGCAGGAGCCGAAGTTGCACTGTCGCCGTTGCGACCGCTGCGAAGCTCCATGACGGGTACGGGGAACGTCCACCTCCACCAAATTAATGTTACGTGTAGCTGACGTACGAGTCTATTTACAATATATTTACACGTAGACAAACGGTGGCAATGATGGCGACGCTATATCAAGCGGTAGCCACGTCGTCTTCCTTCTCCTCAGTGCAGCCACACTGTGGCGGCTGTTCCGCAGCAATATGAACGGCCGCAAGCTATTCAAACATATCTCGTCCATCATTGATTGCATCTTTTCCTGCCCCTTTTCTCCCGGTCATGTGTTGCAAGGCCGCCCTTACATTATCGTTCGTTATAGAACGTTCCTCTGTATTCTGTTCGTCACTACTTACAAGGAAGGTTGCGGAGCTGATATAGGTACTCTACAGTTCAGTACAGAATAATTCTGCTCCTTTACTATATCATCAAAATTGCTGATGACATTACCCCCTCATCTTTCACTGCATACATCCTGCCTTATCCTATGTCAAGTTTTCTTTCACTGATTTCATGCTGCGACCATCTTTTACTGTTTCTTTAATCTTTTTGATGGTGCGATGGCGAATATCCCTTACAAAAATGACTTCAGACTGTCTACAGAAATCTATAGACTTTTAATAGACGACCTTGCTTTTCTATAGATTTGGACTTTTCTTGATACAAAGTCTATAGACTGTCTATCGACGAAAGTCGATAACGTTGCTATTTCTTTTTGTCTATTCGCAGTCTCTAGACGGTCCATAGAAAAAAGTCGATAAGGTGTTCATTTCTTCTTTGTCTAATTCCCCTCTATATACTACCTATAGACGAAAGTCGATGCAGTCTCTATTTATTTTTGTCTATTCGCAGCCTTTAGACGGGCTATAGAAAAAAGTCGATAAGGTGTTTGTTTCTTTTTTGTCTACTTCCCCTCTATAGACGACCTATAGACGAAAGTCCATACAGTCTCTATTTATTTTTGTCTAATATTTATCTTTAGACTTTCTATAGACGAAAATCGATAAGATTTCTATTTCTTTTTGTCTATTCGCAGTCTATAACGGTCCACAGAAGCAAGTCGATATGGTATTTGTTTTTTTTTTGTCTGTTTCCTCACAAAAGACACCTATAGACGAAAGTCAATACAGCCTCTATTTATTTTTGTCTAGTGATTGTCTGTAGACTTTTTAAAGACGAAAGTTGATACGATTTCTGTTTCTTTTTGTCTATTTGCAGTCTATAAACGGTCTATAGAAAAAGGTCGATAAGGTGCTTGTTTCTCTTTTATCTACTTCCCCTCATAGTCTACCTACAGACAAAAGTCGATACAGTCTCTATTTATTGTTCTTCATTATTCGTCTTTAGACTGTCTATAGACGAGAGTCGATAAGGTGTATATTTTTTCTTGTCAATTCCCACCCTACTTAGTTCCTCACAAACACGCACATGCACACATTCACGTACGCATACAAACAAACGCACATACACACAGATATATATATATATATATATACATACTGCTGCGCGACCGGCCGCTCCAGTCACATTGTGTGTAATCGCGGGCTTCTTCACGCTCGCAAAAACACTTCTATGGAGCACGTGTTGAGCCACAGAAAGATGTATCGGGAGTTTCTACTAATGCTTTACAATTTGATCATTGAGAATTTTCATCTAGTTAAAGTAATTGAGAAATAAATTAACACTAATTATCTAATCAGTAGAATGCGAAAAAAAATAATCTGCGCATTTTCAAGCGATGACAAACAACATTACCTTGGTTCTCTCCAGCTACGTAACATTTGCATATGCTAAAGTCTGGCTCAAATTAAGTGGAACACCCCATATAAATTTTTGCAATTCGAATTATTTTCCACGGTTTCCTTTATGACCGCCAGTGAAGGCCATAGAGTGGGACGTCACCAAAGGTCATGTTAACTTGAGCGAACGGCCCGTATACCGATTGTGCTAAGGCGTGAGATGAAGTAGAAAACAGCCGATACTGTAAAATTCTTATTGCTGCCGGCTTACATGACGTCTATAGATTGGAAATAGACAAAATCGTTAATCTGGGCTGTACGCAGCAACCAAGCTCAGGTACCGGTGGATAATACGGAGCTGCCTTTGATATAAGCCACTGAAGTTGTATACTACTGAAATTGCTGTAGAGCCTATTTGTAGACATTAGTATACACATAGTGTATATCTCCGCATTTGTTGACCACATGATGTGACCTACGTAGTCGCTCTCGGCAATCCCAAGAAAGTCTTCACAGTCGTCATAGCATGACTTTTACGGCAGCAGAATAAAGAAAGCGAAATGCCGATCCAATTGTGATAATAGATGTTATGAACGCCAACTTTAGCTACAAGTGGATTCCTAACAGGCATCCAGCTAACAGCACAGAGACTCGTTATATTTGCAGCTGAGAACGCGGACTTTGTGAGTGTGCGATGAACCGATGTCGCGCATGTGGTGTGCGCGTTGTGTGTCGTCCGATTCTCAGATATTTTTCACATTGTCTTTATATCTCGGCTGCATCACTAACATCGGGCGGTTTTTTCGTGCACTGATATCCTGCACTATAAACTCATCAAAGAGACTCATTCAATTAAAATATGTGCCAAATTCTCTGAGCCATGTGTGTGTTCCAGTCTCATAGGAAAGCCCACATCATTTGTAATACAACCTGCCAGCGAATTTCCTTCGTTCATGAAAAAAGGATGAAAAATGGAAAAGAACAGCAACCCGTTCCGGCACGCATGCGGCGCAGAGAGAGTGAGAAAGAGACAAAAAAAAAAGAAAAGAAAAAGGCGCACAGACTTCTCGGAGCGCGCGCGCCCTGGCGCGCGGAGCTCATGCGCCTGTGCAATGAGTGCCATCTGTCCGCGTCAATTTGAATTCTCAACGAGCGCGCCAGGCACGTAAACGCTTGTAGCGGTGTGCGGTGTCTGCCTGAAGGTTGCTGTCTGTGTATGCGTGCCTTCTTTGTGGCATCACACGTCGACTACACCGAACGATAAGCTTTAGCAAAGATGTTTTGCGTCAACAGCTCACGATTAGGTAAGAGCATTTCATAGCGCGAACCGACTGCATATAGCGCTGGCGACTCGGGCATAGTATCGGTTTCTCATTTTCATGATTTGATAACGCGCTCTTGTTCTCACTTCTACTATACCGAATGTTTTACGGAAAGCGATCGCTCACGCTTGTTGATTTTAGCGTCATAGTTGATGTGCGTAAGAAAGGAAGTACACCATGTTTTAACTTGATACTGAGCTGCCACTAAGCGGATTGTGTGTGTTGAGCTTCCAGTGTGGTAGATCTCATTTCGTGGTGCTCGGTCCGGCCGCGATGAATGATGAGTCGCATGTGCAGTGAAATTCTCGTTGTTGTGTCGGCTGGCGCTCATTTAGATAAGAGCACTCTGCGAAGTGCGCATGCGCCACTAAGTGTTAAAAGCAGAGTGCCCCTTGCTAGCCCTGTCTTTCTTGCCGAGCCTCAACCCACAAGCATGGCTTAATAAACGTCGTTCACCCGGAACTTGTCTGATCCTTTCTACACGCCTGGCGCAAAACGTAACACGTGGCGACGAAGATGGGATTTTGAGGAGTTGCGCAGCGTCAAGGAAGGCAAGTGTTCTCGGCATTCAGCCTCTGTTCAGTATCGACGATTGAAGAGTGCTGCTTTTTCTTTTCTTCGCTGACTGATAATATGAACGAAGAAGCCAGTGCAGGTTCGACGCGGTTTGCTGCTCAACTGGGCCAGATGGGACCATTCGACGTTTCTACGAATGACTGGGCGTCGTACGAAGAACGGCTGACGTCGTTTCTTATCGTCAACCGCGTTCCCGAAGGTGACAGAGTACGTGCATTCCTGAGCATCATAGTCCCCAGTACCTATAGTCTTCTGAAATCACTGGTTGCCCCGGAGCTGCCTTCAGCCAAGAGCTTCGAGATACTAAAGAAGACGCTGGGGGACCATCTGTCGCCGAAACCATCGGTCATTGGCGAGCGAGCAAAGTTCCACAGGAGGCAGCAAGTCGAAGGCGAGTCCATTTCTGATTACGTTGCCGAGCTACGCAAGCTAGCACAAACCTGTGATTTTGTAAGCGCGTTAGATGAATCCCTCCGGGATCGCTTCGTCTGCGGCTTGTTAAGAGAGGATATACAGCGAGTGCTGTTCACTGAGGATAGCAAGCTTACGTTTCAGAGAGCGGTAGAGCGCGCTGTGGCTATGGAGGCGGCAACGAAAAGCACTGCGGAAGCCCGTACAGGTGTGTCTACAGCCAACCCGATGCATAAGGTACAGGCGACTTCGAGTGTCCAGTCGCAGGCATGTTTTCGCTGTGGGTCGCCGAAACATTCCGGCAAAGCGTGTCCCAACGTATATGACAAATGCTATAAGTGCAACAAAAGGGGACACCTGCAACGAGTTGGCCGTAGCACCTCCGGCCAGTCGCGTGGGAAACGCCCCATCAAGGACACTGTAAAAACTCTATCGGTGGTATCCCGCTCGGAAGTGGTAGCCGTAAGGGGCGTATCTGCTCCCAGTATTGAGCCCATCATGGTACCGATGAAAGTAAATGATGTGACAATCCCTATGGAACTAGACACAGGTGCCGCCGTCACAGTCATTCCTTTCAAACAATACCGCCAATTTCTTTCATCAGCCAGGCTCAACCCGACAGAAGTAAAGCTCCGCACCTATACAGGAGCCCTGGTGATCCCAAAAGGCGTCCTGCAAGTCAAGGTGCAGCACGGTGGCAACACGGCGAGCCTTCCTCTATACGGCGTCGACCAGGAGGGGCCACCGTTGCTGGGTCGGGAATGGCTTCAGGCAATTAGGCTGGAGTGGAACAAAATCTGGAACGTCCACCATCTGCCAAGGTCAGAGCTGCCTTTTTCTTGTCGTTTAGAGGAAAGGCTGCACGCCTTCATCGCAAAGTACGACTCTCTATTTAAAGATGAGTTAGGCATGATTACAAAAGAAAGGGCCGAGCTGTATTTCAAGCCTAATCAGGCACCGAAGTTTCTCAAAGCAAGAAACCTGCCATTCGCACTGCAAAAGGCGGTTGAGCTTGAACTTTCGAAGATGGAAAAAATGGGCATCATAACGGCCGTTGCCACATCAGATTACGCAACGCCAGTGGTACCCGTTATCAAGGAAGACGGTGGCATACGCCTCTGTGGCGATTATAAGGTGACAGTGAATCCGTGCCTTGACGTCACGCGTTACCCGTTGCTGAAGGTCGATGACTTATTCGCGGCTCTGTCTGGAGGCACACATTTTTCAAAGATCGACCTTAACTGCGCTTATCAGCAAGTGGTCATGTCTGACGCCTCAAAGCAATACCTAACCTTGAACACCCAAAAGGGATTGTTTGTCGTCAACCGATTACCTTTTGGAATCTCTTCCGCGCCGGGGATATTTCAAAAGATAATTGACACGATGTTGAAGGACCTCAAGGGTGTTTGCTGCTACCTAGATGATATTTTGGTAACTGGGAAAACACTAGAAGACCACTTAGCTAATCTCGAAGCGCTGCTGGAGCGTCTTCAAAGCCGAGGTGTCAGGGTAAAGAAAGAGAAGTGCTCGTTTTTTCAAAGCGAACTTCACTACCTTGGGCACAAAATCAGCGCTGAAGGCATTTCCCCATTGTCAGATAAAGTTGACGCACTTCTCCAGGCACCAGAGCCGAAATCAAAAAAGCAGCTTCAGTCTTTGTTGGGCGTTGTCAACTATTACAGCAAGTTCGTGCCCCAGTTAGCAACGATAGCTCAACCATTTTTCAGACTTCTGCAAAAAAAGGTAGCGTGGCACTGGGACGAGCATGCTAGAAAAGCGTTCAACCAAGTGAAAGCGCTATTGGCACAACCACCTACGCTCGCACACTATGACCCTGAAAGACAACTTAGGCTGTCATGCGACGCGTCTCAGTATGGTGTAGGAGCAGTCCTATTTCATGTCTACGATGACGGAAGGGCACGGCCCATTGCTTACGCTTCACGAACGCTATCTGAAGCGGAAAAGAAATACAGTCAACTGGAGAAAGAAGCGTTAGCCATCATTTTCGGTGTAAAGAAGTTCCACTTCTATCTTTATGGGTGCTCATTCACCTTGGTCACAGACCATAAGCCTCTTCAAACAATATTGGGCCCACAACCGGTATTCCCACCATCGCAGCTGCTCGTTTGCAACGCTGGGCCGTTACGTTGGCAGCCTGCTCTTACAATCTTATCTTCAAGAAATCGAGCGAGAACGCGGAAGCCGATTTCTGCTCCCGTCTGCCGCTGCGAGACCTTGAAGCGGAAACCAAAGAAACAGAAGAAACATTTTATTCGTTGCGATTGAACTTGTTGCCTGTTTCTAGTCGAGATATCGCGGCTGCCACATGTAAAGACCGAATTCTTTGTCAAGTGAAGGAATTCAGAAATGTGGGATGGCCCGCGTCGATCAAGGATGAACAGTTGAAGCCTTTTTTTCGCAGATGCAACGAACTGACGGTGCATCAGGGATGCGTCATGCAGGGCGCAAGAGTAGTCGTGCCTGCAAAGCTGCAAGGGTTCGTTCTGGACGAACTCCATGACGGCCATCCCGGCATCGTGCGCAGCAAAGAACTAGCACGCAGCTACGTGTGGTGGCCAACTCTTGAGGCGGACCTCGAACTTCGTATTTGAAGCTGCGCTAGTTGTCAAGAGCAACGTAACGCTCCAATCAACGCACCTCTTCACCCGTGGTCATGGCCGACTTCACCGTGGCAGCGTGTTCACGTAGACTTTGCGGGACCTTTTCAGAATACCATGCTTTTAGTGGTGGTCGACGCACATTCTAAATGGCCAGAGGTTTTCGAAATGAGATCGACAACTACAGAAAGCACGATTCGTTGTTTGACTAAGCTCTTCGCACGTTTTGGTTACCCTGAAACCATTGTTTCCAATAATGGACCTCAGTTTCTTTCGCAGGAGTTCAAGCACTTCGTGCAGGCAATGGGAGCGCGCCACGTCCTCACGGCTCCCTACCACCCCAGCTCCAAGGGGTTGGCAGAGCGTTTCATCCAGACCTTAAAGAATGCGCTGCGCAAAGACGGCACAGGAGGAACACTGCACGTAAAGCTGCATAAATTTTTGCTGTCGTATCGCAACACACCACATGCGACGACTCGTGAATCACCAGCGGCATTGCTCCTAGGACGACGCTTACGTAGTCGGCTAGATGCCGTAAAGCCTTCCGTTGGGGAAAGAGTAGCACACAGACAGTGCACTCAGGCATTAAGTCGTCCGTGTCGCGAACGTCACTTCTTGGTAGGCGACAGCGTGTTAGCACGTAATTATTCTGGAAAACCAAAGTGGGCTCCCGCTGCGATTGTTGCTCAAACAGGACCTGTCTCTTTCCAAGTACGAGCAACCACCCCGAGGGGCACCTTCACCTGGCGTCGTCACCAGGATCAGCTGCTACAGAGGCCTGCAGAGGACGTTACCCCTAGGCATGGAACAGCTGGCGAAGTTACGACCAGCGACTTCCTGTTTTATCCTGAGACTGCCGGCGCACCAGTTCCTTCCAGTCCACAACCGCCCATGGTAACTCCGGTTGCGCAACAGGCAACACCAGCACCCGCCGAGGCAAGACGCTACCCCATGCGAAATCGTCGCCCACCGGATAGATTCTAAGCTGGACTCTGAGTGACTGTGTGCTCCATTAAAAGGGGAGGTGGTGTTGTGTCGGCTGGCGCTCATTTTGATAAGAGCACTCTGCGAAGTGCGCATGCGCCACTAAGTGTGGCGCATGCGTGACCCGCTTTACGTATATATCTCGAAATTGTGTTAGCATGAAGAATTTTCAAACAGAGACGTATAGTTGAATAACTGCTAGTGTACTCGGATGAAAGGCCATGCTTGCGGGGCATACATCAGCTGCCGTTTTCGTATAGTTTAAAGGTAGCAGTATTTTTAAGGTTCCTGGCAACCAATCTAAATAATTGTGGGAGGCTACCGCCAGCAAAACACGACACTTGAAGAAATATCTAGATTCACCGAATCTAAATATGTGCAACCACAAACGATTTTGGAGCATGAAACCTGAGATAAGCTCAATCACTCGCAGCTTCGCAACTTAGGCGAAAGGATTAGAGAACAATAAATTAGTCGCTCCGGGAAGCACCTTTACACGTTTCAAACTGAAGGCATTTCGTTCGACGGTAGTTGGAAGATTTTTTTTTTGTCTCTTTTATAAACAGTTTAGCAGCAGAAATTATCTTTCAGGCTATTGGAAAAGCGTTAAGAACCTTTCCATACTTCGGCGTTATGCAGTTTACGTGCTGTTAATCACTAGGCAGCTGCTAGCGCAGACTCGCATTGTGCCAATCGTGCATGGTATAAAGCCCTTGTCGTCCGTAATAAGTGTTCCGGTTTTCATTACTGTTGCATTTAGTGCCATCCTCTAGGACAGACTGTATATGATATGCGCTGTACAAGAAAAGAGCCAGATTATCCATTTGGTGGCCTTTTCTTAGCAGATAACGCGCAGATTATTCCAATAATTTAGTGGACATTACACTTGTTCTACCCTTATCGACACACCTAAAAGATCGTAACATGTTTTGGTTGATAAGCAACCTGATGAATACGCTCCCATTCATCTGCATTCTGCTGAAAGTGTGGCAAATGGATTATCTCGAAGTATGAGAAAAGAGACATTGCAGACTGTGCTAAGCGAAAATAAATTGCAATTCTTAATGTGATTGTTCAAAACTGCAGTCACTATGCTGAGCATGTTCATTCGGCCCGGGCATATTGCATTAACACCTGAAAGATGTGCACAGTCCAGCCGGGTCTCTTTGTTTCAGCAGTTATTATTATAGGAATCGTTTGGTATTCTCACATTTCTTATATTTTTATAAGTACACTGTAACATGAACCTGTCTTGAAACGAAACGTATCGTCGCTGGTGCCGGTGACCATTACGGTTGTCTAATTGCTAATCATACTGTAACGTAACGAAACATAACGGTACTGATTCATATTGCCATGTAGTCTTTAGTAAGTGGTAAACATAGTTAACTAGAGGCGTAAGTGATGAGAGCAAATTATATGGAAAAGTACTATTGAACCCTAAAAATAACTCATTGAATAGTTTTCCATCACACTGCTGCATTTGCTTTACGTGTGTGCCTCTGTGTCCTTGTCTTCCGTGCTGTACTCGTGGAGCCATCAATTACGAACTTGCCCAAGCCCTTGTCAGCTTTATTAAACAAGGGATTCAATTCAATTGAGTCTAAGACTGCATGTTAAGTGATTGACGTGTTCTTCGTTTTATCTAAATTTTATAGACTGGCAGTACTTGGCAAGCATCAAACCATAATATTCTTTTGTTGGACTTAAGATGCGGATGTAATGGATTGCCAGAAAATTTTCATGAAAACAGCAAAAGATCGGGGATTTTACGATGACCACATAGGTATGCTGTCTTGTTATATGTCATACAAAGTCCAGAAAATCTTTGTGTTAAATATATTTTTAAAACGTTTCACCTCATAAAAAGTTTAGAAAAATTGGTCCTATATATTGAAAAAAAGAATGAAAGTAAAGCATACTGACATGGCATTTCTTACTCAATTTATTTTTCTTTTCGTTAACTAAAGCCCTGAACCTCGATACCCTACAAAACTTTTGCAAATTTGAGAGCACGTTAAATAATTTACTGTGATAGCATTCATTCGAACTTAGTGTCAGTTTTGTTTCCTAGGATGTGCATATCTGTCGTCCCATGACACAAAGTGCTCGCGTGATATTTCGGGTGCTCATGTGGTATACCTAACTTAGAAGCGTGTTAGCATGCACAAGTGCATCATTACCTGTTAGAAACTAAGTGACCATATCAATAAAATCAATCCATCTGCCTTCTATTGAAGTTATGGCCAATGACCCATTCATTTAAGAGTATGAGAAAGACATTTAAATGCGTATTAAGCAAAATAAATTACAATCTTTCACATGATACTGGCAATACTCCAGTAACGTCTTCTGCACGGGCATATTTAACTACGAGCCAAAAAAAAAATGTACAGACAATTTGTGATAAGTACATTAATGCATCATATATGAACTTGTCATAAAAGGGAACACACTGTTGCTGGCACGAGCAGCAGTTGTAACTGTTTAATTGTTCACCATACCATAAAATAAAACATTGTATAATGGTACTGATTTGTATTGACAAGCCGCCACTAGTCTTAGCTAAACCGCATTAAGTATTGACTTAGATGGTTAGAGCAAGTATATTACGCTGCTTAATGAACATACAAAGAATACACACTTGTTATTTTTGCTTCATATTGCTGCACCTACTTATTTGCAGCATACACCTGCATCACCTTTGGGTCTAATGACACAAAGGTCAAGGCCAGCCTGGCGACCGTGCTTGCCAAGGGGAAGTAGTGTAAATATTTAGTCTCTTTCCTTAATAGCATAAGACATGTATTTTTAGACCTTCATCTATTATATCGTGCAATAAAAACAGTTAATTCATTGCCGGTGCAGTTGTTTTCTTTTTTGCACTGCATGATTCAGCACTTCAATTCTCTCTGTTTATGCAACATATATGAGAGTACAGCTGGTTCAGGAGCATTATTAATCTACTAACGTTAATGCATAAGTGCAGATCAAAAACAACAGGTGCACATGCATAAATACATTCAAAATTTTTTGCTACCACATGTAAAAAAAAACTTTTTTACATGTGGTAGCAAATGTCTGTAGGTAATCTATAGACATTTGCTTATAGACATTTTGTAGACTTCGGTCTACAAAAGCAGAACTGTATATAGTTCTGTTCTTGTAGACTGAAGCCTATCGAATGTCTATAGACATTTGTGCATAGACATGCTATAGACTTCAGTCTACAGATATAGAACTGTATAACCCTACACACTTTTGTCTATAAACATTCTGCGGGCATTTGTCTACAAGCGTGAATTTTTCCTTAATCTATCGACACACCATAGACAGTCTATAGACTCAGACTTTTTATAGACTAGTCGATAAAAAGTGTGTGGCCATAAGTCTATAGACTGGTCTATAGGAATAGTCTATAGATTGTCTATAGACATTCTATAGACTTCAGTCTACAAATGTAGAACTATAAACATATACACTTGTCTATAGACATTCTGCAAACGATTGGCTACAAACATGAATTTTCATTATTCTATAGGCAGTCTTTAGACAGTATATAGCCAGTCTATAGACTCAGACTTTTTATAGACTAGTCTATAAAAAGTGTATAGCCATAAGTCTATAGACTGTCTATAGACACTCTATAGGAAGTATATGGACTCAGACTTTTTATAGACTAGTCTATAAAAAGTGTATGGCCATGAGCCTATAGACTGTCTATAGACTAGACAAAAGAAATATCTATAGACAGTCTATATACTTCATAGACAAATGTCTATAGACTGTCTATAGACTCTATAAAAAATTTGTAAGGGATATCTTACTTTCTTCTCATTTACTAGTGTTGACAGTTCAGTGAATTGTATCTGTTCTCTTGAGTCAGACACTTTCCGGCATTGTCATTTCTTTATTAGGTCCTTCGTTACTCGGGAGAGATTCCCTACACGTTGCCCCGGTGCCTTACGTTGCATTTGCATGTTGAAATGCAGCTGACAAAACGGTGTGTGTAGAATTGCTGAGAAGCTGAAGGAAGTGCCGTGCACGTCATGAATGAAAGGACCATTTCCTTCTCAGCGTACGACGAAGGCCATTGAACGCCGGCAGAGGGAATGACAACTCGGATTATGGCGATATCTTTGTGGAAAACGACGCTTCGAAAAATCGCCCGATGATTCAAAGAGTGCAATGCGAATGATCATGAGTTATACAGGCTGACGCGCCCAACTCACCCGATCTTGGACTCACCAAATGATTTAAGGGTCTCGGTGTCTTGCTCCCTCCAAGACAATTGAGTGCGAATGATGCTTTATAGCGTCCTGGTTAAACATTCTATGCTCATGGTTCATGCTTCAGCGTGCGCTGGCTCTTTAAGTGTGCGCCGGCTTAGCACCACGCCGACCGAGCCACAGCTGCCGGTGCCCTCGTAAACACCATTCAGTTAACGCGACGCGACAGCAAACGGCCACGCAGCTACCACATCATGAAGGGAAGGCGAGGCGTGACCGCGCTGCGCCAAAACTTCCACAATATTGGGTGCGCGATCGGTGGGACCCACCAACGATGACGAGATGACAAACCAGCTGGTGGTGTCCCAGGGAACCGAGCGTTTCGTCACGTGAGTGAACTGTCCCCTTTAATTGGCGGCAGCACACTCGTGATCCGGTTTGGTTCCACCAGTGAGAGAAGAGAGTGTACGAGATGTGAGAGATGAGAGAGAAAAGTTTGCGAGCGGAGACGAAAGCACGAAACTGAGCAACGAGCAGAGAAAAGTGAGCGCTTTAAGAAAAATACTCAGGCGGCTTGCATTGTACTTTTCTGGGATACCACGCGTATCAAGGCTCTAATGAAAAATGTCCGGAGTTAAGCTCGTAGTAGTTGAAGACACGTTTCTTGTCAGAGCGGTGCTTGACGGTGCAAACATCAGACACTTCTTTGGCCGCAGTGATCGCGGGAAATTGTTGCCAAGAGAGAGTTAAAGAACAGCAATGTGACGGCCTTGCCATCACAGCCGAAAGCGCCCACCACGCGTCGACATCACCGGGAGAGAAGGAAATGATGGCGGTGGGATTTAGACAGATTCAGCGCACACGTTGAAATCCATGTGAAACGAAGGTTCGGACAAGCAGTGTGTATTAGACCATGTACAAATCACGGCGGCGCGCCCAATTATTGCGTCTGCCATCATTCTACGTAGCGTGCAGCCTCTTCCACGGTAATGTTCATCCACCAGAAAGGCCACAGCTGTAATATTGGGCAAGTTCACAGTTATGCACTGCACTGCACGGCTAAGAGCGTAAGCGAAATGAAAGCACTGTGTGAAGCGGATCACACTGTTGGACGTCTACACAACAGTGTCACGAAGACCAAGGGAATACTGATCATTTTATTGAAACTAATATGAATGGCAAGCGTATGGCGGCGCGGGGCAAAAACAAGTATGACGTATATCTTGATACATTGAGGAATTATGTACTTCTTGTGCCTCACCAACGCATGTCCTTTCTGATTTATTGGTGACGTGTGGAGCCCATAAGGCGTGGACTCGGCCGCTGTGCATAGACGAAAATAGCAAATCATTTCAGTCGTGTCATGAAAGGCACTGTGGCAGCTTAGCGGCTGCGTTGTTACTCTGCTAATCACGAGGTCGCGGCATCAACTCCGGGCGGCGGCGGCCGCATTTCAACAGGGGCGGAATGCGACAACGTCCATGTACCATGCACTGGAGGGGATGTTAAAGAATCCCTGGTGGTAAAAAAGTAATCGTATTCCGCCACTACAGCGTCGCTCATTGTCAAATCGCGGTTTCAGCACATAGAACCCCAGAATCCATTCTTGTCATGTATGAGATTGAGTGCGCATTCGTGCATCTGTTGCTTCCTACTCTAGCGACGGCTTCTTTGGTAGCACCATCACAATGTCAGGCCTATTCAAGTGGGCATGACATTACTGCTTGCCACTGGGTGCTTTCTCGCGCCCCTGAATATCCATCTGCACTGGCATTGCAGCCCTTGTCATTGCTCGAGTTTGACAGATCTGCGCAGCACCAGGTTCGAAACGGCTGCGCTCACATCGGGCGACGCATGTTTGGTTTTTCGGCTGTTCCACCTTCTGGGATTGGCCCGAAACGATCACCACCAACTCCAAGAAGTGGTCCGGCGCCTGTGGAGACCAACTGCAGGTCACTCGGACCATATTTCGGCGTTTTACGGCCGATTTTACACCTTCAGAACGTGGCGAGCTGCTAACCCTAACTTCAGTTAGGGGAGCAGCGCCGGCGCCGGTGGGCGAGCGAGCACCCGAGCATGGCGGCCTCAAGAACCCCGGCTGCGACATCGAACCCGCGGCTTATTACAACGTCGCGACTTGAAGAACAGACGGATTTCACTGCATCTCAGGTGGGTGATGCAACACCGCACCACGAATGCAAAAGGCAGCTACGATCAACAACAACATGCAAACCGTTACCGTGTTCGACGAAACGAAAGCACAAACCGGATGGGAGCGCGTTCTTTCCCTGAAGGAAAAGAAAATCTCGCTCAGGAGCGCCGCTCCGCGCGATGAAGCGCACTGCCATCAGGTCCGATTACCAACTCATCCAAACCCGTGGCGCATCGCGGGATCCACGACTGAAGCGTCTTCCGCCGCTACCGAAGAGTGACATGAAGGCGGTCATCAGACCACACCTAGGGCTACCACTAAAAAATGTTACCAGTCAGGCCCTGGCAAGAGCCGTCATGGAGGCGTGCCAGGACAGAACCACCGACAACAATTTTATTCTAAGAATCAAGTCAGGTTCCAACATTGCAGTGATATCCACCCCGAATCGGGATACGGCCAAGGTCGTCCAAGCCTTAAATTCTTGAACATCAACGGATGCCAACACCCGGTCAATGCGTACGTTACGGCCGGAGAAGACACGACGCGGGGAGTAATCCACGGTATAGAAGCACACACCCCTTCTGATGTGCTGCGATCGAACCTACGTATCCGAACGCAGGGACTGGAGTTGATCGACGCAAGAATGATGGGCGACTCACAAAGTGCTTTGCTCACCTTCTACGGCAGCCGAGTGCCAAGGAATGTTTATTACTTCGGGGGGGAGAAGCTCTGCCCACCCTACCGGAGTGCGGTACAATTCTGCCGTATCTGTGGGACCGTGGGACGCCGCACCGGCGTATGTCCACAGCCCGACGTGCAGGTGTGCCGCTCGTGCGGGGTGCGGGAGCCTGCCGATGGACACACGTGCACCCCCAAATGCGCCATTTGTGGGTGTGGTCATCCAACGGGTGACCGCAGATGCCCCAAAAGACTAAATCAGGTCAGGCAGATATCAAGACCACGGCCAAAGAAACCAACGAAGACCCAGATACGGTGGTTCGCCACCGAAGACGAAGGCTCCGAGCTGGAGTTCCTTCCGGTGATGGATCGTCGCAGCCGCTCCAGAACCCGCTCGCCGTCGCGGAGCAGATCTCTTTCCGGGCAGCCGGGCCAGAGAAGACGGTCATCATCCCGAGCCAATGTGCCTCAACAGCAACATCAGACAAAAAAGAAGGAGGCCCCAACAAACAAGTCACCAGGGATCCTACTGGCATGCAGCACCCCTCAACATAATCAGGCGAGCTAGGCGCAAGTCGCGTCTCCCACTGCCAATGCTAAGAATACACCTACACCAATCACACAAAACCCAGAGTACAAGAAAAACAGTAGAAGAAAACAAAATACTTCGAAACAATTTAGCCGAGCTACGAGCCTAGTTTGAAGCTTTTAAGCGTATGGCAAACAACAGCACATCACTGCAACCCACTCAAATTGCTGACCACACTTCCAAATCACCACCGCAGACATCACTGCAACAAAGTACCGCCTCCAGCGCTCAATCGGTAACGCTGGAACAGTTAGCACAAAACATGCAAGTAATGTTCGCAGAGCTAAACAAACTCAAGCGAATGGTAGACGATGTGCAAACAAAAGCCGCAGCCGTCCCCCGAAAGAGGGTCAGTCACAGTCCGGGAGCTCCTACCAGGACACCGAAAGCTATAGAGCACACTGATAGTGACAGTAATATCCATGGACAATATGGCAAACAACACAAAGACCGGACACATTGAAATCTGGCAATGGAATTGCTGCACGCTACGCACTAAATTGGCTAATTTCACGCACTACATAGAATCGGCGCCAATCCCTCCCGACGTTATCTGTAGTCAGGAAATAGAGAAACAAAATCGAAAACTCAATAGATACGAGCTTTAAGCTCCCCCAGATTACCTTCAAGTAGCCACCTTTGCCAAGAAGGATGTTGCGATTAGCGTAAATTATTTTTGGGGGGAACCTATTCAGCACCACATAATCACGATTTGGCCGCAGAAAAGGGGCAAACCTAAAAGAATTATTGTCAACGTTTATAGTTCTCCCAAAGAAAAACAGACGGATTTCGAAAACGGGGTGGCCACAGCGGTGCGACTCGCTCAAGGTAGCGACAAATTAATACTGTTAGGCGACTTTAACGCACAGCACTCAAAGTGGGGCTACAGTAGAGACAATCCCAAGGGCATCTTGTTAGCAGACGTTGTAGAGCGCTACGGACTTTTCCAGCTAACTCAACAGGATCTCCCAACGCGAATCGGGAACAGCGTGTCCAAGGACACTTCCCCCGACCTCACGTTCACCAACAACGCAAGTGAGACGCGATGGACGAACCTAGGTGAAAACATAGGAAGCGATCACTATATCTTAAGCATATCGGTTAATGCAGCCAGGATTCGAAGAGCTATTGGCAAGGCAAGGCTATGCGACTGGACCAAACTTCGTGAAAAACAGAAAACAATCGGCAGCACAACCGGCGTAGGAGAATGGGCCGAGCGGATCAGAGTTATTCACTCTGGGGTCACAAATACAATTGAAACGACAACGCATGCTCCAGCCGTGGATCGCCACCTCTTGCATCTCTTGGAAGCCAGGAGAAGCTTCACAAAATGATTAAGCTTCACAAGAGCTTAATCGAAAACTCAGGATACGGATAGCTCAGCTAGCGCAAGAAGCTAACGAATACGCGCAAAAGTTATGCGACAGCAATTGGCGTCAGTTCAGCGACTGGCTTCGGGGCACGTTTACTAAAAAGAAAACATGGCGCATTCTTCGAAGTATGATTGACCCGGGAGGAACAAAATCAGTCGCGTATCGCACACTCAAGCTGCTTGAAAACGAGTTTGAAGGTCGGGAAGCTGTCATGATAGACAAAATTAAACAGATAAACGTAGGAACTCTTCCGACCGGGCAATCCACCAAACCCGTTTACGAAGGTCAGGACCAATCGGAACTGGACGCCCCCATAACCTTTGAAGAGGTTTATGCAGCGGCACACTCCTTCAGGAAAAACATGACCCCAGGGGTAGATCATGTCACGAACGCAATGATTCGCAATCTAATTGACGACACGCTAAAGAGCTTGACCAAATTCTTTAACGACACAGTCTGGACAGAGGACGGCGTCCTTCCAAAAGAATGGAAGGAAGCAAAAATTAGTCTCATTCTTAAACCAGGTAAGCCTCGTAACATCAACAACCTTCGACCCATCTCCCTAACGTCGTGCGCGGGGAAACTCTTTGAAAAGGTTGTGCAGGTCCGGCTCTCGAACCACATAGAGCTAAACAACATGTTCCCCTTCAATATGTTCGGTTTCCGACCCCACGTGCCGGCGCAGGACGTTTTTCTACTACTAAAGCACGAGGTGCTGCACCCCAACAGAGGGTCGGACGATAAACTTGTACTGGCATTGGACATCAAAAAGGCCTTCGACGGCATCTCCCACCACACTATTCTGGAGGGACTAAAAGCGGTGAACTGTGGAACGCGAATTTATAACTACGTGCGCTCGTTTCTCAGCGACTAAACGGCCACAATCGGATTAGGCTCCACGAGGTCCAACACCTTCAACTGTCCCGACAGAGGTGCCCCTCAGGGCGCTATACTCTCACCACTGCTATTTAATGTAGGGATGAGAAAGCATATAAACACCCGAATCTCGGCTGTGCGATATATGCCGATGAGACCACGTTCTGGGCTCACAAGGAGTCCTACGGGGACAAGCAAGAAACTCTTCAAAAGGCCATAGACGCAGTCGCGGAATACGCGAGGGCGGCGGACATGGCATGCACACCCGAAAAATCGGAATTCATTCGGGTGCGTGCGAAATACGCAAAAAAAGAAGGAATGGGTGCCATTCACTCTGACTCTCGATGGGGCGCCAATTTGTGAAGTGGAGACACTCAGAATATTGGGGATGTGGATACAGCAGAACGCTGGAACATCCCACACCTTTAAAAAACTCAAGGCGGTCACAGGAAACGTGGCCAGAATGATACGGAGAGTGGCAAGAAGCAGAGACGGCGTAACTGAGGGAGAGACCATCAGCCTGGTTCACGCATTCGTAATTAACCGAATAACATACGCGCTTCCGTATCAGGCCTTGACAAACCAAGAGATTATACAGGCAAACACAATAATAAGAAAAGCCTTCAAAGCCGCCCTAGGTCTTCCCGAATGCGCTAGCACACAGAGATTCGAGGAACTGGGCCTGCACAATACTTTTCACGAGTACGCAGTCGCGACGTTATATGCTCAGAAAGAACGACTTTGTTCGTCAACTCAGGGCAGGAAAGTATTGGCGAGGTTAGGCTTTCCCCTGAGACCCCAGTATTGCGGAGAGGAAACGGCACAGATAGACCGCAACGTTCGATCGCACATCGCGGTGGCCCGAATTTCCAAAAACGTGCACCCTAAGTACCATCCCGGACGACGCAGAGCAAGGGTAAAGACTCTTCACAAACGTTTTGGCATGGGACCAGGGGTGTATTATACGAATGCCAGTAGAGCCAGCTCAGACACTTTCGTCATAGTATCTCCATGCAACAGCAACATAACAACGGCATCCTTCAAAACCGCCTCGGCATGCGTGGCAGAGGCTGCAGCAATCGCCTTGGCCATTCAGGACGCCGAGCGCCAAACCAATTCGGCTGTCATATCATCCGACTCACAAGCGGCTTGCCGCTTGTTTCTACATGGAACGGCACCCAAAATCAATAATCAAAATTTTAGGCACTCAACTAGAGGGGCACCACACTATCGTATGGTGTCCGGCACACGAGTGACTGGAAGGAAACGCGAGGGCAGACCGTATTGCTCGAGGATTAAACTTCCGAGCAATGCCATGGCCTAGCGACGACCTTCCACCGAATTCTTGTGACATCCTCCTACAGCAAAGGCAGGAGCGGAGACGTTTTGGACATCCTCACTCTGATTTAAACAGCCAACAGGAGAGGGACTGGCGTCGTATTCAGACGAATACATACCCCAACCTGCACCACCTGCATCGAATACACCCCACGAGGTTCACTGGCGAGTGCCCATGGTGCACAGACACACCCACACTAAAACACATCACATGGGAGTGCCCCAGGAGGCGTCAGCACATGGACAGCCCCATATTACACCAACATCCACTAATGAGAAATAGGCAGTGGGAGGCATGGCTTGCGGACGAGGGTCGGGAGAGCCAGTTGGCTCTTCTAGACCAAGCCCAGCGAGCCGCTCGTGCCAGTGGGGCCCTGGAATAGGGGCTCCAACCATCGTGCCTTATTTTATTTATATTCATTAAAGTTTTACTCTCTCTCTCTCTCTGCGCAGCACCATCACGGAAGCGCGGTTAAACTTGCCAACATTCTGAGCAGATATGAATGAGAACGCACTTTCGGTGGCACTTTCATGACTCGGCAGGTGTGCACCTATGTAGAACGGTTTGCTCTTGCCATACAAGCTATTAAACCGTTCAACATTTTTACACCGAGGCTGTGTATTGCTAAGTGCATTGCTAAGTGTGTATTGCTTTGCAAAGTGTATTGCTAGGTTCTGCAAAAGTTAAGTGCGTCTACCGAGCCGTGTAGATCCAGAGTTTCTCCCCATACATGAGCCGATGGCGAAGATTGTGCAATACCGGGCCGACCCGCGGCGGAAGTGAAGCAGGTTTTAAGCACTCCTCCAGTTTGAAAAAAAGAAGTTTATTATCTTAGGCCCAAATACAACCCGTATCGGATATTAAGCTGATATGAACACATACAACACTTTAACCCGCGTCGGTCATGTCTACGTCCACACCGCCCTCTCTTTGTCGGCATTCCAAGCGCTTGCGTATTTCCTTTCCTTTCCTTCCGCTCTCCCGTGGTTGGCGGTCCCGTAAGCGTGCTACCCGCCAGGACCGCGAGGCGGAAAGAAATGCAAACCGTCCATGTGGCCCCAATGCCAAAAACTCGGAACGTTTCACTGGTGCAACGGCCAAGTTTCATAGGGAGTTTGTGGAGAACCACTTTTGTGTGGCCTGTGTTGTGTGGGACCGCTTGTCGTATTCAAGTGACTTCACAACCATTACTGCACTGCGGGACGTCGACCAACGCACCCTCGCCTTGGCTAGTGTGAAGCAGTGTGCGCCCGCGGAGTGCGGTGAGGTGCGTGTTTCTTATACTTGCCGGGATTCGTTAGTAAAAGGTGTGCCGCGTTTTGCAACAATACATGGATATGTATACCCGCGGTGCCTCATCATATTCCGGGGCTCAACATTCTGGAGGAGGGACTATTGACACCTCGCGTTCCATTTATTTGCACACGCGTTCGACGTACGGCAATGGACAGTTAGTTCTCCATTAAGGGGCCCACAGACACAGCTTCGCTGGTCATCCGCCTTCACAAAGTGGAATGGCACTGAACTTGTTCTAGGAAGTCTACCAAATAATTCCTGCTTCTTCTGCTGAAGCTTCCGAGCCCTCACTACTACCTTCTTTCACGCATGAGTGCTCTGTTGCGATTAGTGCTATGTTGGTGTCGGGCGAAGTGGAATGCTACCAGTGGGCTAACTCCGATGCTGTGCTAGCCGAACCAATGTATTTCTTTTCAGCTGGTGAGTCGGGGGTAGCGAATGAGGTTCCGAATGTAAAATTCACTTAATGTTTGCGTGCGAAGCTATTACCGATCTGAGAAAACGCGTTACTGATCTAGAGAGGCGTAATCATAAAATCGAAAAACATGTCTCCTTACGGCCTGACTTGGAGACCGCGAGCACGGGCAACGCTCTCGTCGCTAGTGCAATACACAGGCTCGAAACACTCATTGGTGACGCCGAGAATCATTTACCAGTACCTTCACCCTAATCCACACGAACAACATTTAACTTACTCGATCAGACTCTTCGGTGCACATGCCAAGAAATTTCGCACACGTCATATATTGAAGACATTATGGCGAAATGTTAATTTAAAACAGTGTCACACAAGTTTTTCGTCACTCGCCATGGTTGCTCAGTGGCTATGGTGTTGGGCTGCTCAGCACAAGGTCGCGGGATCGAATCCCGGCCACGGCAGCCGCATTTCGATGCGGCCGAAATGCGAAAACACCCGTGTGCTTAGATTTAGGTGCACGTTAAAGAACCCCAGGTGCTCGAAATTACCGGAGTCCTCCACTACGGCGCGCCTCATAATCAGAAAGTGGTTTTGGCACGCAAAACCCCATAATTTAAAAAAAAAGTTTTTCGTTGAGTCTGGAAATCATAGGTTTGGTTTATTGGTACTGAATCTGCAGCAGGTTTACTTTCAACGAAATATTTGCAATTCTTTCAACCAGGCATTCGTGGACTCGGACACATGGCGAAGATGCTTTTCTATAAACTCTCTCTGATAAAAAGATACTAATGTGGTATACCCCGAATTTCCCACGGCTTTCCTGTTTTGTCGAAGCGGAGCGCGCTGCTCCTATTGCGCTGTTGCATGACGAAGGAATAAGCGCAGCTCGCGTACAAGAGCGTTAGAAACAGACTGGCGCCACGCCTTTTTCGAAGTATGAAAAACAGCCGGCATGTACCGCCTGCGAGCTACGAGGCAAAGCACACAGAGCGTTCTCGGATAAGGAAGATGGCAGCAGAGCACGTGAACTGCTGGGCGTTTCCTTCTTTTTGTCTCTGGTCGACGCGGCTGAAACAGGTTGGTACATTAGGCGAAAGCGCGTCAATGTTGTGAAGCAGACATTGAAAAACACGTCTTTCACGGCGATAAGCGTCCTTCGCGGCAGACCCACTCAGGACCTTTGGCATGGGAAAGACGCTAACGCGAGACGTGTCATTTGCCTGAGGAATTTTAGCGACGCGTTTATGAAGGCCCATCACGCGCACAGCGCCTCCCACGTGTCTGGCTCTCCAAAAATGCGCAAACACATTAAGATTGAGGAAACGTGAGGACGATTCCTAAGTGTTGCACGTGAGAACGTAACGGAAGAACCACGCCGGCATTGTGTCTATTGTTTCCTGTGACATCCTGTGACGATTCGTGCTTGTTAGCGAAAGTATCTGATACGCACACCCCAAATGGCAGGGGCAATGCATGCGGGACTCGACCAGCAGCATGGTGTACGTTTTGGAGAACATTTTTTGCCGTATTCGTTTTAATTTCGTCGCGAGTAAGCTACATCCTTAGGAGTGTGCTAAACCGGGCAGGCTGGTGCATGTTAAAGGGCATCGAACAGTGGAAAGTACAAGGCGTAAAGTATAGACGACAGACACAGCGCTAACAACCATTCTTTATTGTATATAAGCTGCGATAGATAGAAAGCACGATCGGCGCAGGAAACATTAAAACACCACTTCATCACAGGTTTCCATCATGTCATCACAGGCCATTGCAGCTTGTAGGCTACCGGAGGCTTGTATGTGCTGCTATTTATACGCTGATAATTGCCGCTAACCAGTCCGAAAGCTGGCACAGTATGTCAGGCATAAAGTGTTGAGCTTAAGGCGATTCCTCGCAGCGAGGGCGAAGGTTCTGCAGCCGTAGTCAAAGCTCTGGGGACAAGGATACACTGCCCCGTCCTCGACACTCGCATTGAGGTCGTGCGCTGCGTGCCCACTAAAGCAGGCGCGAACAACAAAAACATCACAGCTGGATTCCATTCTTATGCAAAGAAGTAGGAATTCGTTATTAAGACACGAAAGACAGGCGGTGGCGCGAAGGACCTCAAACTTTGCGGTCTACAGAATTCCCAGTTTTCGCAGATGACCATCTAGCTCACGAAAACAAGAAGCTCTATCCTAAAGCTACGTCGCTTATTAAGGCGAACCCCTGGCGACATATGCGGTCAGACCACTGCCAGATCAATCCCAGGAAAACAAATGAGAGTGGTCTCTACTGTGTAACTTCGGGGGCTGCTGCTCCATTTGGTAATACTTATGAGCACGCTCACCTACTTCCGCCATGGCATCTTACTTTTTCTCCTGAAGATCGCAAAATTTTCTCTCCTAAAATTGTATGTCAGCTATTTATTTCAATGTACGCTGTATCAAAATAACCCGTGAGAGATTCTATGGTCTGCAGACGTCACTAGGACACCTTTTCTCATTAATCTGCATGTCAGAGGCATCACTTTCTCCTGACGACAATAATGTATTGTGTTTTCCTTTATATGCTGCTGAACATTGTTTTCGCTTCTCGCACAACCACGGTGGATCCGCAATATTCATCTCCCTTACAGTGCCCTAGAGAGGGTCAACCGACAATAAGCTTTCTTGTGAAAACTGTGAATGAGTACGGATAGAAATAGAGTCACCAATGCCACCAAGCACCAACAAAATTATTATTGGCTGCATTCATCGTTCACCGTCACCATTGGTATCGATTTTTTGTAAAGAATTACATTCGCTACTTAGCGCCTTGTCTGTGGAACAGAAGAGCGTTGCCATCAAGAGGGACATCAACCTTTTAGGCAATAGCCAGTATACCCGCTACAATAACCGCTTTTTGGGTTATGGTTATGCACCACTCATATTCCTTCCCACAAAATGTGTTCCTGGCAATTCACACGTCCTCATTGACCACATAATCAACGTTGTATCACATGATGACTGCGGAGTTTCTGTTTCCATAACTGACTACTACACTATTTTCTTTAAATTTCTGTTCTCCGCTATTGGAGATATCTCAACTTTTCACAAGAAATTAACTGACAGAAAGCATTTCTATTGACGACACCAGCAAAATACAATGGTCATCTGCTGTTTCATTTACGTATGCTAACATGACTTACAATAAATGTTTGTCTATCATAAAAGGCTGTCTACAAGCGTCATCCGCCCCAGTAAAGTGCAAAAATATATATCCCGTCCAATATAATCTTTCGCTGAATAACGCTCTTTAAGCTGCACGCAGAAAAGGAAAACTTATAGAAAATGCTTAAAAAAGGAATGCCTGTTCTATGTTACCTTAAGTATAAATACTCTACTTGTTGTGATACGTTCAATAAGCGTTTCAGAGAAGAAAACGCCAGTACTATGATCATATTATCCATCAAGCCGGTAATACTACAAAAGAGCAACCGAAAATACTAGATTATTTCTTGAACAGGAAAATACGTGACACAAAAAATATATGACTTCCAATCTGAAGGCCAGCCTTTCATGCGTCCGCATGACGTTGCCAATGCACTTAATGGTCTATTCATTGGTAATTCTTAGACTCAGCACAATATAATACTTGTGTCTTCTAATCGTCATGCCCAACCTTTCTTCCGCCTTTCTCCATGTCCTGAATAAACCGTCACCATAATAGAATAGCTTAATCTAACCAGTGCCGGCATAGGCCGAAAGTTATAAATTTTCCGGGTGGGGCTTTCCGAATCCCCCATATATATATATATATATATATATTCACACGTGGCCTTGTTTATTTTGTACGGATGAGCGCTTTTCACTTTCTACCAAATGGCACAGCTCAGCGCGGGAGGCGCGCTCGTCTAATGGAAGTTTCTCGAATGTTATCGATGATTATGTTGTCACTGAAGTTTGTGTAATCTCATTGCATGTGTAAAGCGAACTGTGTAGAATACTTTCTGGAAGGCACGCGGGCACCACCGATTACTCTGGAAACTTCGATCACTCGTGTATAAAAGCCGACACGCTTGACCGGCACATCACATTTCCAACGATCGCTGACTGCGTTCGCCGTTATTATTGTGCTTTGACTGCAGCCTGTTAGTTAAAGTACAGGTTCGCCCCACTAAGCAGTGCTTTCGCCATTCACAGTGTTGTTGTTTTCTTATAAAGGTATATATATATATATATATATATATATATATATGTATATATATGTATATATATATATATATGTATATATATTCCTTAATAACAGTTGCACTTGAAAAAATTTCGCGTGACCTCGAAGAATTGCTCACTTAAGTGACGACCTTATATGGGTATATACAAGACCTGATATTGGGAGACAATCCTGTTTCACATCCTGAGTCCTCTCACACCACTGAGAATCTGGCGTATCTCGGTGCTGTAATGTTCCGTCGTGAAATTGCTTTATACTTCGCTATCACTAATACTGCTTCACCTTTCCGCTGAAACTTCAGCGTCTCTCTCTTACTGTAAGTTCGAGTATAAGCGTTGCTGCGCATGACTGCTGTCGATCCTGATTTCGAGTGAATACGGCTTGTCCTCATTTCGGGTATTAAGTGAATTCTACAGGGTGTCCCAACTATTATGCACCAATATTTAAAAAAGTAGCAGTTGCGTTTTCGAAGAAAACATAGTGCATTGTGTTTACAGTAAAGTGGAGTAGCCGCAAGTAATTTTTTTCGTTACTGAGATTTAATTGGGTAATTATAATTAATATTCTAAGGTTTATGGACTGGATTCCAAGGGAACGGAAGCGCTAGCAGGGGACGGCAGAAAGTTAGGTGGGCGGATGAGATTAAGAAGTTTTCAGGGACAAGATGGCCACAATTAATAGATGACCGGGCAGATGTAGCAAATGAAGGAAATGTATGCAACATTTATTACGTACACTGGACCACCATGTACTGTGATCAACCGTGCTCCGTAGGCGGCTAAGACTGGCATGGTGGCGCGGCCCGTATCTTGAAAGCCATCTACGAAAGCAGCAAAGTGTGGCATGTGTTGAGACCTCCGTGAGCGCTGTGTTCTCAGCGTTTCCTTGGCGTTGAAGTGAGAGCAGAACGCAGGTGAATTCGATCGCTGCTGCCTGCGGGCGCTACATTGAATGCGATCGTCTTATGGGACTGAGGGAGGGACGGTTTTTTTGTTGGGTGAGGATATAAATCCTTACGCATTTAAAACCGTGTCAGGTTTCAGTGTGCCCTTATTATCTCTCAATTCGTAAGCGCCATTGAACACCAGCTGCTCCCTTGAGGACGTGTTCGGATATTGCTCCTTCTGCAGCTACGCAGTGCTGAATCAACTTTATCACATCTTCTGTGGCTTTCTTGATGACCGACGCTTGAATTCTACGGTAAACATTCGTTATCCTTGTCTTGAGCTCATCTGACATTAGCCTCGATCAAGTAAACGCAATCTTTCACATAACCCTAAAGAAAGAAATCGAGTGGAGAGAGGTCAGGTGACCTAGCCGATCAATTTATAGGTCTGTGCCTTACAATGTATTGCGCATGAAAAGTCGCATCCAATCACTTTCGTGATCGGCTGCTGCTGCGTGCTGGCGCCCCATCTTGCTAATACCAGAGAAGTGGAAAACATGGCAGCGGGACATCGATGAGAAACTCGTTCACTACTTCAAAGATTTTGTCCACGTAACGCTGTCCACTCTGTGTGTGATCGAAGGATATATTGGACCGATTATAGCAACGGTGTGAATTTCGAACCACACATCAAACGACCACTGGCACTGGTGCCCAATGTGCATTGTGCAATGTGAATTGGAGTCACCCCAATGCAAACTTACCTGGCTGTTTCTGCAAAAATTGGCTTCATTTCTGCACATGATGTTGCTCACAAAGTCCGGCGACTCACCGGCTTTTCTGAAGACCCAATTCGAGAAATCCCGACTATTCAGCCCGTCCCTATCTTCGAAGCATTGGTGAAGGTTAGGGTGGTACGGGTGAAAGGCCAAGTCATTTAGAATCCTCCAAACTCGTGACTTGGAAATTTGTACCTGGGCGGTCACGTCTCCCACGCTAGCATGAGGGTTTGAGACCATAAATTATAGAACATCCGTGTGTAGGCTAGGACTCAAAGATGGAGTCCTCCGCCGCTGTTTCTTGAAGCTGCCGGTTTGTCTTAGGTTTCGTTATTTGTGATGATAATCGATACGTTTAGTCTGCCGCGACACTTCCGTGACTGGTATATATTTGCGCCCCTCTTTTTTTTTTGCCATTTGCTGATTCCAAGGCAAGGATCATGTTTTCCAACTGCTCATTAGAGAAAGACATGGTGACTGGGAAGAAACAAAACGCGCCTTTAAGCCTTTGCACTGCCGTTGTCAATTTGCTTTTGGGATGATAGGTTTCGTGGCAAAAAAAATATCGTCCGTGCGCTTTACCTAGGCTAAGACAACGAAAAAATTTAATTGTGGGATTTTACGTGCCAAAACCACTTTTTGATTATGAGGCACGTCGTAGTGGGGGACTCCGGAAATTTCGGGCACATGGGGTTCTTTAACGTCCACCTTAATCTAAGTACACGGGTGTTCCGACGACGAGCTCCGGCATGTGCACTTCGCCTTAAACGACGCCGTCAGGACGTGGTTTGAGAACCGGGAATCAACCCTGACTACGTGGGACCTGTTCCGCAACGGCTTCCTGCAGGCGTTCACGAGCGTCCTGCGCAAAGAGCGAGCCCAAGCTCTACTCCAAACCCGCCTGCAGCTGTCGAACGTGAACGTCGCCATCTTTGCGGATGATAGGACTCGCCTCTTCCGACACGTGGACCCAGCCATGCCAGAAGAGAAAACAGTTCGCTTCTTGATGCGCGGTTTGAAGCAAAATCTTTTCGCCGGATTGATACGCAACCCGCCTAAGACTGTTGCCGAATTTAGTTCCGAGAACACAACAATTGAGAAGACGCTGGATCTACGGACAAAGCAGTATAATCGCTGACCGCTGACCGCAAACCACACCGACGATCAAGCACTCGGCAGCGACGACAAGCGGGAGACCATCAGAGCGGTCATTCGTGAGGAACTGGAGAAGCTCTTCCTAAAGGCGCACCCTCAAGTGGCCTCACTCAATGACATCATCAAAGAAGAGGTCCAGCGATGGCTTGGAGTTTCCGAGGCGCAACCACAGTCACGCAGCCCCAGCCAGAAGCGATGACCTACGCAGCCGTCACCCGTCGTCAAGGTCCCCCACCGCGACCCCGCCAGGGACCTGTAAGAACGCAATTCCATCGCCCACCGCCAGCGCCACCAGCGCGCCCACCCGTCGCCCAGCGCAGCTACGTGAGGAAAACGAAAATTTGTCGCGTCAACCACCGCCGCTCTCCTATCACTGCGGGAAAGCTGGCCACATCCACCGCCTATGCCCATACCGCGACTTCGGACTGCGAGGGTTCCCAGTCAACGCGCCGCTTCCACAGCTTGGGGAGCGCCCTTGTGATATCGCCGACTACATCGCCGGTACTCAGTGGAACCCTCGACGACTGTCCCGTTCGCCATCACCAGGCCGTCAGTCCGTCAGTCCATATCCGGGAAACTAAACGCAGCAACCGATGGAGGTGCGGTTGCTGTTCGTCGAACTGACGAAGATCCTCCGCCGCCGTCGAAGACGCCGAAGACACTATCTCGACGACATAACAATGACACGCCGCCATCCCGACGAAGCCTGGAAGCGAAGAACGCACCGACCACCAAAGACCTGACGACGCGACGTACCAGCCACACGTCAATGCGACGCAGCCGGGATCCGACTCCAAGACCAAACTGCAACGCAACCAAAGAACCTCGACGTGCTACTCGACGGCCACGCAGTCACCGCCTTAGTGGTCAGAGGAGCCGACTACTCGAACAATCAGTGGATTGTTCGCCGCCAAGCTGAAGAAAGTCCAGACTGCATGGGACGGCTCTCAAATACGGACAGCTGGAAGACACCTCTTAACGCCGACGGTAATCTGCACGGCAAGAAATGCAGTTCATCACCGGACCTACCCTGCAACGCGCTTTGTGCTCCGACAGTGCTCGCGATACGTAATTCTCGGCATGGACTTCCTGAACCAACACGGCGCCATCATTCACCTGAGGTCGAAGCCGATAACCCTGTCCACATAGCGAGCGATAGCGACAGAGAGGCCGTCCAGTCAGCGTGCCTTGAGTGTACTTGAGGACCAAGTCAGTATCCCGCCTGGTTCCAGCATCGTCATTTCTGTCGGCAGCGAAACAATCGCAGACGTAGAAGGCGTCAAGGAGGGCGACCTATGTCTACTGTTCGACCGTGAAATTTGTGCCGCAAGAGGAATCGCTCGACTGCAAGGAGGAAAAGCGAAAGTGATGCTAACAAACTTCAGCCAGGAGTTCAAGGACATCAACAAAGGCACGACTATCGCATACATCGAGGAAATTGTGCAAACCTGCAATGCATTTGTCCTCTACGATTCTGCCGCATCTACCCCGACGGCCATATTACTCGAACCTCACTTCGACATAAATCCAAGTCTCCCCCGAGTAAACAGACAGCTCAGAAGTGTTTTGCAATGATACAATGTCTGCTTTTCGACGTCATCAAGGACTCGACAAACACCAGTTGCAAAGCATCGCGTAATAACGAGAGTGCGCTCGACCACTCTGCCAGAGTCCTTATGGAGTTTCGACGAGAAACCCTAAGCTACTAGGCAACAAGTCGACAAAATTCTGCACGACGACATCATCCAGCAGTCGAAAAGCACGTGGCCATCTCCTGTAGTCTTGGTGAAGAAAAAGGACGGAATCTTACGTTTCTCCGTCGACTACCGTCGACTGAACAAGATCACGAAGGACGTATGCCCCTCCCACATATAGATGACGCATCTGACTGGCTGTGCAACGCTAAATACTTCAGCTCGATGGACCTCAAGTCTCGCTACTGTCAAATAGAAGTCGACGAGAGAGATTGCGCACAGACTGCCTTCATCACGCCAGACGGCCTATATGAGGTCAAGGGTATGCCATTCGGACTACGCTCGGTGCCTGCAACATTCCAGCGCGTGATGGACATGGTTTTATCAGGACTTAAGTGGCCCAGCTGTCTTATTTACTTCGATGACGTCGTGGTCTTCGCCGGAGATATTGACGATCACTTCGGGCGTGTTATGACAGTTATAGAGGTCAAGTCATCAGGGCTTACTCTCAAGTCGGAAAAGTACTGTTTCGCTTAAGATGAGCTGCTGTTCTTAGGCCACGTGATCAGCAAATCTGGAGTCTGCCCCGACCCGCAGAAAATAGCTGTCATCGCAGAGATCGTGCAGCCCATTGACAAGAAGGCAGTGCGTAGAAGCCTTGGCGTATGTGCCTACTACAGGCGCTTTGTCAAGGACTTTTCGCACGACGCTGAGCCGCTGACACATCTAACTAAACTTAATGCCGAGTTCACGTGGGAAACGCCCCAGGCCGACGCATTTGAAGAACTCAAACGACGCATGCAGTCGCCGCTGGTACTTGCGCACTTTGATGAGGACGCCGATACGGAAATCCACACTGACGCCAGTAGCCTAGGCCTCAGTGCCGTTTTAGTCCAGAGAAAAGACGCACTTGAACGCGTGATGGCTTACGCTAGCCGGTCACAGTCAAAAGCAGAAGGCAATTATTCCACGACCGAACAAGAATGCCCTGCCATCATTTGGGCTACAGCAAAATTCCGCCCTTACTTATATGACAGGCCATTCAATGTCTTCAGCGACCATCCCGCATTGTGTTGGCTAGTGAATTTAAAGTACCCTTCAGGACGGCTGGAGTGGTGGATAGTCAGACTGCAAGAATATGACATCACTGTAATCTACAAGTCGAGATGAAAACACTCTGACGCCGACTGCCTGTCATGCACCCCCATTAACCCGCCGCCGCAAGATGACGGGGATGATGACGCCTTCCTTGGAATAATAAGCGCGGAAGACTTCGCTGAATAGCAACGAGCAGACCCGGAGTTGAAAACCCTCGTCGAGTATTTGGAAAGGCACACCGACGTTGTCCCTAGGGCACTTAAGCGAGGATTGTCTTCGTTCTTGCTTCAAAACAGCCTACTAGTAAAGAACTTCTCACAAGTCAACACTAACTACCTTTTTGTTGTTCCCTCAGCACTGCGTCCAGAAGTACTGTACGTCCCACATGACGATCCGACCACTGGGCATTTTGGACTCTCCCTGACGCTATCGAGGATACAGGGAAAGTATTATTCACCGAGCCTGACCACCGACGTCGCCCGTTACGTCAAGACATGTCAATACTGTCAGCGAGGCAAGGCGCCACCGAGGGTCAGCGTGCTTACTAGTGCCGGTCAAGCCTTCTTGCCGACTACTTCTGCAGACTTGTTGGCACCCTTTTCGACGTGAACATCAAACAACGATAAGTGGATCTTCGTGGCGACGGACTACATCACCCACTTCCCTGAAACGAAAGCTCCGCCGAAGGGTAGCGCAGCCGAAGTGGCGAAATTCTCCGTGGAGAACATCCGGCTGCGGCATGGTGCCACAGAAATCCTCATCGCCGACAGAGGAACAGCCTTTACAGCGGAGCTCACCCATGCCATTCTTCAATACCTACAGAGAAGCCACAGGCGGGCAACTGCCTACCACCCGCAGATGAATGGTCTTACGGAGCGCCTGAATAAGACCCTTGCCGACAGGTTTGCCTATGTACGTCGACGTCGAACTCAAGACTTGGGATGCCGTCCTTCCGTACGTAACGTTCGCTTCAGGTACGGCGGTGCAAGAAACAACACAGATCCCGCCATTCAAGCTGGTTTATGGCAGGAATCCGACAACGACTCTCGGCGCCATAGTGCTGCACGTCACCGACGAAGAGAATCTTGACGTCGCGGCCTATCTCCAGCACGTCGAAGAAGCCCGAAAGCTCGCCCGCCTGCGGATCAATAACCAGCAGCGGACCGAGAGCCGACACTACAACCTTCGACGACGCTACGTCGAGAACTTAGCGAGAAGCTTTTACGCCGCTATTTCGGGCCCTACAAGATCATCTGACGCATTGGCGCACTTGACTATGAGGTCGTGCGAGACGGCATTTCGCTATCACAGCAGTCACAGCAGCGCCACTCACGACCTGGAATAGGCCTTGTTGTGCTACTTAAGCCGTTCTACCAGCGCTAACCAACTTTGAGACGTTGCATAGATCAACTTCGGACTTTATTTTTGGACTCTATTACTTTGGACTTTGTTTCTTTGTTGTTTTGTAACTGTTTATTACGTTTACTTTTGTTTTTTCGATCTCCTACTATATTTGTAGCATTGGGACGATGCTTCTTGAGAGGGGGCATTGACACGTGTACTTGTATTACTTTTTCGGGTGGCAGCTTTTCACCCTGTAGCAAATGTTATCGCTCAGCGCGGGACGCGCCAGCATGTATTGGAAGTTTCTAGAATGTTATCGATTGTTCTTCCTGCTCTCTGTTGTCACCCAAGCTTGTGTAACCTGACTGTATATGCGACGTGAATTGTGTAGAACTTCCTAGAACGCAGCGTGCACCAGCGATCACTCTGAAACCTTCGATGGATCCTGTATAAAAGCTGACGGTCTTAACCCGCTGATCAGATTTTCGACGATCGCCGCCTGTGTTCGCTGCTGTCGCCGTTCTTTGAGTGTAACCTGTTGTTGAGAGCACACGTTCGCCCAATAATACGCTAGTTTTGTCAGTCCCTGTTTCGCTGCTTTCTTCACCATCACTACTACGTGACAATAGTTATTCGGGACACCCTGTATATATTTATGACCTCTGCGTACAAGTGATGATGTTTCTATCCTTCACAACTGTAAATTATTAGGAGAGTATATTTTGTTTTCATGAGTCGTTAGCACTGATAAGTAGACAGAGAAGCAATACTGAGACACACATCATTCACGCTCATTTCACAGGCCATTGATAAATGACTTCGCCGAAGGGGTCGCTAAAGTCTGCAGGTTTTCTTCAGGGTCAAAAAAGCACGCATAGCAATTTGAAGTGGGGTTCAGATAGAGCAACATATTCATTTTCTAAGCATAGGCTACCCACACCTCTAGAAATACTTTTTAATTGGATATAATATAATAAACTTTGTCCTGTGTGTATATTTAGATATATAGTGTGTGTGTATGGTGTTTACAGTTAAATTTTTTTTTAATGTTGAAGTTTGCACAATTCACTGATGATACTAGTGCCTTGGGCTCAATCATTGGAAAAATACGGATGAGGTAGCCGCCGCTAGGGCTTTTAATGCGCTTGTTCCCGAATTGTCAGGTTTTGCAGAAATAAAGCGAAAGTATGAATTAAAAGCCGTGCACGTCCCCGCCCACAATGATGCAGTACGCTATTAGCCACAATAAAATTTTAAGGGGAAGGTCGGGCAAGTAAAAAGGAACCTCAAATGATGTGCGTGACAAAAGTCTGGTAATCACATTTTTTGTGTGTGTGGGGAGGAGGGGGTACGCTTCTGCACCGCCGGTGGTGGGGATGGGGGGGGGGGGGGGGCTTTGCCCCTTCCGGAAAACTTCGGAGGGGGCCCGGGCACCGCAGCGCCCTCTTAGTCGGCGATATTGGTGCCGGTATTGACTATATTCACCTGGCAAATATCAAACCAATCGCAGATATCATCACTTACGATCTTTCCCACACTACAAATCTTATGTTCGAGACAGGCGTACATGGAGAACTAAATAAAAGCAAAAGTAAACGCAATTCACGAAAAAAGGAGACCTCACGCTCCTTTCTGACTATCTACCGATTGCTATCTTACCCTACTTTAGCAAGTTATTTCAAAACTGTATGGGAAAGAGCTTAAATAATTACCTATATGGATTTGAATTGATATCGCCCCACTAATTCAGGTTCGGTCCAGGTTTTTCAGGCAACCTGGTACTGGGGCGTTATAATGCCAAGCTATTCAAAACTTTTCTGTTCCAATTCTGCAATCAGCACTCCGCGATTGGCCAAAAATTTTCGGACCGCCCCCACTTCGCCTGTCTATCACACGACATCACGAAAACCGCGATAGCTCCCCATCTGATATGACGTAAACACACTGATTATGCATGATTGAAAAGAACACAAGAAAAGTAGTTATTTATTATTAGACGCCTTTCAGCCATTAAAAAGACACTAAACGTTAATATTAAGTCAACGTGGACTGATGAAATACCATCCCAGAAAGATCGAAACGCTTGTTTCATGCGAAGAAGGGACTTATTTTAAGAGAAAATGCGTTCTGCAGCGTCCGCGTACCTCTAGCGCAGTTCAAATCACCCGCGCTCCGATCGAGGAGTGGTGACGTCATGGTCTCGTAGTGACGTTGCGCCGTCGGTGAGTAAAACGGCGCCCGCAGACGGCGCTAGGGTTTTTCTGCGCAAACCGCAAACGCGCGTCCAGAACCAGAGCCAAGACAGAGCCGACATCAGCGCGAAAGCGGAACTATGGTGGTTAGCGGAAGGGAAAGCGCACGACGATAAGCTAGTTCTTTATTTTATGACGCCAACTTTGACGCTCGTTGAAATGGACGACCCTGAGAACGACACATTGGCTCGCGATGTTGCGCTCGACTTCAGCGATTTAAGCACTGATGAACGTGACCTGCTGCTGAGGGCTCGCGCTGCCGGCGTCGTTGCGTACTACTACGACGGCAACTGTGTTTCGTGGCTGTACATATTCGCGCATTTCTAGCTTTCCCTTCCTGAAAACCAAATGCCGCACTCGACCTGCAGTTGTTCTTGCGCTTCGGAGAATGCAGGCAAGACCGACGGAACAGCGCTACGGGAAAGCATTGCTTTGAAAGGTACTCCACACGACTTCAGTAAGTCGGCGTTGAACTCATAATCCTCTGGACGAAAGTGCAGAGAGCACACTATGCGAGTTTTCGGCTCTTTTTCGGCCACTTCGAACGGAGAGGTTCACTCGTTGGAACACAGTGATAAGTAACGTTGGATTCGCCGCTGCAACTGCTCTTGGCCACGTTCCGCGGACCATTCGCGCATCCCACGACATCACATGGACGTGGCATTCTCGCTGCTTGTTCCAAATGCAAGTTTCGAGCCAGCAGAACCAGCGCAACATGACGCGATAACGAAACAACTGAAACTCCAAATAGCGCGCGGCGCAGAGTCGAGCGAAAACGAAACCTTTTGACCACCCATATCACTGAAGGGTAACGTCAAAATGTTATTTTTTCTTAGAATCCAATATAAGTAGACAAGTAGCATTTTCTTCCGTTTTATAACCTAACGAAATTGTTCTTTTAATACGAGTAGTTGAGTACTAGTGACATAAATTATGATGAGGAGTGCCTTCGTCATCGGGAAGTACCGGAATGTCGCTGGGGGGTCTCAAATCGTGTCATGCATTTACCTCAATTGCTCGGTTACTAAAGCTCTGTTCGCGATAATATTAACGCCTTAGACATTCTAGGGCATTGCTTTATCACTTTACCTTGACTTCATAGTAACCTTTAGTGTACCTTTAACCTTCGGCCATTGGTCAAAAGTTTTCGGGCGATACCCACTCCACCTGCATGTCACGCGACGACACAAAACCGCGAGAACTCACCACGTCAAAGTGACGTGTACACGTTGAAGATCCATTAATATGCTGAACAAAAGTGAATTTTCTTCTGAATAGGCGCAGGCCACGCCATTCTGAAGGGAATAAAAGGTGGCTGCGGCCGATCACTCAGTCACTGGCTACTCGTACCTGCCGGAGAGCATGGGTTTGTTTGCATACAATAAAGCTTTTTGTGTGGCCGTTTAACGTTTTCGAGCACTTCCGGCGCGTTCACGACCTCGTTCTGTCAACTCTTCTTTGCTGAAGAATCATTTTAGCGGCAATCTTAACTTTTCGTTGCATGCCGTAACAATTTAGGACCATTAACGCAAGCTAAATGGAGAAAGGCGGACCAGTTACAGACGCTGGCACCAGCCTTTTCATCCGCTTATCGATTTTCATTGCACTGGCTCGGCCCCATCGTATGACTCTCCACCTGAGTATGCTCTTGTCAACCCATTAGATAAGACAAACCGCTCAGTGTAGACAATGTTATTCGTTTTTGAGGCAATGAAATGTTACCTCCTACAAACCAGGAGAGCGTTTGATTGGTCTGTTCCGACAACCCTGCAAGTCACCGCCCTACGATTGCGTTGGCGTTTACGCAAGTTTTACGTCAGGAGATTGGAATAAAAACATATTCGAATAGTTATACGTTGTAGGGCCCCCGCTTTCGCTTACATACCTGATTATGTTTGCTATCGATTCAGGCTAATTATACCGTTGCACAATTCACTGACGATACTAATGCCTTTGGCTCAATCATTGGAAAAATTTTGCAGCTAAACTAAAAGGCAGCTCCCAGTCATTTCTTTAGTTATTGCCGCAATATAACTCTTCTGTGCTTTTTGATCGACCATTTCTGTTACCCTTAACGACCGCCATGATAGTGCACCAACACTTTCGACAAGAACTTTCCGTTTTACCCACGTAGAATACAAGAGCGGCATTGCTTACCACGAACATTTTTCTAAATTTATTGTCATTGTTTATTCGCATTTCTCTTCCCACATGATGCCCATGGGATGCCTTGAAGAATCTTATGATGCTGGTAGCCGCATTCTTGGCATCAAATCACGTGGACGCCGGGCCACACGGGTCTGGAGGGGAACGAAAGGGCGAACGCCCTAGCTCGAGCGCTAATCAACCGAGCGGGGCAAGACGAATCGTCTCCTCAATCCCCACCCTTTACCTTCATGCCCCTGCCGTCCGATTACTGCGACCGACTCGAGATCCAGCGATTCAACCGCAGGATTTATCCTCCGCGTCACAGAAAGCTCAGCACTGAAGATGCCGTAGCTCTCCGACTTATTCAGACAAACACATTTCCAAACCTACACAGATACAGTAAAATGTTCCCACATACATATCGCGGCATCTGCCCCTGGTGCGGCGACACACGCCCTACACTGTTCCACATCTCGTGGGGGTGCGGGGGCAAACCTCAACACTTAAAGACGCCTAGCACGTCATTTGAGCGGTGGGAGGTACAGCTGACCGGCGATACCCTGGCGGGACAAGAAGCTCTCGTCCAGCAAGTACGTCGAGCAGCCATGGCCAGTGGAGTCCTGGAATGAGGACACCACCCACTCGACCTCAAGCTCAACCACCTCGATGGTTCGAATAAATGTTTTTTTTTTCTCTCTCTCTCTTGGCAATGTCATTGAGACTGGTGTAGAGTCTTGTGGTTCAAAGAGGAGTATGATTACGGTTGCACACCACGGCATTATCACGGCATAAATCGTCTTGCGTTGACTATTGACGGTAATTCGATTAGCATTCTACCAGCGTAGCGACAGACTGAATCACTAAAGTCACGTTTTTATTTAACATCTATTGTGGTCATTTTGAGAGTTGCGTTGCTTCAGCTACAGATGCGACATACGCCAGTATCGTCCAACTTTGCCACTCGTTTGCCAACGTCGCTCATGAGCATGATGTTATGACGACCACTGCATGACGCTGACGCAGTGACTACCATAAAATTATGGAAGAGAAATAACGTCAATGGAAAGATAAAGGTGATGCGATGAAGACTGCATGACGACACTGAAATGACGGTTCTTAAATGATGACGATGGTATAACGGCGACAGCGCGACGACAACGTGATGAGGAAAATGGCATAACGTTGATGGTATGACGATCAGCAGGTGACGAAGCTAGCATGACGCCGATGGCACGGGCATGGCGGCATGACGAAGACGGTATGACAACCAATGTGTAATAACGAGGCTCGGTTGACAAAGTTTGAATGACCACGAAGCAACGACCGTGACCGTGAGCGCATCACGACCACGATCACTTACATACGTACAGTGGTCCCAGCTGCTAGGCAACTTGGGCCACTGGGTCGTCGTAAGGGGCTTCACGACGACGTCATAATGAAAGTAAGATAATGACGATGGAATGGGGACTATGGCATGAGCACGGTGGCATCACTAACACAAGGACGTACTTTTTTGGCCCAAGCTAGTAGACAACTTGGGTCACTGGGTTGTTATGAGAGGCTAGATAGACCCATATGTAAATAATTGATAGATAAAGAAACAGACAGCAACACAGGCTCGAAATGACTTAAGTGGGCAAAGAATGCTTATCGTTTTAATGTAAAGCGATCGATTACAATTACAATTATTTTGTTCAAGAATCTCATTACTTAAAGTAACCGATTATGGCCCCACGAAAGTAACCAAGCAGATAATAAATTGTAAGCCTCACTTTTATGTTAATTTCCTCCCAACCTTTACTCGCCGTGGTTACCTAGTGGCTATGGCTTTGCGCAGCTAAGCACTAGGTCACCGGGTCAAATCCCGGCCGCGGAGCCCGTGTTTTGATGGGGACGAAATGTAATAACGCCCGTGTACTGTGCATTGAGTGCACGTTAAAGAACTCCAGGTGGTCAATATTAATCCGGAATCCCTCATACCGGCGTGCTTTATAATCGAGTAGTGGTTTTGGCCCGTAAAACCCCAGCTATTGAAAGACATTATGCTTCAGCACGTTGATAATCTGTAGTGATCTTTAGCCCACAAGAAGGACACAGGATTGAAAGGAACGACGTGGACACAGCGCTATTTAGTAGACGCAGAACTTAAATTTTTTCCCTTCCAACCTATATTAAGGCGAAACAAATACATTAAGAAGAACGAGGGGGTCTGATTCATCAGTGCGTTTTTTCAGCCGTTAAGATGTTGTTTACCCTCACAACCAGTTCATGAAAAAAATTTTAGTCGGTCATGTCCCTAGTTCTTTTTATCTCTTTTTTTGTCTTCTTTCCTTTGTGAACACATCAGCAGCGACACTGAAGACTGGCTCCATATACGCGCTGGAGGGACGGGCATTGTTGTAACTTACAAATACGTTGCGCCTAATTATAGTGCGGTTACTATTTGAAGCTACGCTCACGTCCGGGTCCTCTATGAAGCGCAGCGCTTTTTTGTTGCTGGCGCTCGCAGAAGTCGCTCCTGGTAGGGCCAAGAAACACTGAAAAACATTGTCCATAAGTGCTTCCTTGACATAAACGTCTGAACTGGCCAGAACAGTGCCGGTTCTTACGTAGGCTAAAATCCATTAGACCATTAAGATGACGAAGCAAATACTGAGCGCCTGGGTTTGCTCCCTCGGAACAGGCGTATTCATGAGGTTCCTGTGTGGCACCGACCGTGGACATTTATATTAAAGCTTCCAGAAAATTCAAGTGCACAAAGCTGAGTCGCTCTTAAAGCTCGTCTCATAAAAAAGCAACTTGTTACATGCAAGTGGTTTCTGAAAAGAAAAAAAGAACGTTACGCTGAACGTTACCATGCAAAAAAGGAAAATAGCCAGTTACAAAAGTAGAACAATGATATTTTCCAAGTAATTCGTTCATGTAACTCGTTAAATACCCGTCTGGATACACGGATGAGCGAGTGGAAACAGACATAAGAAAAAGAAACTTCTAGATACCACGCAACCACTAACTATCCCTATCTTCAGGGCGTCTTGTATTTGAACGTGCCTCTAACAAAGCCGAGAAACGTTCTGCGTAACAGGTAAAGTCAATAATTTTACTCAATTTTTCATATGTCCCTAATGAAATATAGAAAAAATAGAATGCTCGCGCTTTCAAAACATTCTATTGCAGACTGACTCAACAGGCGCGTTTAGAGGCGCATAAAAGTCCTGCGTTCTTTCAAAAAGGGCAGTGAGTGCTGGATGAAAAAGAAAGTATCAAACCAGCTCCAATTTATAAAAAAACCTTTACATAGCATCTCGGATGTTCTTTATTATTAGTTAATTTCAATTATTCTAATAAATTTTTCTTGAGATCGAATGAAATTCGGTTCCGATATTTGGCTTATGGCTTTGTAAAGGCCCATCAAATAGTTAATGTGCTCCTCTCACATCGGTGGGTTTGGTCATCCACTTCTGTCATGTACGAAGTAAGGGGCTAAAATCGAGTACATTTGATACATTTTACAAGTACGATTCTTCTGCTTTCACCTGTTACTTAGTCTTAACTTCTGGTTCTTTGCCCTTCACCTTATCATCAGTTCATTAACAACTGTTTTAAATCACCGGAATACTTCCGGTTAAGTCGAAAACAGTATTTATCGTAAGAAAGAAGAGGGCACTGAAAGGAATAGAGGTGACACAGGAAAAGACATTAACCAACGACTAAAATTTAAATGTACAAGAACAAAAAAATGAAAAACAGCAAAAGTCCGCTTGCACCATCAGACAATTAAATAGAGTAACCTCCAAATTCTTAAGCCTATATATTTCATGGTATAAAGCAAGGGCATAGCCAGAGTTGTGCAAAAAAAGTGATTTTTCCTTTCGAGGTTTAAACAATTATTCGAAAGATGGAATAGCTTTGTTTGCTGAAAGATAAGAACATGTGCCTTAATGCTGCTCTACTGCAGTAACTTCGCCTTAGCATCGCAGTATGTCCGACGCATGCTCCCGCGGAATATCAAAATTTCACCTAGGACATTGCAAACAGAGGAAACGAAACGATTTTAATAATTAGCGCTACACATATCTTTTTCCATGTCAATTTCCGGAGAATAAAGATTAAAGACCTTCCTGAACAAACGTTAGCCACTGGACGTTTTTTGTGGAACGACCATAAGGAATACCCCGAGATTGAGATTGGAAGTAGACCATGTTCTTCTGTTCTGGTTACGCGTTTGTATTGTTACGCAGTTAAAAACAGTCTTACAGGATATTTACAATGATCGTAGCGGCTGACAAGATGGTAGACAGCGCGCAAAGTCCAGAGCGTCGTCTTCTACCGACCAAGCTGACATCTTCTTCGTCAGCGTGTCGCATGACCCCCGGCGGCGGAAGCACCAGCTCGGTGCTGATTAGGTGGCGAGCGAGCGATACAACTTAAGGCGCGCGGCATGGACCACGTCGGAACGATGCTGAGCCACAGTTGGCTGAATAGGGGCGATTTCGTACTTGACGTCAGTTACTTTACGCAAGACATGGTAAGGGCCAGAGTAGCGTGAAAGTAACTTCTCCGAGAGGCCAACGCGTCGCGACGGCGAACAAAGGAGAACCAGGGTGCCCGGTGTGTAATGGACGTCACGATGGCGGGCGTCATATAAGTGCCGCTGATTGTCCTGCGACTCCACAAGTCGACGTCGGGCAATATGGCGTGCTTCTTGGGCTTTTAGTATGGCTTCACGGGCGTACACGGACGTGGAATTCAGGCTAGCATGCAGAATCGTGTCGAAAGGTAGCGTAGGGTCGCGGCTAAACAAGAGGAAGAATCCAGAGAAGCCGGCGGTATCATGGCGAGACGAATTATAGGCGAAAGTAACGAACGGCAGCGCAGCGTCCCAGTCGCGATGGTCAGTGGCGACATACATGGACACCATGTCAGTAAGGGTGCGGTTAAGGCGCTCGGATAGACCGTTCGTTTGTGGAAGGTAAGCAGTAGCAAGTTTGGTGTTCAGTCGCGCACGAGTGCAAAATGTCGTTGGCAGCTTTAGAAAGAAAGTAGTGGCCGTGGTCGGTGAGGAGCTGTCGAGGGGCGCCGTGGTGAAGGATGACGTTCTCTAGGAGGAAGTCGGCAACATCGGTTGCACAGCTTGTCGGAAGAGCCCGTGTGATTGCATATCGGGTGGTGTTGTCTGTTGCTACAGCAATCCACTTGTTTCTCGAATCAGACGTAGGAAAAGGGCCTACAAGATCAACACCTACACGGAAGAATGGTTCTGATGGTACGTCAAGTGGTTGAAGGCGACCAGCAGAGAGTGTTGTCGGCTTTTTGCGTCGTTGACAAAGGTCATACGCAGCGACATAACGGTTGACGTCACGGTATAGACCAGGCCAATAGAAGCGCCGACGAACGCGGTCATAGGTCCGTGACACGCCAAGGCGACCGGCAGTCGGGACATCATGCAGCTGGGCGAGAACAGTCTGACGCAGATGATCAGGCAAAACGAAGAGTCGGGCAGGGCCGTACGGGCGCATCTTGGAGCGGTGCAATATACCATCTTGGAGTTCAAACATGCGAAGGGAAAGATCGGGCGTCGTTGAAGTGAGCCGTTGAATAAGGTCTTGTAAGGAGGCGTCCCGACGTTGTTCGGCTCCAATATAGCGAAAAGCAGCCAGAGAAAGAACGGTGACAGGTATGCCGGCCGCAGAAACGTCAGGAGGGTCGACAGGATGGCGTGACAAGCAGTTCGCATCTTGATGTAACCGGCCGGTCTTGTATACAACTGAATAGTTGTATTCTTCAAGGCGCAGAGCCCAGCGGCCAAGGCGCCCTGAAGGATCTTTGAGGGACGAAAGCCAACACAGAGCGTGGTGATCAGTGGTGACTGTAAATTGGTGGCCGTACAAATAGGGGTGGAATTTACCCACTGCCCAAATGAGAGCCAGAAACTCGCGTTCGGTGATGGAATAATTTCGCTCAGCAGAGGAAAGAAGGCGGCTGGCGTAGACAATAACACGTTCTCGCCCTTCTTGGCTCTGTGCCAAGATAGCGCCAATACCGTGGCCACTGGCATCGGTACGGACTTCTGTTGGAGCTGACGCATCAAAGTGAGCGAGAATGGGCGGGGACGTAAGCAGCCCAATCAGCTCGGTTAAAGAACCAGCTTGCTCAGGGCCGCCAATGAATGCGGCATTTTTCTTAAGAAGCTGATTGAGAGGACGCGCAACGCTCGCAAAATTTCGGACAAACCGACGGAAGTAGGAGCAAAGGCCCAAGAAGCTGCGAACATTCTTGGCACAGGTTGGCACGGGAAAGTTTTTCGCTGCCAGTGCACTAGTACGACAGGGGATGCCCATGGGCTGCAAGAAGGTTCGATGATGTCTCGAGAAAGTATCTTGTCGACTTCAATTTGGATGATTTGTCGCTCAGTAGGTGAGACGCGGTAGGGTCGCCGATTGATCGGGCTTGCATCACCGGTGTTTATTCGATGTTTTACGACAGATGTTTGTCCTAGAGGGCGGCGCTCTCCAAGGTCGAATATGTCCCAGTATGAGCCAATGAGGCAATGTAGTTCATTAGCACGCTGGGGCGGAAGGTCGAGAGCAATCATTTTTGTTAGGGCATTAAAGTCTGAAGGGACAGGGGGCGAAGCAAGAGTTGAACACGAGGAGCTGTTACAAGTTAAAATCGAAATGTTGTAGTCTCTGGCCGGCGTTATTTGCGCCAGGGATATTCCGCGTTGGATTACTTGTGTACAAAGTCCAAAGTTCACAAGTGGAAGGCAGGACACGTTGTTCGAAATGATGACTGTGTGAGGAAAAGCGACGTTATGCGAGAGCAGGACATCCGGATTAGGGGATACGATGTAGTCACCATCTGGTATAGGTGGAACGGGGGAGACGCCTATGTAGGTAACGGCACGCTGTGGGAGGCGAATATGCTCTGTGGAACATAGCCGTATCGGAGCAGAATCCGGAGGATCAATAGTAGCAGATGGAGCGAGTTGCACAACACCAGCAGAACAGTCTATCAAAGCGGAATGTGTAGACAGAAATTCAAGGCCCAGAATGAGGTCGTGAGGGCAGTGCTCCAGAAGATAAAATACAACAGAAGTATGATGTCCGGCGACACTCACGCGAGCCGGACACATGCCAATAACGGCTGGTGTTCCACCGTCGGTGACTTGGACCACAGGTGACGGGGCAGGAGTAAGGACTTTCTTGAGATGATTCCGAAGCTGAGCATTCATCACAGATTTGTGTGCGCCAGTGTCAATCAGAGCCGTGACAGGTACACCATCCACGTTCACTTTAATGAGGTTCCGATGTGTGGGCAAGGTCAGAAGAGGATTTTTGCGTCGGGATGGTTTGGCAGCATCACGTCCAGGTGCTGCACCCGTTACTTTTCCGGAAGGGTGCGCCGCAAGGAGCTAGGGGATGGAATGAATGAATGAAACCACGTTTATTCCACATTAAAATGCGTCGAAGACGCTGCGGTGGAAAGAGGAGGGGTGTTATTGGAAAAGGGGAAGGGTAAGGCTGCCTCCGTTTTATTAATGAACGTCCTGGAGGCAGCTAAGTGGGGGCGGCATGACGCCTGTGGCTGTCGCGGAGCCGATCGCCGACGGGTGGTGCTGCAGGGTCCCGAAGGAACAGCAGCAGTGCTCGCCAGAGCTCGATGGCATGGTCCGGAGACGTGGTATCCGGGCAAGCCCAAGTCCGGAGAGAAGAAGGCCAGGGTCCCCGCTGTATGGTGGCCAGGGCACGAAGCCTTGGTGGGATGTAGAGGGGGCACTCCCAAGAAAGGTGGTTTAGATCAGCACGACATGTGCACATGGAACAGAACCCACTTACGGGTGGTGGTGTGCCACCCTTGTGGAAACGGTTCAACAAGTGAGGAGTAAGGAGGGTGCTTGTCTGGATTCTCCGAAGCAAGACTGACTCTCGCCGTGTGAATATTTTCGCTGGAAGTGACGGTATAGACAGAGGATTGCCGACTGCTGCGAGGTAGGCGGCACGTCGTTGTTTGGTCGCATGCTTGTCTGCCATTGGGTCTGCTACCTCAGATGTGGTAGCTAGGAGAGGATAAGGATTATCGGAGGCTCTGGCTAGCGCGGTAGAGAGATGAGCGCGCGCCAGTCTATGAGCCTTCTCGTTTCCGGGGATACCGCAGTGCGCAGGGACCCAGTGAATGGTAACATCGTGACCGCATTCGCGGAGCAGGCGTGCCTGGTGCCGGATATCCTGCAGTACGGGATCTGTGTAAATAATATTAGCACATTACCGATGGGCAGCCTGGGAATCTGTGTACACATGATGGTGAACAGGGTCAGTGTGAGGTGAAGTTGCGAGGGCCCACTCCAAATAATCTAGGATGGCCATTAGCTCAGCGCGGGTGCTGGACATTGCTTCTGCTGATATATTGACACGTGTACTTATATTTATCGGGCAACCACGATTCGCCGCCGAACAAATGTTATCGCACAGCGCGGGACGCGTCTGCATGTATCCGAAGTTTCTGGAAAGTTATCGATGCTTCTATCCGCTGTCTGTTGTCGCCGAACCTTGTATTATCTGATTTCATAGCGTGACTCGAATGTTGTAGAACTTTGTGGAAGGCATGCGGGTCCCAACGATTAGTCTGGAACATTCGACGACTGTTGTATAAAAGCCGACGCGCTTGACCCGCTGATCAGATTTTCGACGATCGCCGAACGTGTTCGCCACTATCGTTGTGCTATAAGTGTAGCCTGTTTTGTGGGCACAGGTCCGCCCAATAAAAGTTAGTTTTGTCGTTCACAGTATTGCTACTGTGTTATTGAACGTCACCACCACGTGACATCTGGTGGAGGTGCTTTACGTTCATGTACCGGACGCCCCCGACAAGCCGTAATTCAAGCCCGGACCGCAAAGACAACACCAGCGCCGTCCCGGAACATCGAGCAAGCCGCCGGCTACAGCAGCTGCCCCCGGAACACGGAATTCTACCAGAGACGACCAAGAAGAGCGTCAGAAGTTCGTCCAGAGACGACCAAGAACACAGCCCCAATGGCAGCCGGAGCAGCCCCAATAGTTCTGCAGCAGCCCAGGGAGCCACCGACGTTCCGCGGTTCCACATTTGAGGACCCGGAAAGCTGGCTGGAGACGTATGAGAGGGTCGCTAAGTTTAACAGTTGGGATAGCGACGACAAGCTGCGGCATGTCTATTTCGCATTGGAAGACGCCGCCAGGACGTGGTTAGAGAATCGGGAAGCCACCTTAACGACGTGGGACCTGTTCCGAAGCGGCTTCTTGCACACGTTTACAAGCGTCGTGCGAAAAGAGCGAGCCCAAGCTCTACTAGAAACCAGAGTGCAGCTGCCAAACGAGACGATAGCGATCTTCACGGAGGAGATGGCCCGTCTTTTCCGGCACGCCGACCCGGAAATGTCGGAGGAGAAAAAAGTTCGCTTCCTGATGCGTGGCGTCAAGCAAGACCTTTTTGCCGGACTTATTCGTAACCCACCGAAGACTGTGGCTGAGTTTTCTGCAGAGGCATCGATGATCGAGAGAACTCTGGAGATGCGCACCCGGCAATATAACCGCCAGGGGCACACGCCGCAGTATGCCATCCAAGGACTGGGTTCGGACGGCCTTCAAGAGACCATCAGGGCCATTGTGCGCGAAGAACTGCGCAAGGTCCTGCCTTCGTCGCAGCCTCAAGTAGCTTCGATCGCTGACATCGTGAAAGATGAGGTTCAGCGATCGCTTGGGGTTCCTGAGGTGCAACCTCAATTACCGCAGCCCCAGCCAGAAGCGATGACCTACGCCGCCGTCGCACGCCGTCAAGGTCCCCTTCCGCGACCACGCCAGGGCCCTGCAACGACGCAATTCCGCCGCCGCCACCGCCAGCACGCCCACCCGTCGCCCAGCGCACCTACGCGAGGAAGACGGACATTTGGCGCGCCCCCGACTACAGTCCGCTCTGCTATCACTGCGGAGAAGCCGGCCATGTGTATCGCCGATGCCCATACCGGGAGATGGGACTGCGAGGTTTCGCCGTCAATGCTCCGCGCCCGCAGCGAGGTGAACGCCCTCGCGATATCGCCGACTACCTCGCCGCTACTCAGTGGAGCTCTCGATGACCGTCGCGTTCGCCATCACCAGGCCGCTACCTGTCGCCGCAGCGCCGACCATACACTGGCCCAGCCCGGGGCCGGTCAGCGAGCCCGTATCCGGAAAACTAAAAGCAGCAACCGATGGAGGTGCGGTTGCTGTTCGTCGACCTGACGAAGATCCTCCGCCGCCGACGAAGACGACGAAGAAACCATCTCGACGACCTAATGACGACACGCCGCCGTCCCGACGAAGTCGGGAAGCCAAGACTACACCGACAAAAGACGACTTGAGGACGCGACGTTCCAGCTTCAGTTCAACACGACGCAGCCGTGATCCGACGCCGAGACCTAACTACAACGCAAGACAAAGAACCACCGACCTCGACGTGCTTCTCGACGGCCACGCAGTCACCGCCTCAGTAGACACAGGAGCCGATTACTCCGTCATGAGTGGACCCATCGCCGCCCAGTTGAGGAAAGTTAAGGCTGCATGGGAAGGCCCTCAAATTCGGACCGCTGGAGGACACCTGATTACGCCGACTGGGATCTGCACGGCAAGAATTACCGTTCATGACCGGACTTACCCTGCCACCTTCGTTGTCCTCCAACAGTGCTCACGAGACGTCATTCTCGGCATGGACTTCCTGAATCAACATGGTGCAGTCATCGACCTGAAGTCGAAATCGACAACGCTGTCACAAGATCAAGCGATACCGCCGGAGAGCTGTCGTAGTCACCACGCCTTGAGTGTGCTCGAAGATCAAGTGAGCATCCCGCCGCGCGCCAGCATTATTATTTCCGTCTGCACTGAAACACCCGCTGACGTAGAAGGCGTGATCGAGGGCGACCAACATCTACTGCTCGACCGTGAAATTTGCGTCGCAAGAGGGATCGCTCGACTCCACGGAGGGCAAGTGGAAGTTATGCTTACCAACTTCAGCCAAGAGTTCAAGCACATCAACAAGGGCACGACAATCGCATACATCGAGGAAATTGTGGAAACCAGCGATGCCTTTGTCCTCTTGGATTCAGCCGCATCTACCCCGATGAGCATTATCCCCGAACCAGACTTTGATGTGAATCCAAGTCTTCCTATGAGTAAGCAGCAACAGATCAGAAGTCTTCTCCGACGATACAAAGACTGCTTTTCGACGTCATCGAGGATTCGACAAACACCAGTTGCAAAGCATCGCATAATAACCGAAGAGAGCGTTCGACCACTCCGCCAGAGCCCTTACCGAGTTTCGACGCGAGAACGTGAAGCTAGTAGGCAACAAGTCGACGAAATGCTGCGCGACGACATCATCCAGCCGTCGAAAAGCCCGTGGGCCTCTCCTGTAGTGCTGGTAAAGAAAAAGGACGGAACCCTACGCTTCTGCGTCGATTATCGTCGACTGAACAAGATCACGAAGAAGGATGTGTACCCCCTTCCACGGATAGACGACGCATTGGATCGGCTCTGCAACGCTAAATACTTCTCGTCGATGGACCTCAAGTCTGGCTACAGGCAAATAGAAGTCGACGAGAGAGATCGCGAAAAGACTGCCTTCATAACGCCAGACGGCCTCTACGAGTTCAAGGTCATGCCATTCGGACTGTGCTCGGCGCCTGCAACGTTTCAGCGCGTCATGGACACGGTGTTAGCCGGACTGAAGTGGCAGACGTGCCTTGTTTACCTGGATGACGTCATTGTCTTCGCCGGAAATTTCGACCATCACCTTAGGCGGCTTGCGACAGTGTTAGAAGCGATCAAGTCATCAGGGCTCACCCTGAAGCCGGAAAAGTGCCGCTTCGCTTACGATGAGCTTTTGTTCCTAGGCCACGTGATCAGCAAATCAGGAGTACGCCCCGACCCACAGAAGACAGCTGCCATCGCAACGTTCCCGCAGCCAACCGACAAGAAGGCACTGCGCAGATTCCTTGGCATGTGTGCCTACTATATGCGCTTTGTCAAGGACTTCTCACGCATCGCGGAGCCACTAACACATCTAACCAAATGTGATGTCGCGTTCGAGTGGGAAACGCCGCAGGCCAAGGCATTTCAAGAACTCAAACGACGCATGCAGTCGCCGCCGGTACTTGCACACTTCGACGAGGACGCCGATACCGAAATCCACACTGACGCCAGTAGCCTAGGCCTCGGTGCCGTCCTAGTCCAGAGGAAAGAAGGACTTGAAAGGGTGATATCGTATGCTAGCCGGTCGCTGTCAAAAGCGGAAAGCAACTATTCTACGACTGAAAAGGAATGCCTCGCCATCATTTGGGCTATAGCTAAATTCCGCCCTTACCTCTATGGCAGGCCATTCAAAGTCGTCAGTGACCATCATGCATTGTGTTGCCTAGCTAACTTAAAGGACCCTCCAGGACGGCTGGCGCGGTGGAGCCTCAGACTACAAGAATATGACGTCACGGTAATATACAAGTCCGGAAGAAAACACTCCGACGCCGACTGCTTATCGCGCGCCCCCATCGATCCCCCGCCGCAAGACGACGAGGACGACGACGCCTTCCTTGGGATAATAAGGGCGGAAGACTTCACTAAACAGCAACGAGCAGACCCGGAGCTAAAAGGCCTCGTCGAGTATTTGGAAGGGAACACCGACGTTGTCCCTAGGGCATTTAAGCGCGGGTTGTCGTCGTTCACGCTACAAAACAACCTGCTCGTGAAGTAGAACTTCTCACCAGTCTGCGCCAGCTACCTTCTTGTTGTACCGTCAGCGCTGCGTCCAGAAATGCTGCACGCCCTACACGACGATCCAACCGCTGGGCACCTCGGATTCTCCCGGACGCTGTCGAGAATACAGGAAAGGTATTACTGGCCGCGTCTGACCGCCGAAGTCGCCCGTTACGTCAAGACATGCCGAGACTGTCAACGACACAAGACACCACCGACAAGGCCAGCAGGATTACTACAGCCGATCGAACCTCCTCGCCGACCATTCCAGCAGATTGGGATGGATTTGTTGGGGCCGTTTCCGATATCAACATCCGGCAATAAATGGATCGTCGTGGCGACGGACTATCTCACCCGCTTTGCTGAAACTAAAGCTCTACCAAAAGGCAGCGCAGCCAAAGTGGCGAAATTTTTCGTCGAGAACATCCTGCTGCGACATGGTGCCCCAGAAGTCCTCATCACCGACAGAGGAACGGTTTTTACAGCAGAGCTCACCCAAGCCATTCTGCAGTACAGCCAGACAAGCCACAGGAGGACAACTGCCTACCATCCGCAGACGAATGGTCTCACGGAGCGCCTGAACAAGACCCTCGCCGACATGCTAGCAATGTACGTCGACGTCGAACACAAGACGTGGTACGCGGTCCTACCGTACGTAACCTTTGCGTACAACACGGCGGTGCAAGAAACAACACAGATCACGCCGTTTAAGCTGGTTTACGGCAGGAACCCGACGACGACGCTTGACGCCATGCTGCCGCACGTAACTGACGAAGAGAATGTTGACGTCGCTAGCTACCTCCAGCGCGCCGAAGAAGCCCGACAGCTCGCCCGCCAGCGAATCAAGAGCCAGAAGAGGACCGACAGCCGACACTACAACCTCCGACGACGCTTCGTCGAGTACCAGCCCGGTGACCGTGTTTGGGTTTGGACCCCTATACGCCGACGAGGACTGAGCGAGAAGCTTTTGCGTCGCTATTTCGGACCGTACAAGATCATCCGACGTATTGGCGCACTGGACTATGAGGTCGTGCCAGACGGAATTTCGCATTCACAGCGGCGCCGCACACGATCTGAAGTGGTCCACGTGGTGCGTCTGAAACCCTTTTACGGACGCTGACGAACTTCCTTATTTTTGCTTTCTTTGCTACGGGTGTTTTTCTTTATTGCTTTCATTTGTATGCAGCATCGGGTCAATGCTTTTTTTTTAAGAGGGGGGTATTGACACGTGTACTTATATTTATCGGGCAACCACGATTCGCCGCCGAACAAATGTTATCGCACAGCGCGGGACGCGTCTGCATGTATCCGAAGTTTCTGGAAAGTTATCGATGCTTCTATCCGCTGTCTGTTGTCGCCGAACCTTGTATTATCTGATTTCATCGCGTGACTCGAGTGTTGTAGAACTTTGTGGAAGGCATGCGGGTCCCAACGATTAGTCTGGAACATTCGACGACTGTTGTATAAAAGCCGACGCGCTTGACCCCCTGATCAGATTTTCGACGATCGCCGAGCGTGTTCACCACTATCGTTGTGCTATAAGTGTAGCCTGTTTTGTGGGCACAGGTTCGCCCAATAATAGTTAGTTTTGTCGTTCACAGTATTGCTACTGTGTTATTGAACGTCACCACCACGTGACAATATGATGGTGGCGGTTCTGATTTTCATTTGTCTGGTCGTACCACGCAGTCACATAACAGGTGTTACTAACGTCGTCTGCAGGCAGTGCAGCGTCCGTGTATACGATGTGTTCAGTCAAGGAGAGTGAACTCGTAGCCTTAGCATGCCTCTTGGCATATGCAAGGCGCCGCATTCGCTGAGTAGGGTCCATATTGAGAGGAAGTGGCCTGCCATCGGTGAGAGCCGTGATTTCCCACGGCGGCGTGCTGTTGGGCAAAATCGGCATTTTGTGGACGTCATACCCCGAGGAGCATAAGCGTGTGTCGCCCGGCTTTTGTGGCGCGAAGTCTCGTCTCTTGTGTATAGATGTGCATGTCTACGAGCTCGGACAGGTTGTTGAGTTTGCTACAACTTTTAAGCGCTTCGAGGCTTGTGTACCTTGGGAGTCCAGTTACAATGCGTTTGGCTTCGTTAAGTAACCGGTCGAGCGTGTGCATCTGTGTGCGGTTGACTGGATGATACGGCAGCCCGTACATGATACGGGAGACAAGAAAAGCTTGAGCGAACTGCCGCATTTCACGTTCGTTTTCTCCACGGGTGCGGGTAGAGATTCTGCGTAAAGCGTGCAGGATTTGTTTGCTGGTCTTCGTAACGCATTGGAACCAAGTGTTAGCTGTGCAGTTCTCGTCTAGGTGCATACCGAGTATTCGGATAGTAGATATCCGTGTGATGGGTTGGTCACTGATGTATACAGTTAAAAAGACTGCTTTTCTTCCTGCTTTCCAAAGGTAGACCTGCCACCATGAATGACGACAAACTCTGTTTTGTCTGGGGCAGTGTGTAAACCCGTTTCCGTGGCATAGGCGTGAATAATGTCGAGAGCTCGTTGTAAGACGTCCTCTTGCTCCCCGATGCACCCTTGATGCGTCCACACGGTGACGTCATCGGCGTACACCACGTGTTTCAGGCCCGATACGTCGGCAAGGCGCTTAGGTAGCTGGTGCATAGCTATATTAAACAGCGTCGGTGAAATAACCGAGCCCTGAGGGACGCCTACGCGGTTGGTTCGTATGGCACTGGCGTCGTGACCAACTTCGACTTGGTAGTTTCGCTCTTCAAGGAAACCCGCTATGAAGTTGTACATCTTCCCTCTGATGCCAAGGGCACGTTCTTTGATCATGATAGTGTTATGTGGGACGGAATCAAATGCCTTGCGTATATCCACTGCGACAACGGCTCGTGGGTGCACCGAATTAGAGTCGAGGACGTCCTGTTTTAGGCGGGCTAGCACATCCTGTGTTGATAGCCCACAGCGAAATCCATACAGTGTAGGAGCCAAAAGGTCGCGATCTTCAAGGTACCACATCAAGCGTGTGTTGACCATGCTCTCCATTACTTTACAGACACACGAGGTCAAAGAGATCGGACAGAGGTTGGATAAGGTATGTGGTGGTTTACCAGGCTTCGGAATGGGTTTGACCACCGAAAACTTCCAAGTGGAGGGCAGTATCCCGGTATCCCAGACTCGATTAAATTCTTCGAGAAGAGCGTGCTTGTGCTCAAGGGGCAGATTGCGTAGATGAGCCACGCCCACCTCATCGACCCCTGGAGCACTACGTACGTTAGCACGCTGCAAGGCGTGCTCCAGCTCGATCAAGGTGAAGGAGCTGTTAAGTGGTTCATTATCTTCAATATGTACATCCTTCTGGTATGTGGTGTCTGTGAGGCTAGACGTCTGCGGGAAAAACAGTTCAGGAGCCTGTTCGGCAAGTTCCTGAGCGCTGATGCCTTCGCGGAGGGCCACACGAGCCGCGCCGTTGTTGGTCTTGCGCTGGCCGAGAAGAGAGCGCAGGATGGCTCAAACCTTGGACGTATGAGTCTGTCCGTTGATGGATTCGCAAATTCCCATCCAGTGCTCTGACGCGAGCGTAGTCGTATATTCTTCGATGAAACGCTGTATTTTGTGCAACCGTGCTTTTTGGTGAGCAGTGCGACCAGACCGCCTGTACTGAGCGAGTATCAGGTGCCTTCTATTCCATAAGGTGAGCAGATGTCTATCAGGCTCTGGGTGGTCAGAGGGAACCTGTAAGCGTTTGGTGGCTCTTCGCTTCGCTACGCACAGCTGTGATACCAGATGGTCAATGTTCTTGGCTGGAGACTGCTGCTGCAGTAACTTGCGGTATTTGTCCCAGTGTGTTATGTGGCTTAGCCGTGTAGTGGCGTGTGACTTCATTTTCGGATTGGCGTGGCCTGTGCGAAAGCGTATGAGGATCGGAAAGTGGTCGCTCCCCATGCAATCGTCCAGCACCTCCCATTGAAAAAGCTGCGGACAAGTACTCCAGGTAAGATCTGGTGATGTGTCGGCTTGGTGAACTGTCTGTCCCAGCCTCGTGTGTGCTTGTGGCATGTTGAGGAGTGTCAGCCCGTACTCCGAGGTATCTTGCATGATGCGCCGACCGCGCGGGCTGCATTTCTTGTATCCCCAGGCGATGTGCTGAGCGTTAAAGTCCCCGCGCAACAAAATGGTGTCTTGCGGGTAAATCTTCTTAAAGTGGGAAATGAAGATGAGATCAACGAGTGCCCTAGTTGCCTTATTCCTTGTGTTCTCGGGGAACACGTTGACGCAAAAGATGAGCATTGTACACTGTGATGAGACTTCTAACCGGCATCCGACAACGCTAAGAGTAGCGCTGCACCACGGTTGCGTGTCTGATTGCACGTGTGTAGTTCCTCGTCGCACGTACAATGCTGTCTTCGTGGGTTCAGCGACTTTTACAGGCGGGGCGTAGCCGTCATAGCCGATTATGCTCAGCACAGGGCCGTTGACTTCTTGAAGGGCAATGACCAAGGGACTGGTGTTGTCTCGCTCGCTGGAGAACCGGGTGATCATGTCAGCCCTCTTGTTGTGAAGAGAACGACAATTCCATTGCAGGACAGTTGCCCATGGTAATGAATTTGAAGAGCTAGACATGGTGAGGCTGTGTTGTTTCAGCAGCAATGAAGCTTGGTGGTACCCAAGGCGTACGCATTGCTGGTGCTCCTGCGGGTGTCGGAGAGGTTGTGCCAAAAGGGAGAGTGCCGGAAAGCATGATACGCTCCATGATGGTGTGGACGCATGTTTCTATGGCCTTGTTAATAAGCTGTTGGGCGCTTTGATGGATGGACTTCTCTATTTGCGCCATACGATTTTCAAGACGCCGCTCGAGATCGTGAAGTGTCGTTGGGGGAGGAAGATATGGATTATCGCTGGGAGGTGTAAGCACCGTTGACTGAGCTGGGTCCCTGCGAGTATGCTGCGCTGCTCCATCTGAGGGTGGTTGCAGCGCAGAGGACGAGGGTGTTGAGGTTTAGGGAAGCTCTGTACTATTGCTGGAACTGATTGCTAGGTGCGCGTTCGCTTGTCTAACTACATCCGCGAAGGTGGCTTTACCGCTGGCTTCTGACTGTGCAGCTGGGGATACCGGCGCGTTGCCTTTAGCATGGGTCTAGATGAATTTTGTGCAGTTTCGCTCTCGGGAGAGCGGTGCTGACGCCCCTCTGTCTGCCATTTCCTACGTGGCCTTTGGGCAGCCGGCTTGCGTTTTTGTTCAATTTTCTTGTTGACTTGTCGTCTTTTTGGACAATTTGTGGCTGTGGCCAAGTGAGAACCACCACAGCTACGGCACTTCGGTTCTGCGTTCGGGCACTGTGTTCCCGCTTCGTGTTACCGCAGACCGCATGTAGAGCATCTCGCTGCCAGAGTGTTGGGGCATTGCTCCTTGTGGTGCCCGATCTTGTGACATATGTCACAAACTGCCACTCGTGCATGGTACGGAAAGACACGGATAGTAAATGACCGCAGGCCAACCTTGTAGGGTAGGCTGTTACCTTCAAATGGGACCATGGCAGTGCCTTTGTCACCAAGTGGGCGTGCTTGCAGGCTTTTGCACTTGCGGCAATGCAAGGAGTTCATTAGTTCCTCAGAAGTCATGTCTCCAGCATTTCTAATAATGCCTCTGATTTGATTACGACCAATGGCTTCGTATGCTTGAAAGGGCACATCCTGTCCACGGATTGGCAGGGACGCTATTGCGAGAAGTGCGTTGCGCACCTCGGGTGCGGACGCGTCGACAGCGAGCTGGTTGCTCTGACTTAAGTAGCGAACCGAGAACTCCGGTAATTGGCCTTCCTTAGAGAGACCGAGATGAGCCGAAATGTGGCGCGTTATGACTTTGTCTAACCGTATGAACTGCTCGTCCATAATGCGGCACGGCTGCTTAAGCCGAAGGATGACGGTGTGTTGATGTTTACGCGGGGCACCTGAGCTCGGCTTCGCCTCGTCCGTCGTGCGGTTCTGTTTTGTCCGTCGAGAACGAACAAGTACCCAGTTGTCCTCTTCGTCCTGGCGACTAACGGGAGCAGGAGGCATGCGACGTGCGCCCCTCGCACAGGAGTAGTCTCTGGGTATACTCGTGTACTGTCGTTCGGGCGTCAGCATGAGCGAGCCTCGTGCACGTTTTTCTCCATTCGGTGCGGTGGAAATGACGCGAGCTTGGTAAAAAGTTTTCGCAGACTTGCCTTCAATGCCATGCTGTTCCTCTAGGTCCATGAGTGGGGCGAAGGGGTCGGTGTCCGGCAGCAGCAGCACCCTTGAAGGTATAACAGCGGTGGCCGAGTTCTTCGTTAAAGTCAGCGGCGCAAACGAGGCAGCCTAGTTGTCCGGAACCTGTGGGTCCATGTCATCGGGCAGTGGTACATCGTTAGGGAGAACGGGCTGCTCCGACGAGGCCATCAAAGCACGAAACTTGGACGAGCAGCGATGGCCGCCGGCAGCAGGCTGGGCGGTGGTATCGCTGGCGGGTTCAGATAACAGCGAGCCAGACAGCTATTACTGCGAGCGGGTGGTGTCGCCGTGATCCTCTGGTTGCGAAGCGTCGATTGATGTAATCCAGCCAAGAGTACATTCTGATTAACGGGTCAAAACCGATGTTGAAAGCGGGAGCCGATCTCATTACATGTTCTTCGATGCTTCTTCTTCCTCTTCCCCCGCCGAGATCGCCGAGATGGGGGCGATCGGGAGAAGCGGCGACGTGGCGAAGGAGAGCGGCTAGAGCGGGTAGGACGAGAAGTGTCGCCAGAATTTGCAGGCTGCATTTGCGGGGTGAACCGAGGAGCAGGATGAGGGCCGTGGGAAGGGTGGTAGGACCAGGGGATCGAATTCCACGAAGACCGGCAGTGACGTGAAATATGGCCGATACGGCCACAAGTGAAGCATATAGGCCTGTCGTCTGGAGTACGCCATTCGGCCGAGTTGCGATACCGCGTTGGGGCATTCAGGCTGCGGGTGCGTATGACAGCGCTGGACGGAGTGTAGTCAGGTCGATTAACTGAGCAGACGTTGGTCAAGCCAACCTTGGCCATTTCTTGGCGCACGACAGACTGTATCAGTGAGACGGTCGCCTGGTAATTGTCGGGGCCATGGTTTGGGGTTGTGACAGGAGATGCGGCTTCTGTTTCACGTCGGATGATATGCAGGACGTCATCAGAGCGATCGGGCGTGGGCGGACTGCGGAGGTCTTCGCAGGTGGACGTAGCAGCCGTGTTGGGAAGGCGGGGAAATGGCTGGGCAATGCGGCGACTCTTGGCTCCTTCAAACCGGCGGCATTCGGTAATAATGGCTTGCACAGTGGAAGTATTCTTGAAAACAAAGAGGTGGAAGGCATCATCTGCTATTCCCTTAATGACGTGGGCAACTTTATCAGGTTCGGACATCTTCGGATCCACTTTGCGGCACAGAACGAGCACGTCCTGGATGTACATGAGGTAGAATTCAGTGCACGTCTGGACACGCGAAGCGAGGTCTTTTTGGGCGGCGCGCTGACTTTCAACAGGCTTGCCAAACAAATCTTTCAGCTTCTGTTTACAAATGTCACAGCTGGTAAGCTCCTCCTCGTGGGTCTGAAACCATACGCGTGCCGTGCCCGCGAGGCAAAATATCAAATTATCGAGCATGATGGTCTGATCCCAGTGGTTGCTGGAGCTCACCGGCTCATATAGTTGAAGCCAGTCTTCAACATCAGTGTCGTCGGTGCTAGAAAGGGTTCCTGGGTAGCGGGGTTGTGCTAGAATGACAGTGGGCGTGGGTGCCGACGGGGCCGAAGCATCCTCGCCTTGTGCGGGCATTGTAGATGCAGCCAAGGTGCGCCCGCTGCGGAAATTCGTCTTGATAGTGATCCCGCGGCCTCCACCAAAGACGTTACGGTGTTAAAAACAGTCAGACGTATATTTACAGGATATTTGCAATAATCGTAGTGGCTGACAAGATGGTAGACAGTGCGCGAAGTCCAGAGCGTCGTCTTCTTCCGACCAAGCTCACAACATCTTCTTCGTCAGCGTGTCACAATATTGCCGCGGACAAGATATGTTTCGTTTATATTCTTGAACCAGTACTAGCCCCTACGTCTATGGGTTCAATCATGACAGAAATATCTGTCAACTGTTATGAGTATGTTAGTAAACCTGTTAGTTCTGTGTGGGTACCGAGCATGGCCGGTCTATCCTGCCGAACGAAGTATAGACCCTTTTTGCAAAGAGCACGAATGTAAAATGATAGCCGCTTCTGTCTTGCTACTGTGCGATCAGCTGTCGGAAATGCAACTGGGCGATTTCTATCACACTGTGCTTCATTCATGTTGCAAAATCTAGAACAGGAAAGGGGAAATGTGTGCAGCAGTGGGCTGCAGAAAGATAGAGAGAGAGAGAGAGAGAAATGATTCATAGAAAGGCAGGGAAGTTGTGGCTGTGGTAAATGTCAACCTGTAATCGCAGGAGGCAAGTCCCGTTCCTGTCTTGGTGCAATGAGTGTCAAGTGGTGGACGTGCTGGTTCGCCTCTCGCTCCTTGGCATAATACTGGTTTCTTGCTTTGCTCCCCCTACACTGGTTTGGCTGGTTGATTTATCCTCGCCGGACATCCCCGGAGCCGTTAATCCGGTGGAGCCGGACATCCCCGGTGGAGCCGTTAATCCGCCTCATCTGATGTGGCGTTACTCTTGCTTAAGCGCACGAGGCAGTGCTCTGGTATGTCTGGTGTGTACAGTTACTATCACCTAGTTTGTGCTCTCCACCGACCGTGGGCAGATTGTCGGTGTCGGTACAGGGAGACAGAGGCACGGACACGAAGGAAAAAAACGCTGTCACCGACACTCGGCATACCGAAGCCGGTGTCATGTTGGCTTAGTGTGAACCAGCCTTAAGTGGTCGAACAAGCGGAATCCAAGCCGTCTTCACAATGAACGTGTATAACGCTTACCATCATGTTAGCCATCAAGCCATTATCGGCACCATACAGTCGCTCCACTTTGCGCCTAAGATCTGCAACTTTGTGACGTCCTCTCTAGATCACTGTTCGTTCTCCATTCGCGTGGGTAAGGAACACTCGGGACATTTTATTACGGAATGGAAGGTATCGCAGCGCTGTGTGTTGGCCCCGATACTACTGAGCGTTTCCTTTTTTAATGCTGCCTTGGCAACTGGCTAACATCCCAGACACATTCTTTCTTATGTACGCAGGCAATATGATAGTGCGGTCGGTAGATTCAGATTTGCATTGCCAAGAGACAGGACTTCAAACTACTCTGGACACCTTTGCCGGGTGCGCAGAGGTTGACTTTACGCGCTCGGCCACCAAGGCAAACTTCGTGATTACTAACCAACAAGGTTGACACTGCCCCTCCCAGACACCCATAAAACTTAACTTGCATAGTCAAACGCTCAAAGCAGCCTCAAAAATCTACGTTGTTAGGTTTGGAATGCACGAATGCACGACGCAGGCCCTGCGGACCCATAAATACGCTCTGCGCCACAGAACGCTGTTAGCACATTCCACTTCATCCGCCACATATCAAAGAAGACCACTGGCTTTTGTTCCCGCAGGGCTAGCTTCTTGGTTCGGTTCATTCTACAACGTTGACACGTGTATCAAGCTCACTTTCAACTCCTCGCTATGAAGGACTTGGACTGGCTCGAAACTATCAACCGAATGGTTATACGAGCTATAAAGTACCTCCCTCGCCTAACGCTTATTCATGCGTTTAAATAGGAAACGCAATTTATATTGTAATGTTCCGGCGAAGAAGAAGAAGACAGAAAAGGCTAGAATAGGAGGAGAGGAAGAAGAAAAGGAAGTGATCAAGATGGATACCTGTAAATAAATGAGTGTATTTTAACTCGTGCTTTATATTTGGCGCAGCCGACCATGTGGCTTGAAGTGACGTTGGCAAGAAGAACAGATGGGCAGATGACCGTGAAGACCTACCAGCTTGATGGCGAAGATACAGTGCTTCTTCAGGAATCAGGTACTTCATCGGAACTGCTTCGCATCATCACTGAGAAGAGTCAACTGAACGAAGCGGCCCTCGTTGAGAAATGTGTGGTAGGAATTGATGCTTCTATGTCTGAATTTGAGGTTATGTTTCCGGGACATTCAAAGATAGATTCCAAGAACGAGACTGAGCACACGAGTAACGCCTTGTTGCAAGCGCTGTTTCAGCAGCAGACCAAGCAGTTTGAGCAACAGCGACTGATTTTCGAAGCAGTTAGCGACTCACTAAGAGCGCAGAAACCACATCAAGAAGAGTTCAAGCCCGATAGTTTCGATGGGGTGTCCAATGCCGCCAACTTGTGGCTCAGATTTTATGAATACGCATGTGCGCAAAACCACTGGACGTCATTCGACGACAAAGTGTGTAACATGCGCCGTTTTTTATCTGGCAATGCCAGAAAATGGTGGGACATGCGAATCGCAAGTCAATGCCGTGATTCATGGCACAAGTGGAAAGATAGTTTTCTTTCTGCTTTTGAGCGAAATCCGGTTGACAGATGGGACGACGCAATAGCTTTCATACACAGAGAAGAGACAGCCATTGATTATTTTTTCGAGATGAGGCGTTTACTCTACATTGCCGACCCTATTCTACCGGACTCTGCAATCCTTCCCCTGATAATTCAAGGCATGACTAACAAATCTCAAAGAGAGGTTTGTGTACACCGTCCAACCTCCACGGATGACTTACTTGCTTGCCTTAAGCATGTGTCCAGTGATTTTCTGATTGAAGGTCCCATCAAAGGGCATAGTACTCTACCACTGAGCATTGACGCACATGGCGAAACGGTAGAATATTTTAATACCGAGTCCGACCAATGTGCAACGATGGAAAGTGTATACCTTCTGAAGTCGAATCTCTTATTTGTTAAAATGATGGTAAATGGAAAAAGTCGGGACTCCCTGGTTGATACTGGAGCCTGGTAAATCAGGAAATTGTTCAACCGAGCAAGGTGTATGAAGGAAGAATAGTTAGTGTTGAAAGCTATGATGGAAAAACTAGAAGGTTGCAAGACTGGGCAGAAGTAGAAGTTGAATTTGGTGGACATCACCTGAAAGTAGATGCCCTTGTCATGCAGGGTGTTGACTTCCTGTTTATTTTATCTAGACCTGATATGAAGCGATTGAAGATGAATATTTCTTGGAGAGAGGAAGTGACTATTGACGAATCATTTAAGCCTAATTTGTGTGGAATCGAAAATTCACATCGGAGAGTTAGAAATGCTGATGAGGTACTGACAAATTTTCCCGAACTTATTTGTGTTGAGACGTACTCGCCAGCCGCAGATGTCTTCGAGGTACCGCTTAAGCTTCGTGACGTCACAGTAGTGCGTAAAAAGCCGTACAGTCCCACGAGAAAAAGACCTGGCTAAAGGTGGAACTGCAGCAAATGCTAAATGCTGGTATTATAAGGCCATCAACATCCACTTTCGCGTCACCAATCACCATAGTACCGAAAGACGATGGCTCATTTCGCCTTTGCACGGATTACCGGCAGATAAACGGCCAGACTGATTTGTTTCCTTTTCCCATGCCCCGAATAGACGAGATCATCAATGAAACTGGCGGATCAATTTTTTTCTCTCGGATCAACCTCTGTAAAGGATACTGGCAGGTGCCACTACAAGAAGATTACAAGCAGTACACTGGTTTTGTAACACCTTTCGATGTGTACGAGTACAACCACTTACCATTCGGTTGGAAGAATTCTGGAGCTTGGTTTCAGAAAATGATGAATGGCATTCTTGATGAGCTCCTGGGAAAGTTTTGTAACGTATACATTGACGACATCATCATATAGTCACGTACAAGAGAAGAACATGAAAAACACCTTTCGTGCGTGTTAGAAGCCCCCAGCAAGTCAAAGTTAAAGATTAACAAGAACAAGAGTGAATTTTTTCAGACGACTGTTGTCTTTCTAGGAAGAGTGTTTGACGGCAAAACTAAAACAACAAAAGAGGAGTCTATACAAAGGATGAAGAAGCTCGTCAAGCCATATGACCTACACTCACTCCGTGTTTTCCTCGGATTCGCAGGTCATTTTCGTGCGTTCATTATGGATTACGCTGCAAAGACACGATGCCTCACCAAGCTGACGCAAAAGGATGTGCCATTTATCTGGAGGGAAGAGTGCGAGAAAGCGTACAAGTACCTTGTTGAAGCTATATCGTCGGATCCTGTGCTTGTGCTACCTGACTTCAACAAGCCTTTCGAGCTGTGCACGGACGCTTCACAATATGGTACAGGGGCCGTTCTATATCAACGAGGCACCAAGGAACAGCAAGGACGCCAACTCAAGGTGATTGGTTATTATTCTTCTGCGTTCTCAAAAGCTCAAGAACATTATACGACCACAGAAAAAGAGGCTCTGGCTATTGTGATGGCACTCCGGTATTTCAGAAGCTACATAGAGGGTCGTCATTTCCGGCTTTTCACTGACAACCGAGCGTTAACCTACCTCTTGGGATTAGCCCAGCTTAAGGGCATGGTGGCGCGTTGGATCAGTGAAATACAACAGTTCACTTTCGATGTAAGCCATCGACCTGGTGATAAGCTTCCTGACGCAGATGCTCTTTCCAGGCTTCACATCACAGAAGTGAGAACACCTGATGATGAACATGTTTACAGCTTGTGGGAAGGCACCGAAGACCTGACTTGCAATAATGGCAAATTTTGCGTGCCAGGAACTTTAGAGAAAAAGGTTTTGAACCTGTACCATGACAGCCCAGAGTCAGGAGGGCATGATGGATTCTGGAAAACTTATTGGAAGATAAAAAGTCGATTCATCTGGAAAAATATGAAGGAAGATATCAATAACTACGTGCAAACCTGTCACCAGTGCCAAATTAACAAGGCCATGTATCGTCCAAGAGGGAATCAAATGGTCATCGCTGATCATTCCCAAGTACCATTTCAAGTAATTCATCTAGATTTTGGCGAAATAGAAAAGCGAGGAGAGGGAGTCAGTAAGACCCAAGCATTGCTTGTCGCAATAGATGAATGCACACGCATGGCAGCTGCAAAGCCAGGAAAGGAAGACGCCAATTCTGCTTTGACGTTACTGGAGCGGAATATGTTCAAGAACACCAAGGTAGTGGTCTCCGACAACGGGCGAGCTTACCGCAGTAAGAAGCTTCAAGAATGGTCCCGTTATAGAGGAATTGCCCTGAGATTCGCCACACCCTACCATCCAGAAGGAAACGGCCTAGCTAAGAGGCTCATTCGGGATTTGAAAACATTCATCGCAATTTACCATGATTTCCGTGGAGGATGGAAGTGTGCCTTGGAAGTAGCAGTCAGGCACCACAATCATTCTTATACCATGGGATTAGGATGCACGCCTAACTTTGCTGCATCAGGCGAAGCAACTTGGCTACCGGCAGACTACGACCTTAGAATCGTTGGGAAAGTAGATCTGCAGGAAAGGCGCAAGACAGAAGATGAGCTTGCACGCTACATATCAACCATGAAGAGACACTTCGATCTGTGACATACCTCGAAGATGCCTGTAATAGAGCCTGGAGATACAGTTTTAGTCCGGAGGAGTTTAGATGCACCGAAGTCTAGATTTTCTGGGCCCTACACAGTGATAAAAACCATCACGCAACAAGGAATTTTGAAATCGCTACACTATTTGGGACCGGAAGGAAAAACTGAAATAGCAACAGTGGGAAATGTCATACCCTATCATCCCAGGAGGGATGAAAACCGAAGTCCGGGAGGATGTGATGTTCCGGCGAAGAAGAAGACAGAAGAGACAAGAACAGGAGGAGAGGAAGAAGAGAAGGAAGTGATCAAGATGTATACCTGTAAATAAATTAGTGTATTTTAACTCGTATTTATATATATATTCCTGGAACTCTTGAACTGAAGTCGTACGCTCTTGAAAACTCACGATATTCGCGGCGAGGGTATGCGGTGGCGCCATCTACCGGAAGCGCCCCATTGTCGTGACGTGAAGCATGGCTTCTGAAATTGTAGCACGGGCGCTGTCATTCTCAGGCCATTCCACTCATAGGAAGAGCGGGTAACAGGCGAAATTTCATTCCCGCTGCAATGGCGCTAACCACCGACGCAGGAATTGGAACAAAAAAATTAGAAGAAACATTTTGTGCAATAAGAAAAAGGACAGTGTCTTGCTATTTGAGGCTTGAGATGGTTACCAAAAGATGAAAACTTACCGGAGCAAATATTCGCAAGAAGATGAAGCATGTACATGCTGCAGCGAAAATCCTGAAACCACATGGCACACCCTAAAGGAATGCGATGGGATTCAACTGTTGAGTAACGTACGCCTTCCAGAAGCGCTTGGATGTGAAGTGCACGGAAACATCCACCGGTTAGTAATCTAAATAAACAACAGATGGTCAGACTACTGGTGGAAAGAAAAGCAGGGAAGAGACTGATACAAATGGTTCCGTTAGATGCATATATAGCGGTACAATGTAGGTATAGAAGTCTTGAGGAAGAGAAAGAAATATTAAGGATATGAATACAAAAATGCGAGAACGAAAAACATGTATTGCATACTTGATTCAACCAAGCAGGCTAAGTGACTATTTTCCACTGCCCCGTTTCAAAGCGGATACCAATAAATCATAATCATGATGAGTTCCGTGGGCACAGCGTGACGCTAGGCAAAAACGACTCGCGGCGCTTATTGCGTTGCCGCGACTGAATAAAAAAGCGAGTGTTGATAGTTAAGATGATAATAATTGCACTTAGCTTTGTTAATTCGGCACGAAGAAGCAGTTTAACACAGTTTAACTCCGCACTAGAAGCACGCATTGTAAGCAGAAGCAGAACCAGGCTTTTAACGCGATAGCGTTAAAAGCCCCACGTCACAGAAGTCCCTGCCTTGTTGTCGGCGCCCCACGTCCGGCGTCGGACGTCGTTTGGGGAAAAAGATTCTCTGACCAGCCATAGCCTGGCCTTCCATGTGGCGCAAGGAAGGTGCGCAACTAAATAAATTTTTCAAGCTAAAATATGTATAAAAATCGTAAAGTACGACACATATCTCGGGGTCACTCTTACAACGAAATTAAATTGGGAAACACATATAAATAACATATATGACAAGGCCCTAGGTAAACTACATTTCTTGAGAAGAAAACTTAGAAACACACCTCCCAGTGTTAAATTAAATGCATTAATTACCCCCGAATGCAGAGATTTAACTTGGCTCGAACTTGACTTCTGGCACACTCAAGACAGCTTCGCCGCGCGTCCTAAATCGTGCTTGAGCTTGCGGACGACTTGCGAACGACTTGGCTGCATCGAAGTCCGCTCAAGTTTCAAGTCTGCTCCCGGGCTAGCTTGAAACTGACTTCCTGTGTTATTCCAACATGACAGCCTCCCGAACGGACGTCGCGCGGAGGTTAGCTGCTTTCGAGTTTGCTTGCCACGCCATGGATACAGCATTTTCAGAGGCGCAGCCCTTGCCGAAAATTCCGCGACCTGCCCTACGTGACCGGGGGAATCCGATGTAGCTGTACGACGACGAACAATTCCTCAGTCGCTACAGATTCACGAAAACGCCGTGCGATTTCTCGCTATGTTGCCTATCCGGGAAAGAGGGGACAACAGAGGATGTGTGCCTCCCATGCTGCAGTTGCTGATGGCTGTGATGTTTTACGGTACTGGCACGTTTCAAACAGTCACCGGAGGTCCGCATTCCTCAGTCAACAGTGTGCCGCGCAGTTCGAAAGGTGACTCTGCGCATCGCGAAGCATCTGCGCCCGATGCTGGTGTGCTTCCCGCAGTCGTGGAAAGATTGATTGAGAGCGTATTTTCTCATCTCCAATGACTACACATGCGATCACCAGTTATTAGCGCTCACGACCATATTTACGCTCAGCATGCCGGACTGTCACGCACTCATTCACCGAATACGGAACATGCGCATTAACATAATAAAAAGTAGCCCAAACGAGCCAGTCATGCAGAACATGTGCGCTTACCAGTTTTGTGGCGATCTCCTTTCTCTTTCGCAGCTTTGTCTTTCCGCTTTTGCTTCAGGTTAGTACAACATTTTTTTTCAGTTGCAGGTTATCGCGCCGCGTAATCCCGTGGTTGGCATTATAATGTTTTGCTATTTCATTCCATGTCTGATTATTCTTGGTCAACGACGCGACATCAGTTTTCTTGCATTCCACAATATGCTTGTAGTTGTTCACGAGTGTCGTCAGCAGGCTCTTCCCGTCTTCTGTAAAACGGGGTGCCGTCTTGCGTTGCGGTGCATTCTCTTGGGAGGAGATCGTACGTGAGTGCGATATTTCAGCGTCAAAGCCTGTTGACAGGACAGCAATTTCGTACCAAATGCGGCGCGCGGCCGTCGTGCGAGCCCGACAACTTGTTTCCCTAACAGACGACACTTTCCTAGCAGAGGACACGCGCTGCCAATTTGTGATGTCTACGACTGTGCCACACTCTCCCTCTCGTTGTTCTCGACAAACCCTCCATGCGAAGTAGACAAATCGTTTGCTCGCGTCATTTTATTGTTTTATTTAGTTTTTTATCGGGTGTTGTCACCCATATGGGTCCGGACAGGGGACTCTACGGCGTTCGGCACTCTTCGTTCGCAGCACATGTTGCAGTTTTTTTCTTGTTTGTGACTTCGGCCAAGTGCGTTCGAATAGGTTGGTCATTTCTTCAAAGGGTCACGTAGCCCGAGCAGAACAAGGGCCGTCGCCTTCCTGCTGGAATGCCTACAGGCGAAAAGGGACGCGCGAGCTCCCTCAGAAACCAACCGTATGCCTCGTCTCGCCCTCTTGTATCCGGTTCCCGGCCCAGACGGCGCAAGAACGCCTTGCGGCAATCGGGAACAAAAGCCGTTGAAAGACCACCATACGAACCAACGAATTCGTTCGCTTCTTTACGGCCAGTTATACAAACGCGCAAGAAGACCCCTGAGTTAAATATAACCTAAACCCAAAATAAATATGACTATAAAATTAATTTGCACTCACATACACTGTCGCCTAAAAGCGGAGCACCGACTTGAAAAAAAATGGGGAAACTTGCAACTCAAAAAGCGCGCCAAAACACCAAAACTTGATTACAACTTAAACCCGCCGTGAACGAGCGCTTTCCGCTAGCAACACTGCCGATCGCAACGGCGGACGTAGCCAGATGGAATAAGTTTACCCAAACTATACTTCAGCACTTATGCCCTGGTGGAAATTTGGAAAGATATATACTTTTTTGCTGTACAACGTGCCTTAGGCTAATAGATTTATTATTAACCTCGAACACAGACGAGCAACCTACTTTTGCATTGAAGCACAGTCTTGACTTGACGAAGCAAGTCAGCTTGAGCGTCTATGAAACGCGAAAGCCGACTTGGGCGTCTTGAAGTCTGCTTCTTGCTTCGGGCTGACTTCGTCAAGTCAAGCCCAATCACGATCCAAGTTAGATCTCTGCATTTCGGGGTTAGACTCATTAGACCCGCTTTAGAGTATGCTAACAATATTTGGGGCCCGCAGCAGAAGTATTTAACCAAGAAACTAGACCGCATACAGAACTTAGCATTGAGATTTATATATTCACAATATTCACGTCAAACGAGCAATTACGGACCTGCGCGTCAAGGCTAACGTTCAATCACTGGCTCAACGTAGAATGATTTCCAGATTAAGATTGCTATACTTACTTTATCACGGCTCCTATCGAATACCACAAGCAACATACATTCAAGCGCCATTCAGACTTTCTGCCCGAACCAACCATAATAAATCAATACGACACCATCCGAGCCATAATAACACTCACAAGTACTCTTTATTCCCACACGCCATTTCCCATTGGAACATACTACCCTCTAGAGCCGTAAATTGCCCATCTGCCAACGCATTTATTGACAGTATTGAGAATCTGGAATTCGAATGGTGATATTACCTGTATTTCATATGCAGCCTCTGTAGATGCATTCTTATGGTAAACGCTGTTTCTCCTGCTTCCCGGACGGCTCATTTAAACAGCGTATATATTTATCGAGTATGTTCATTTTTGTGTGTGCTAATGCTCTTTGTTTTGGATACACTAGTATCACTTTATTCTTTTTTTTTTACTGCATTCCCTGTTGTAACCACTTCTGCATGGGCCCGACGAGGGCCTGCAGTATTGTCAAATAAAATAAAATAAAATATACACACAAGATATACAGATATGATAGCATCGGGTTTCCCTAAAATTTCACTGTACGAGAAAACATGATTCTGATACGCGAGAACTCGAAGAAACCCCTCTTCCAGCATTTCACCATTCATAGATCGGCCACGGCGACCGCCTTTTGCGTGCGCCGGCACCCGAGGGTCTTAGGAGGCAACGGAGCCGAAATATTCCTTGCAATACCTCCAGATTGCGCTCGCCGCCGTGTGTGAAGTGATTTTAAAGAGAATGGAAGAGATAAGTGCAGTGCCGTAACTGTCTCTCACAGGAGGACACCTCAACAGCACTGCACGGGGAAAGGGGTGTGGGGAGAAAAAGATGAAGAAAGAGGAAAGGAGAAGGCGGGAGGGGCCGACCCTCGTGTGCTCGGGTACGTGGTGTCGCAACGCACCAAACGCCTGCTGACGCAGGCGCCCCTGCGGGCCGCATCGCGGGCAACGCAAGAGGCCGCGTTTCTACTGCAAAGCCTGCCTTCGTGCATAGCGTTCGCGGCCGGCGTTTCCTGGTAAACATTACGGTTACATACGCTCCTGTTGCCGGGAAGCGTAAGAAGCAGTCAGGGATCTTTGAATGCTATCGGCGTTCCACTTCTAAAGGCGAAGCTTAAGAGGAAGCTTTAGCTCGGGTGCTCCTATCTAAATACATGTAAAAGAAGAATTCGTTTTTCTCGGCAACCACTGCACTAAATTTGACGGGGTTTGCTGCATTTAAAATAAAAACGTAAAATCTAGTGACTGTTGGTTTTGAATTTTTGAATTAGGTCGTCAATATTTTATTAAAAATTGGTGAAAATTGAAAATTTTCAAAAAACGATACTATCAAGTTTACAACTCTGTAACTCAACCACTAAAAATGATAATACAATTCTGTGAATTGCATCTAATAGTACATCTAAAGCGGACAAAATTGATATGTTACACATGAATATAAAAAAATTTAATCCTAGGGAAATACAACTTTTGCAAAACCGTTGTAACCAACGTAACAAATTCACGTAAGATGTAAAATGACATATTGCATTAGTCCGCTTTGAATGATCTAATGGATGCCGTTTACAGAACCGCGATATCAGTTCTTGATGCAGAGCTATAAATTTGTAAACTTCGTGCCTCTATTTTTTTCAAACGGTCAAATATTTGAAAATCGTTTTAAGAAAATTCAAGCCCTAAATCGAAATTCCGCTTCCAACAGTCACTAGAATTTAACTTTGTCTTTCAAATGCAACAAATTTCATCAAAATCGGTCCAGGGGTTATCTCATCAAAACGTTTTTGCGTTTTTACATGTATTTGAATAGGCCGCGTCGGAGTTGGGCCCGAGCTAAAGCTTCCTCTTAAGCGTTCTCTATCTTTTTTATGCGAAGCATATTACTAGAGCTCAACCCAGCTCCTCAGGCGCGGCAGTGTCGCCTTCAATACCACGTGACACCGTGACGTCACGACAGAGGAGAAACGGGGCTCCAAGTCGCGCCGTCGCTTGCGGCGTCGCGGCGGTATATAAGCAGCTGCGCTTGTTTCTAGGTGGCTTTGGCTCAACTCTTGCAAGATGGGCTGGGTGGGAATCGAACCAGGGTCTCCGGAGTGTGAGACGGAGACGCTACCACTGAGCCACGAGTACTTTTTTTTTTTTCTTTATATACGAGTACGATGCTTCAAAGCGGTACAAAAGCGCCTCTAGTGAATGCGGTGTTGCCTTAGAAACGAGCTGTTTCTAAGGCTCAGGCGTGCGTCGCTTGCTCAGGCGCGCATTTCGTTGCCGCGCCGAACGCTGCGTTGCTCGACGCTCACCGCGTCCAATGCGGGGCGCGTAGTCGCTGCGCCGTTGCCCATTGTCTTACACCCCTTGGCGGGTCGACGGGAACGCTGTCGCGTTCCACTCTTGAAGGCGAAGCAGAGTAACGCATGAGTTGTTTCTTCGTCTAGCCGAACCAAATATAGCCAAGCAACAGCAGTTCACCAGGCTAAACAGTGGTTCAACAACTAAAATAAAGGCTAGTATGCTTCGCATCCTGGGCTTAACCTTAGCTAAGCCACAGCCATCTTTTTTGTGGTTGATTTATTATCATCTTTCGTTATAATTTAACGTTGTCGTTTTGTATATTTACAAGGGTATTTTAAATTTCATCACTCTGTTTTCTCTTTCCCACTTTGTTCAATAAAGCATTTTTATTGGGTGATTTTATTTTGTATTTGCCTTTTTTCTTCTAAACTGGCTGACGCCTATTGATATAATTCATCTTGTTTATGCCTTTTCTTCTTTTTATAGTCTTCTATTTTTGCTCGACTTGTGTTTTATGGAAAAGCAGAAGGTAAATTTAAGGTAATGTTTCAGGTGACAAAATCTGCAAGGAATCCTCATGCATGCTAAGTTGTGCTGCGTACTTCTAAATATTAAGAAAACGAGAAGAATTAAAACACGATCACACAATCGAGTTGAGGCATCTTTGTGATTGTGCTTTCTACGTGTGTGTCTTCTGAGAACTATGCTGCGCAACTTCGCTTACGCGACCAAGAACTGCCTAGCCTTAAGGCAGCCAGTTAAAAAGCCATTACGCAGAAACAGGATTTGTCACATCAGTGGGATTTGTGATCACCTCTTCCACTCCACACAATATCCTTTATATTGTCGCTACCGTGGAGCAAAGCCCACAGTATATCATTGCACCCGAGCGTGCCCACACCCTCCGGGTTACTCCCCTATTCCTTCACCTTCACCTCCCTCCTGGGAGACTGCGCTGACTCCTGGGCGACCCGCAAGAGCAGCGACGGCAGAACGACCGGACACGCGCAGTGGCCCGAGCGCCCGCATCAACGTTTCATGCACAACGAAGGCAAGCAAATCCTGTTCATCACGTACTATGCCTTTAACACTCATTGGCGGATCTAAGGTAACGTACAAACGTTACACGTAAAAAACTAGAAAATCAACCTATGTAACCACATTAGAACACCCAGACACGTCTCAGACCTTTTAGTCCCTTAACCGAGTACACCGTCGCTTTGGGTGGTTAACATTCTAATTGCTTTGGCTGCGTATACTAAACGGAAACTGTTCCTATCGCACCTATTTGTGAGCACATCTCTGGCAGCCAGCGCTTGCGAGGGGCACAAGTGATGTTCTTGCCTAATACAGAAAGTCTAATTATGCGCGGCGCGCGTTAAACTACACCGTGTTCTTTTCTGTCTATAAGAAGCACGATTCCCCGCTGCGTTATATTTTTCTAGCGAAACATATTCCTTCGCTAGTTGTTAAAAACATACTGTACCCGCCGTGGTTGCTCAGTGGCTATGGTGTTGGGCTGCTGAGCACGAGGGCGCGGGATCGAATCCCGGCCACGGCAGCTGCATTTCGACGGGGCGAAAACACCCGTGCGCTTAGATTTAGGTGCACGTTAAAGAACTCCAGCTGGTCGAAATTTCCGGAGTCCTCCCCTACGGCGTGCCTCATAATCAGAAAGGGGTTTTAGCACGTAAATCCACATAATTTAATTTAAAAACATACTGTTTTTTCATGAGGCACGTGACGACCACCTTCTCGTTTATAGTTAAATTATGGGGGTTTTAAATGCCGAAGCCACTTGCTGATCATGAGGCACGCCGTAGTGGGCGACTCCGGAAATTTTGACCACCTAGAGTTCTTTAACGTGCACCAAAATCTAAGTACACGGGCGTTTTCGCATTTGGCCTCCATCGAAATACGGCCGCCGTGGCCGGGATTCGATCCCGTGACCTCGTGCTCAGCAGCCCAACACTGAGCAACCACGGCGGGTTTCTCGTGTATAGTCGCTGACTTAGCTAACATGAAACAACAACCAAAAATGAAGTGGTGGAATTTATGACGGAATTCCAAATGCATCCCTTCCCTTCCCGCATCCAGCACTGATTCATATAAGTGCATAGAAATTGCGAAAGCATGTTGTTGCTCGGTATACATGAATAAATCCGGTACTTTTTGTTTCAAGAAGAGGCATTATTAATAGTTCCATTTGTAATTATCGATATTGACATAGCATATAAAGTCGGCGAACCAAAGAGAAAGTAAGACGCGTTATATGCCTAGAATCAACTAATTAGGCTTATTACGTCCTATAGAAAATATGTACAATGAGCATGGCGCATAATGCAAGTTCTAAAGGGAGCGGGCTCAGGTTTCACTGGAAGTGCGCTCTTGAGTCCAAGCAGTACCTGTGTAAGTCAGAAAAAACAGGCTGGATGTGACGTGAATAGCGAAATTCTGCTTCTCTGGAGAGAATGTCTGCCTCACAATTCCTTCAAGATAAACAGGGAAGCTCGTGTATGCCACATTTATAATGTGGTAGCATTCTTGTATAGCAATCTATGTATCTTTGTGTCTAACCATTTTCCCGCCTACATGGGCTAATGGGTATTCTGTGGCCGGATGGTTAGAGCATCGGGCTATTGAGCTGAGGTAACAGGATTCGGAGCCAGCCATGGGACCAACTTGGGTCACTGGGTGTCTGCTAATGTGCGCATACGGGCCTCTCTTCAACGAAGCTCTCTGACGCTATTTGAGTAACGAGGTTTGTGCCACTTGAAAGCACTCCATTGAAGGGGCAAAAACGATGCCTTAAGTTTCTCCCATGCTCAGCGCAATCAAACCAACGTCACAAGGCTCCTTTAAGTACAGCAGATCGACGAATTTGCAGGCTGTACCACGAAAGCACTGCGCAGGTGCTGCTTTTCAGTGAACGACTGTAATGCCAACGCTTTAGCCAGCAGCGCCACGAAGACACTGGGTGTGGCACTCTTCAATGAACCTTTCGCGAACTTGGGTCACTCAGTATGTACCACTCAGTGCGCCGCAAGCAAGATAAGGCGAGCGAGCGGCGCAGCATTCGCAAGCACCGGCGCGCCACGCTTGTCGTCTTGGAGACCACGCACGGAAGTCTCAGCAACGCCATTAGATGGCGCAGCGTGTCCAAGAAGCGCCGAGAGAAGAGTCCGGTTGCAGTTTATCTTCGGATAGCATTTGCACGCACCGGCGTGCCAGGCATTTCGGAGGCTACGCGCAGGCCTCGCGATGGCATTGCTAGGTGGCGCCGAGGGTTCTTAGAGAAGCGCGAACAAGGAGTCCCGTGGCAGTACATGTCTCATACACAACTAGTCTCGACGGCGGCAATACGCTGTGTGGCCATTTTGATTCTATGCTAATGCATAAGCTTCGACAGTCATCGCTAGGTGGGCTCTCATCTCCAGATGATTTAATCTGCAGATAAACAAAGACTATTAGAACGAGCGACAAAATCACCAGCAATAAGCTTCATTTTCCTTTGCACGGGAAAACCTAAATATGTACTCTGTGCAGCTTAATGAAAAAATCAAGCCTCCTACCATATACGGTGCCGTCAAAGCTAATTGCATTGAAATTGCCACACAGCTGTATGTTTGTATACTCATACGTTGTTGTCACCCCTGTGCCAGCGTGTTTTGTGCAGTTTATTATGCCTTATAGTGTTCTTTAGGTCAATTAGGAGCTAGGAAAGTGGCCGCTAAGATTCCTTAAGCAGCTAAGTTTAATGTCATGACTAATGCAAATATGTACGCGTTCACACGAGTGACTTGTAGTACTGTGCTGGCTATAGCTAGTGACAGTAAAACAAATTTGATTGATAGTGTGTTTTCTAGCTAATTCTGGCCAAACAGCGCCAGTTAGTCAAAAAATTCAATGGCGATTTAGCGACAATTACGTGGAGAATACGTTAGCATTACCTAGCAACACATTGAGGTCCAAATCCATGATATAAACCACGTTCACAAAATTGCAAATTGTTGATCAGCAGCTCACTTGACGAACGTCTCCCCTCGTCGAGGAGCGAAATCACAAACAAATACTGGGTGTCCCACGTGATTTTAGCCAAACATTAAAAATGTGCAAATGACACGTAACTGGTCAGAAAAAAAGATAATGTTGTTTGCCGTCGCTTGGAGACACTGAGATTATTTTTTCACTCCAACTAATTACATAATTAGTCTTAAGTAATTATTCAACTTCCGAAATATGATAATTAGATGAATAAATGTCAAGGAAAAAATTTTAGAGCAACATAAAAACTCCCGGTAGAGCGAAAAAGCTTCGAGACATGAGGACAAGGTGAAAAAAAAACAAGTACGATAGCGCTCGTCGTTATTTTTTCTCGGCTTGTCCTCGTGCTTCCGCACAGACTTTTCCATTATGCATTTCAACCAACTAGCCCAACTATCTGCGCTCCCGGTACAGCTTTCTTTTGCTGAATACGTCCTACACAAAAGTGTTTTTCCGGGCGTCAAGGAAGGCCGCGTATAAAGTAATATTGTTGCGCGTCTGACCGCTCGAGGCCTCGTCGCCGACACAAGCATAAAGCTCGCATAGTGGAACCGCATCCTGAGCGAATAGAAAGTGTTCGCAAAGCGCGATTGACGTCACGTTCTAGCTCTTTGTGCCCCCTTAATATCTGTATTTAAGCTAGCTGTATGCCAGCGGAATTCAAGGGCGAATTCTCACACAGACAAACTAACGGTCGTTCCACATCACTCTTCATGCAAGAAACACCCACTAATATATTCAAAGCTTGTGAGACCATCTAGTAAATAAGGACCTGCACGTCAAAAACGCAAACAGAAGGCATCAGCATATTCGAACAGCAATCAGCGAAGCTTCTGTTTTATATACCACACCAGCGGCTGGCGTGAAATACCCACATGCACTATGATATGTTTCCAAGCAAAATCCATTCCACTCACCTGAAAAGCGAAATCTACTTGTGTACCACGCATATATCAATAAGTATGAGATATCTCGCGAAACAAATCAAGAGAAGCAGGCATGTGCGCCTGATCCCTGTGCTTCTCACATAAAAAAACATGAAGACATGATCCTGCAGCAATTAGACCGCTAGTAAAAAACTGTGATGATGGCACACATAGCACCGATGTAACAGAAGCAATAGCTCAATGCACAGTATTTGCGGCCTAGAACGCGCAAAGTACGCAGAAGCACACGACATCTTCCACAATGTGGCGTCAAACGCCGCACGCACCTTGTTAAAACAGCCGTCGTCTGCTAGTTGCTTCAGCATGTGTGAGCAAGAACCTGCTCTCAGCTCTGGGAGTCCGCGGACAGTCGGCCACTTCCGTTCCGTAAAGAACGAACGCGATTCTGGCAGCTATAGGATTGGTGGGCGGGGCTCCCGAAGCTGTTCGAGAAAATCGAATGCGGAAGAGCAGTCCCAAGCAGTCCTGGAATGTCAGGGACTGATAATCAAAGTGGCCTACTGGAAGTGGAGCGCTCAAATTGTGACCGTGAGCGAGACGATGAGCGATATTCTACAGGGGCTAAAAATTACCCGCTGCGGTCAAATGAGGTGACCATGCGAAGTCACAGCGTAAAGGTTCAGCGAGATTGTGGCTCAATAAGGACGCTCACATATTGGTCGTGCGACGGTGAGGCGCTAGCATTCACGTCAGTCATGCGTGTCTGTCAAAGGAGTGACAGTTGTGCTATTCCGCAGTACATGTTTCGGTTTCCATAATGCTATTGTGAGGAATTCATTACGCTGAATAAGTAAGCGGCGTCAGTTCCTTGCATTAATAGAGCACTTTATGAAATATTTGGTGACGGGCTTCAAGTCATTAGGATCAGTCGTCTGTCTTCTTCCGTTGAAAAGAAAATTAGCCTAGTTTTTACGCTTGCGTGTCTAATTACTACCTCAAATTGCTCAAAAACATATTTAAGCATGGTTACACAATCTCGAGAAATTTGTTTATTTATAGTACCCTTCGACACTTCAAGGATTTTCGAACGTATTTACTGAAATCAACATCACCTAGCTTATGCAGCTTTACCACAGCACGACGGCTTGGCCCACCAATCTACAATTATTCCTACTTATAAGCTGATGCCATCTTTTACCTTCAAGTTTCCTCATTTTACTACAACACCTAGTTCCCTGAAATACCATGTATGCTTTGTGAAAACAGACGATGAGTCTAAAGGCTCAGTTTGTGAGAGCGTAAGCTGTGGGTCAGAAATTACAGTTTTGACGTCGCCAGCTCCAAATATATAAGCTGAGACTGACTAATGGTGCCAGAGAATATGCTTAGAAAGTGCATCAGTAGCTTAGTGAAGCTATGATGCACTTGGGCAGGCTACGTGTATGTTTCGGAGGAGTTTGAGAACTTTCAGCATGACATCACTGCTATCATTTTCTTCTTTATGTCTTCGCGAAGCAATGTGTATGTTCAAGCCATTGTAGAGCAGAGACTGGTGTAACAGCACGTCCTTGTTTCTTCAGAAATGCACCCAGAGAGCTTCTTTAAGTTCGCCACTTATTGTTCCGCTGGTAAGGGCACCGCACGATTCCTGCAAAACTGTACAAGTGGCATTTCGTTTCGTTCTGCAACTGCTGTTTGTCTTAGAAGTGCTAAGTTTCAATACATATTACTGTCACCAGGAAATAAAAGGATAATGAATGAAATTGTAAGCGAATGTGTGTACGTTTTCTGGATGAACATCAGAATCTTAAGGGATAATGCATTACATAGACACAATGCTCAATGCGCGGACGTATGAGCGTTCTCTTGGCCATATTTATCCATAAATGTGTTTAACACCCTTCAATCGTCAATTTAGCACCTTTCCAGGTATGCACCTTCATGATTGGGTGTTTTGAGTAAAATGGGTGCTAAATGTGTGCCAATGCGGGTGCAAATATGGAAAGCACCTCCTTTAACACCCTTCATAGTGAAAATGCTTAGGTGTGTACTTTACGTTACAATAACCAAATTTCGTCAACTTGAGTCAATTTAATTTTTCATATTACGTGAAAAAGTTTCTCCAAAGATGCGTAGGCATGCCAGAATAGTACTTGACGTGTCTTTGACGAAAGTGTAATGTGGGTGTAGACTACGATCGATTTACGGGTTTAAGCGCTTTGGTACTTAGACCAACATTCACACAGCAGCACCGAAAATTGATCACAATTGAACCTCGGTGCACGCGTGTACACTAACGCTCCTATTTTTTCTGAAGAATATGAAACTATCTAAATAAGAATATGTAATTTGTAGAATAAAAATGTACAAGCTTGATAAAGCTCTGTACATGGTTGCATCTCAACCTGTGTGAACGGGATGTACACTTTCAGGCATTCGAAGACTGTAGCTATGGAAACACACAAAAAATTTTGCTTCTATTAGGCTCGTTATCTGCCTTCTAAAGCTGCCGATCATCCTTTACACACGACTTGCTGAGAGAGGGGCAGTTGTAAAAAATGAATTAGGCAGTTCGTGCCTCAAGTCGTGGATGCACAAGATGATCATCAGCTTCAGTAGGCACATGATGTGTTCAAAGAAGCAGGCTTGCTTCAAGCAGCCATAGACACTTCTTTAGAATGCCGAAAAAGGTGCGTCTTTACGACTTGTACTTCATACATGGAATAGAGTCAAGTGTCCAAATTCACAGATTGTTATACAGATTTAAGGCTGGTAGTTGATGTGTGGCGTATGCTTGCTGCTGGCAATGAGTTCGGAAAGTAACGTGCAGTTTTGCAGAGAAAGAAAGAGCAGTGAAACGTGAAAACGCAGCAGGTGATCTGCAAGACAAACAAGTATGTAAAACACTGTATTTCGGTAATTTATTAAAATCCCTTTTAGCTGTGGTCGCTGTCATACAAGGCAGAGACGTTATTTCAGCAGCTAGAGATTAAGGTTACGTAAAAAACTGCTGGCGAGTGAAGCCCTGCCTAGCCTTTGAGTGCATTGCTTTGATATTAAATGTATTAGTCTTGAAGATAGTGCAGTTTATTAAGATTCAGATATATATATCCATTGTCATTGTGCCCCATTTCAGTATTTTAATAGAATGTGATTAAGTTCGACCCAGATGAAAGTGCACAGCTATACCCGTGATTTTCAGTTTGGCAGTTTCACATTAGCATATACAGATGGCTTTTGAGTCGTTCTTTTTCTGCCACTGTGTGACTTTATAGTTCATGATATGCAATTGTGTTCTCTTTTTTGTTCCTACAAGTAGGGTATGCCTGCTTTTTCATACCTTGTATTCTCATCAATCTTCCGAGCTTTGTTGAATGTGAAGACCGCATTTCACTTCATTCACAACGTATAAATATCAATTTGAGTTAAGAATACGCCAAGTTGGTTAGTAACGGATAAATTTATAATTGCCTACACGTACATATTCAGAATGTCAAGCACTATTTACTGCCTTTGTTCCCCCATCTTTTTGACGGCACAGGGTATAAAAGCTGCTCCCACAACAGCAAAGCTATGTGCATAGCTGCTAAACAGAAATTGATGCTGACTATACTGCAGACTGTGGGCTGCTGCTGAGACGTAAGCATGTAACATTTAATTAACATATCGGCCCCTCGTGTCTTTAGTGTGAGTTATTGTACAAAAGCACCCCTGTCCTCTCAGAAAAAGAAATATAATTTTTTTTCACCTCATGGGCTTCGTTTAATTTGCGCTCGAGCGGAAAAATTAAAAATTAAAAGATGGGGTTTTACGTGCCAAAACCACTTTCTGATTATGAAGCACGCCGTAGTGGAGGACTCCGGAAATCTCGACCACCTAGGGTTCTTTAACGTGCACCAAATCTAAGTACACGGGTGTTTTCGCATTTCGCCCCCATCGAAATGTAGCCGCCGTGGCCGGGATTCGATCCCGCGACCTTGTGCCCAGCAGCCTAACACCATAGCCACTGAGTAACCATGGCGGGTGCGCTCGAGCGGAGCGCCAGCTTCTGGCTTCCATATAAAAAATGGATAGAAAGGTGCATGTTGAGCCAACTACCGCAACTATTTTCTTTATGTAAAAGGAATGCTGTGTTATACAGCACACTTTCAAATTTGTAAGCATTGTATTAGCTAAAGTATCTCTCCGACAGAAATAGCGAATGTCGTGGGTTGTTATGCACACATTACGCGCTTAAATTTCATCCACACCAAGTCGACAAGAAAACCCCGCTGCCATGTATTTATTAATTCGTGGCAGCACAGTGAAATCCACTGTTTAAAATCGCTGGATAGCAGAAAGATATTGAATTTTAGAGCTACATTATCCATACGGCATATGTGGTGGAGCCTTGCAATTATGTCCTCAGCAATATTGCGGATGCGAGAAGTGTTGCCAGATGACTGTTCATTTTGAATACCACTAGTCGTACCCAGTTACCAAGGCACGCTTCTCATATAATAAAGAGGGATATTGTTGAAGTGTGTGAATGGTCATTGTATTCTAGAGAGCTAATTTTACATCCCTATTTCACATTTCAACACGCCTAGCAACGTTGTTGATAAGTCAGCTGAGGAACTATTTAACAGGATGACCTTGACGCGTAGCATCACTCCACCAGGCAGCCCCGCAGCTGTTCAAGGGAGTGCGGGCATCGACGATGGGCTATTCGCATTATACGACGATGTGTCCCAGCCATCACCCAGTAGCAGACCGTGCACGGTCAAGGAGTCTCCAGTTGAGAAAGCACAGGCCCAGAGTATGCGTAGTGCACAGAGGGGCAGGAAGCGCAAGAAGGACCCTTTGCAACGAGTGATTGGTGAGGTGTCACTGCGCTTGGCAAACAACAAACCATTGGACGATGGCGAATATTTTGCCATGTCACTTGTTTCTCACATGAGAATTTCTGAAAAACAAGAAGCTCGCAATGCAAATTGAGCTGTTCAAACTCCTTGAGTCACACAAGCAAGATTGTTAATTTTCGTACAGGGTTGTGTTTTGAGCGCCTCCTTTAACTTTTGAGTGCCATCCTTTTTTGAGTGTCATGTTTGACGTGCACCCAATACACCAGACATGGGCATTTTTGGATTTCACCTCCATCGAAATGTGGCCGGGGTTTCATTGGCTGAATTTCGTGACTGGGCTATCAGGGTATGTCAACTAGCACGTCGAGTCTGCTCGATTGGCACTCTACTAAAGACAGATCTCTAGTATGCGACAATGCTTGTGATAATGCATAGTTTATAAAAGCAGGAAATTCGGATGTGCACAATGAGCACATGAATGAATCAAATATGTGTGGTGCATGTTTCTTATATGCCTTATTGACCTTGAAAACGAAAAGCCCACGTGTCGAAACGTTGGCTCCCGCTTTTACCTTGTTCTGGTTTTGCTCATCGTCTTGTTGACCTGCTAGTCACGTATCGTTGGGCCAAGGATGGGCGGATGCGAAGACAACGAAGCAAGCTGTTCATAGTTTATTCTTTCCTTGCATGCCGACAAGGTGATTTTTATTCCGAAGGCACGTTTAAGAGCATATTCATATCACCTTGTGAAGTAAGATAAAGCTAATTTTTCTTTCTGCAATGGGAATCAGCACTTGGGTACCTTTGTGAGCAATACTGCAATGGAAGTTTTCTAGTCAACGTTAAATAACTAGTCACACAGGCCTAGATCTCGTGCATTCTTATGTGTGACCGTCTTATTAATTTATTGTTATTATGTCGTAGGTACAATCCCACATAGCTGCCTTCATAGCTAACACTGTTTATTCTTATTTTTTATTTTTACTTGTTTTCCGTGTGATGCCTTTTTCACTGTATTTTTCTCGTGTATTAATTGAGTGTTTCATATATATATCTATATTTTTTTCTCGTGTTTCAATCCCGTGAATTTTACTTTGCGTTGTATACGCGTGACAAGAACATTTAACTGTTACATACTCTATTTTTTGTTATTGTTCTCTTTTGTCAATTTATTCTTTCTCTTTGACCTTGATGTTGCTCCCCCCTTATGTAATGCCTTCGGACTTTAAGGGAAAAAATAAATGAAATGAAATAAATGAAATGCCTTGCCAGACTTAGTGGAGTCTCCTAATATTACTTGATTTGTTTATGGTGGTTTATGTGAAGTTTACTTCTCAATTTTTTTATCTTCGAAAGAGTGCTTGCACTCAGTGTTGCAAATAAGCTTTGGCGTGTATGTTGACCGGCCAGGATAGCATGTACTTGGAGGATTTTGTAAAATGCCAATTTCACCTTCCACAAAAGCCATCTTACAGCTCATACCTTGAAACTTCAACAATTAGGGCATGGCTTCAGAAACAAATATATTACTGTCGTGTTTGCATACGCTTTACACTGTCGGGCTCTGTAAAGATGGCATTCTATTCTAGCATGTTGACTGCAGAAGTTTGCTAAAGGAATGTTATTTAAATCAAATTTCGATACTATCCGATGTCTGGTTGCACTGCATGATGATATCCTATTTGACATTTTTACTCATAGGGCTGTTTAGCTTGTACATGACTGAAATGCAAGGACAGCTTCTGGAAAAGTGGATTTTATGAAGATGAGTATGCACACGAGAGACATTTCCATTATGATCATCGTCAGCCACATTCGCATCCACTTTTTGTTAGATGCTTAGCTTTAACATCTTTGTTAACCACCTATATTTGTTCTCTTGACATTGAATATGACCACGTGGTGCTAGAAACAGTGTATGGAGTTGCTGTATTTATTCCATTTATGCACATTGTAGTAGCTATGATTGAAAAAACGAAAAAGAACAAATGGAGCAGTGTCACTCGCTTCAAAGCTGGGAGTTTGTCTAGGGACTATTTACGCTCGAGCCACCCATCACCACCACGCATGCGGCCTTCCATTAATGGCCGCACACATTTGTGTCACCTGTGGCTTGCCGATTAAGAAGAGCAACACAATTGTGCAGCAGCAAACGTTTAAAAAAATGTCCACCCAAAGTGCTGTCCATTCGTAATTTAATCTGTTTGTGTGTTCCACACAAAAGGTGAATTTAACGCACAAAATGACCACACTTCTACAACAGTGAAGAGGGGTGCAATCGAAGCCCCGAATCCGTGGCTCTTCGTTGTCGTAACGCTTCGGCTTCGCGCTCCCTCACGGCGAGGTTGGCACGTCTACGATGAGCCCTTTCAGGAGCGAGTTCCTGGCCGCGTTCATAAAACACCACTTGTTCTTCTGGCGAACGTACGACTCGCGGCCAACCCGTCGCAACTCCGATAGTGTTCCGACGCTAGAAACACACATTTCTCTCATGTTACCTAGACACACGACTCCTATTGGCGGAGAGAATGACGTCAGTAGCCCTGTGGCGCAACCTGATTCTCTGTTCAATGGGTCTATTGCTTGTTTTTTATAGCAATCCGTGCATGTATGCATCTCTGAGAGCAGCTAGTTTCCTTAGCGTTACATCGCCTGCACAGGCTAATCTCTACAAGCATCACTTGAAAAATTGTCAGCAACAGATTGTGGGACAAATAGATTGAGATGCAGGCACCTAAGTTGCAGCAGGCAGCACCCATGAAAAGAGAGATGCCTTACAAACTGCATCTGCGATTCGGTTTTCTTTGCTGCCGTGTGCCATGCAATGTTGCATGCAACGGCTCGGACTTAGGGTGGTTACCATTTGCTGGTGGCATCAAATAAAACCATGCAATAGAGTGCTGGGCAGCATGCTAGCTGTAGGTTTATTGCGTTTTGCAAGGTTTTCAGCAGACACATGGTAGTGGCAGCGTTTCAGTCAACAGAACAACGTGCAGAGCACAAGGCTACATCAGGTTTATTCAGCTCCACTACATAAAACTCAAACTTCAACTGGAGTACCTAAAAGAATCTGGGAGGGGAAACACGCCTGTAGGTCCGGGAGGTGCGAGTACCACTGCCTTTGCTGTAATGTGCAAAAGCAAGCCCCAATCCGCCCCCTGGGGATCCGGCTCTCTAGCTGCCACATGCCGCCGAGAGTGCCGCTGCAATGGTCTGGTTTTGCAGCCGCTTGATAAAGGAGGTGGGAGTGAGATAGCACCAACACAATAGTTTCAAAGCCAATAAAAACCAAAGGATATCCAAAGAATCTGTCAACTGAGTAGCACCAGCAACTCCAGGAGCCCATCTACTTAATGCTGCAACCTAAAAAAGGCAGAATACAAGCAACGAACGAAAGCACAACTTTACCAATTATTGATAGGCAGAGGACATTCATGCTCAGGGGCAAAGCCTGAATAGCCATTCTCTTGAGCTACGCCAAGCAGAGGCAAGGGGTCGCCAAAAAAAAAGGCGCTCATGCAAGAATTCTGCAACTATGAGAGGGCATGAAACACTTGCAAGTGACCCATACCAACACCCGGGCAACCGCATGCAGCAATCCTGCGGCTACTCGGAACTGGTACAAGCAGTGGCCCAGTGAGAAGCCACAGAACACTAGACGTCATTAGAAATTCGAGAAACAGGGAGCCCAAGTGGTGACCGATAGCAGCTATCGCGTCCTAGCGCTGCGCTGCCACCATAGCAAGGAACATCTCTCCAGTTCCCTACCGGGACACAGGCAGACACTCGCAAAAGAAACACGCTATGTTGTACACAGCAGTGAAGTGGCATAACAGCTTTACCAGGGCATGACAAGATTGCTATTGGCCTGTACCAGACAGAGGGAGAAAAAAGTTTTATTTTTACGCCAGCGTCCGGAGCTCACCTCTGGTCGGTCAGCTACCGGTCTCTGCCCAACAGCTACCCAACCCGTCTCTGACGTGCTCGATAAGCACCAGCGGGAGAATGTTAGTTGCATGGAGTGGTGGACTGAGCCAGTCGGTCCATGACTGAGGCTTTATGCTAGTGGCAATGGTGGAGAGGGCTGACTGCAGCTTGGGTTGAGTGTGAGGGAAATGCCATAGCCAATGCTCTAGGGATGGATATTCCATGCAGTTCGGGCATTTTAGTGGCCCAGGTGGGCCTTGCATATAGTGATGGAAAAGAGGAGTCACTATTGAATTTGTTGGAAGCCTTCGGAGAATAGCGCTGTCTTCTAAAAATAGGTTAGCACAAGGGGTAATAAAGGCGACGGCATTGGCGCAAAGTTCCATTAGAAGTGATGTGCGCTCCTTGTGCAAAATCTATCTGTGTTCCCTTGGGTTAAATTCAAATAGGCACGGAGAACCCGGAAAACTACTTGGGTGAGCTCATAAGCTCGGGAGGTCTAGTCCTGTTCTCCTAGGGACCCCTTGCAACACCATATAGTAATATCGTCTGCAGAAATATTCTGTTCGAGTAGTGCGATGGAAGAGAGCCGGGCAGGCAGATCGAGCAAAGTGATAGTGAAGAGAGTGGGTGATAGGATTGAGTATGTAGCTCAGCTGAAGTAAACAGGCCGTTTATGCCTGTTTTACTCTCTTCGAGTGACTCAATTCGGTAATGCAGAAGTTGCCCTGCATTTTGGTCATAGAAAGCATAAAAAGTCTAAAGCATAGAAAGTCTGACTAATTTCATCAGCTGTTTCTTCTAGTGTCTGGCCAGGATTCATCATTATCTTGTCCATGGTGTCTAGGGGTTTTCCTTGGCCCAAAAGTGATCTTAAGATACTCCACACTCTCGCAGTACGTAGCTGGCCGTTGTGCGTGTCGCAAGTTAGTAACCAGTTTTCGGTGCAAAGTTTTTGCGCGTATTCTGGTGCTTCTAATGCTATTTGCTCAATAAGTTTGCGAAGGCCACGATTCTGTTTGTTTTCTTTTTCCAATTCAGCAGTATTGTGTGACTTTTATCTCATAAGTTAAGCAGATGAAAGTCTATGTGTGGGTTTTCAGGAGTGTGCACAATCTTTTTGTGTACTTTTTCCTCATCTTGCTAATATTCTTCACCAATTAATATAGGTCTAGCTGTTCGTCGGCCCTTTCTAGGTCTAATCGGATTCGGTGCCAGTGTGTATTGGAAGCTGCGTTAGCTAGGCGAGCCTTGGAGTGACGAATGCTTAGAGTAACTTCAATGATGAACTTCAAATGAACTTCAAGATTTTCATGAAGATTCGCCAAAGTTACATTCCCAATTCCGTGATACCAGCTTAAGTCGGGGTTAGAGTCATGTTCGACACTATTTCCTTGGCGCGTGGGCTTGGTTGTACCATTAAGGTATGTATACTTGTTATCTTGCATTTTTTTCGAGGGGCTGCCCTGCTTTCGTTGTGCGCTGGTAGCCCCATGATGTGTTATGTGTATTGAAACCCCAGCTATAATGATGTATTTGTCCTTATGTAGCTTTGTGTACGTGTGCAACCATTTCAGAGAGGACCAGGCGAGCCTTGAGACCTAGTACGCATTGATAATTAGATCGTCATGGCTGCCGAAGCGGCATTGTACAGTAGCGTGCTCCTGAGTCGAATAGCTTATGGAATCAGTATCGATTTTTATAGCTGGAATATGCTTGGCCACGTATGTTGCAGTGGTAATGGGAATGGTCACTCCCTGTGTAATACTTTCTTGGTTAAAGTTTTCATATCCCGGTAACGATATAAGTCCGCAAGCTTCTTGAATTGAAAGGATATCTTGGTTTTGCATTTCTTGGTGGATGAATTGTTGTAAAAGAGGCTTCTTCCTTCGGAGACTCCTGCACTTCCATTGTCAAATTACTAGAGGCTGATTAGGACTTGTCATAGTACATATTTGCAGAGCGCATCGACCTTGGACTGCGTGGATGTCTGTGCCCGTGCGAATATTTACGCGTTGTCTACTAGCTGTTGAACGACGACATCAGTGCGCGCGATTTCTTGTTTTAGATAATACCTTTCAGCCTGTATCGTGCGAATCACCGCAGCCTCATTCGCGAGGCTGTCTACTTTAGCCGTTAAACCTTGATCGCTCGTTCAATGCGCCGCATGCTTGTTTGGTGCAGCATGTGCGATGCTGTTGTAGATGGTGTTATAGGGGGCTGAAGAGTAATGAAGAACTGGAGTCCGTAAAATAGAACGGGTTGACTGTGCAGTGTTAGGTAACGGTTGTGAGGAATTAGTAGGCAGGTTTGGACGGACTACTGGCTCACCGATATCAGAGTCTACCTGGCTCTTGTCATTTCTGGGCGTTTTGGCTCAGGTTTGGTAGATCGCTTGGTGGGCTCAGACGGCGGGCTACCATTTGGAATTTTTTTCTGGTGGTTTAGCTGGCACTGCAACTTCGGTTGCGGCTGCGACTGCGGCTTTGGCTGCGACTCCGGCTGCAACTGCGACTTATATCGCGAAGCATGGCAAACCGGTTTGAAGTAGCAATGGAGGTGTCTGTCATCTTGTTGTTTATGGTGACTCGTGTGTCCTGTTGACGGGGACGATGTGTCCCTTGTGGCAATTCAGGGAAATCTGACGTATACTGGAAAGGCTTCGTATTGCGTATCCGTCAGCGACGGTGCTTGCATGCCCGCGAACGCGCCGCGCGGTACTCTGCTTTCGTTGGTGGGCCTCCTTTTGAAGTCGGTGAATGTTAACCGCTGACTTCGGTAGTGAACATTCGGTAGTATGGCAGTAGAGCATACTGCCACATAATGATAATTATGGAAGCAGGGGAAGCACTAATGGGGGGGGGGGGGTAAGTATGTTTTGCGCACCGGCAAATATTCTACTGCGTGGGTGGAACATACAATGCTTCGAACGATTTGGGCATACGTTGGTGCCATGACTGAGCAAGAAGCAGTGTGAGCACAGCAAACATTTGTGTCGAAATGGGCAGAGGCACTGGACAACGCGATTAATAAGGGCAAATCTGGGTAAACATGGCCCTTCCACCGTCAACAGCACGGTGTTGGACGAGCCTATTCGGCGAATTGGCAGGAGTGTCGCTTGTTCTACTTTCACAATACTCTGCAGATCTTCGTCAGGGACCGAGGCGGGTGTTCCATGTATGACACCGCGTGCGCTCATAGGACCAACGGCCACGTAGGTGTTTCTCTCATAAGCTGCATCGTCGATAGTGATGCTCCTTAGTTCCGCGAGCTTGTCGGCACCAGATCGACGATAGGTGTCAAGGGCCACCAGGTTTTACGTGGTGCCGATTTTGAAGCATGTGTCGCAGAGTTCCACTGTGTTGAGTCCTGCCGCCAAGGAGATAGCGTTGTCGAAGGTACCGACGTCGATTGCGGCAAGGTTCAGGCATGCCGTGAATTTAAAGATCACCGTGGGGACTTGTTGCTAGCGCGGCGTTGTTCCTACGGTGCGCCAGTGGCCAAGTGTCATAGCGGACGCCACCGCTTGCTCTATTTACATGCTTCAGAAGCCTGCAAAAGCGTGTGGCATCGGTGGTGTCGAGGTGGCGTCCAGCCAAGGACTAGGCTTAGCGCCCAGCGGCCGGCAAAGCCGGCCAAGTTCCTCCATTAATTGCGCAGAAACGATGAAAACTTCGTCTCAGCGGAAAGTGAGTACCTTTAGACGTCTTCTTAGCACAAGTCTGGAGTTCTATCGGGGAAGGTTCCGTTGATAGGGCGAAAACTTCGAGGAGCATATGTGAAACCGTCCTGACTCGGCGGCCGCGGCCATCCGATGGAGTCTTCCGCTCGCAGTGCGCGAGGTAGCTGCCGGCCTGTGCCAACACCCGGGCAACCGCATGCTGCGAGCCTGCGGCTACTCGGATACATTATGTAATATCCTAATATGAAACTTACAACTGCTTAGTGCAGCCACAGCGCCATTATAGCTTTATCACTCAAATTGAATCAGTAAACAAAAGTTGACGTTACTGGAAAATTTTTACCCTCGAAAAGTGAATGAAGTGTTCATCAGTGCTTATATTTACTTTGGTTTTCTTGTGTACTAATAATTAAGAGGATTACTGTCAGCGAGGTGCCAGACACTTGTGTCGTGGCCGCTTTTGTTGTAATGCCCGGCTGTAGCCACTGCGAAGAAACCACCGCAGTACTGCTGCAGAAATAAGCAATACACACCTTCCAGGCGTCTGCAGAGCTGCCGTTGTAATTGCGTGCATGTGTAGAACGAAGCATGTCTAGAGCGAAGCAGCGAGGTTCAGAGTTGTTCAGGGCTGTGAGTGTTCTGTCGCCACTGGCCTGCAATGACATTTGCAAAATTTTCCTCTTTGTCTGCATGCACTTGCGTTTGGCTGTTGAGCATAGTGAGGAAATAGTGCAAAAAGTCTACTGCTTTTACAGTGTTGTCCAAATTCTTAGGGTGCAGGTTGATTGTTCTCAGCAGAATGCGCCACCTTGCTGTCGTTAAGTCAAAGCCATTTTCTACACACCATCTGCAATCATGAAAATTATGACACTCGGTAAGTACTGCTGCATTAAGAGAGTTCTCGACAGAATAGAAGCACGAAAATCTTCCACTTACCTTGCCCGGCTCAACCTGTAATTGAAGACTAGTCGTTCATCCCTCAGCTGTTTCGCTGAGAAAAGACGTATAAAGTCAGGCCTCTGTGAGTTCAAATGCTTCGTCATCTACGAATGCATAAGGTGCCACGATCCCAGTTCCTGGGAATGCGCTGGCTTATGGTCGGCTTAGATTTCTGTTCTCTAGGGCTTTTCCAAACTCTGACTTTTTCAGAACACCTCCATCGCTTTTGCGGCCCACTGCACCGACGTCAAGGAGGATGTATTTGCATACGCTGTCCACAGCTGCCATCAAGGCGCTCGAAAATGTGTGCTAGACAGAAAGAATGTACGAGTGATAGTGCACATATTACAGCCGCATTGTTACTAGTAAGCGAAATTAGCATGTACCATGCGCTTTGTGTATTATTTGCGACTTTGTTTGACAGTGCATGGGAGGTGCAACAGTAGGGCACCTTGTAGTTGTAATAGAGGCTTCCAGATTTGGGGGGGGGGGGGGGGGAGGCTGTATGATAGCAATGTGCCCCCCGTTCACAGTCCCCAGGCAGTTTGGGATCTGCCATGTCTTTGCAACGTTATCTGCGAGATGCACCCATCCGGCTGCGGTAGGCACCTGCATGATCATGGTAAATGTCATATTTTTGTTAGCTGAAAATGGTCCATTATTGGTAACGTTATATATTGTTGAAGTAGATGCTACGATGTGGCAACTACACATTTGGGTGCAAATATTCTTTCCACATTAATGAAAGTGAAATGAGAGGAATGATCTAAGGAATATCTACACATGAAGAGATCAACAGTAGCCGAAGAGGAAATGTTGCTGGAGCTAACAGTTCGACAACAGGGCCACGATGACGGCAAGTCTCCTTCTAGAAAAGGCTCTACGGACATTATTATTCAACCATTCTTAATAAATATGGTTCTAACAACTGCGAAACAAAAATCAAAAGAAAGCGGGCACACCTAGCAATTCTCTGCAACTGTATTCTTTTCATTCCTGTGGTTGAGAGCACTTCTGTGTGTTTATTCTGTTTGTCTTTGGTGATTATAGTGGTGTTAGAACCATAATGAAAAATCTATATGAACCAACTAGTCTTAATTTCACTACTACAGCACAAAAGCATGCGAGGCCAACACATAAACATCCTGTTTATAGGTAGGATACCTTCATGAAGTGATTTTTCAGTCGAGCACAAATTGCACGACTTGATGCGTGGATGCTCATGCGAGCTTTTTCGATGTCTACCCTGTAGGCCATGGCGACGTCTTTAATACCTTGCTGCTTGAAGCAAAAGGCAGGTTGCTCAGAGATATGACGACCACGAGGTGACAGGTATACGAGGTAAATGGTCACTATTTAACAAGCCATATGTCTCATATGTAACATTCACCTTATGTCTTTTTTTTTTGCATAGTTTCTCTTATTCGGCATGTATTGAGTAGTATTCATCCCTTCCAATGTCTAAGCCTTTACATAAGGAAAATAGAGTAGGAGAAAACAGATGCTTGGAACCTGTACACTGACCCCCCAAGTAAATCTGTGTGTCTCTGTCCGTCTGTCTGTATACATGTGTGTGTGTATGTATGCATGTATGTATGTATGTATGTATGTGTGTGTGTGTGTATGTATGTATGTATGTATGTATGTATGTATGTATGTATGTATGTATGTATGTATGTATGTGTGTGTATGTATGTATGTATGTATGTATGTATGTATGTATGTATCAGGGGCGTAGCCAGGGGGGGGGGGGGGGGCTTATGGGGCTACAGCCCCACCCCGAATTTTTTTCGTGCTGTCATGCACCGCTGACTAAAGCAACCCCCGGCGCCGGAAATCATGCTCGATTTTGTCTAGAGTGTCCTTTTCAGTCTCTAAAAGACATTTCAGCGCGAACATTACGAAATTGGGCATTACGAAATTTTACGAAAAAACGCCAATGCACCAGGAGTCACATCGTAACGTTCCCTCTCCCCCCCCCCCCCCCCAAGGAACTCCCTCCAAGCACAGTTTCAAAGGCGTTGTGATGGTTAGCGGGCTTGTCGCTGCATCTCGCGGAGGCCGCGGAATCTAGGGAGCGCTTGGATTTCCATTCTGAAACGTTATGGGTATAAAGTTCTCATAAACTTTTGTTGCGCAAGGTGCATTGACATTTCAAATCTCGTGCTATCGATTTTCAATTCCGGAACGTTGCGGGTTTAATGTTGTTATAAACGTTTCACGCCAAAGGCGCATTAAGTTTTCTATAGTCGTACGTCGGACCATACAATGAGACAGAGAAAATCAACGCACTATCTGACAAGTTTGCTAAGTACGCAGCGAGGTCCGATGAGTCGAAGCGTTGTGGGGGTTCATTTGTGCCATTATGTCAAAGAAAAGAATATCAACATGTTTTTCCCCTGCACCAAAGCATTCATGTCAAGACACTAAACCCAGCTTAGGTAACTGCGTTCTTATTCATTTTTCGACTTTGACTTTTATTCGCGAGTACTCATTTAACCTCTTCACTTTTCTTGTTCTCGTTACCCGCGGGCTGCCAGAGCCAGCCAGAGCGCATGCATTTTTCTCGTGTTGCTCCGACCACCGCGCGGCGCACTTCGGTGCGTATTCGTTTGTCTCACCGAGTGGCTTTTTGCCTGGCAAAGTTTTGGAGGCTTTCTGGCTAGCAGTCGAGTAAAAAAAACAATGGTCCCTCGCCACCATCACAGTGGGGACTCGACGGATTGCAACGCGTTCGCTTGAGCGCAATCTGTCTGGAAAGTCCTGTCTCGCCGGTGTAGGATGCCGAGGAGTATGCGTATGGTTGTCTGTGGGTCAAGTGTCTCGCGTTTTCTTGGATATTCATTCGGTATCCACATGAGGTGCCCAAAGTGGGCATTCGATTGTGGCCAACATGCTTTCCTTCGCGTCTTTTTTTTTTCATTTTGGTGCCTGCGCCCCACAAAGGAAAAAAGACATTATTGCGGCGCAGCGAATTGCCGCATGGTGAAAGTTCGATTTCGTTACTTCTTTTGCGGTGGATAAAGGGCCACGGGGCGCTTCAGTTGCCGGGTACTCGTATTATATTATTGCGATAGCAGTTATATGGAAACTCTAGGCGCATTCCTGCCGTCGCCGTCGAACTCATGTTCTCTATGAAGTCCAAAAGCGAGAGATAACATCGTGACCGCGCTCGGCATGTTGCATGTGCGAGTGAAAGTGAAATGGGGGGGAGGAGGGGGAGGAGTCTTGTGTGCGCAAGGGAGAAAACCTGGGAGGAAGCGCGCCGCCTTCCGTCGTGCGCGATACATCGGGGGATTGGAGGGAGGAGGGGGCGGTGATCTGTGAATTTGTGGTTGCGCAACATGTTGATTTTCCTTGGTTGACGCATCATATATAGTGACTTTTGCTTAGATACGTAGATTTATTGGATAGTTATACGTATATTTAAATATCTTGTTCCGAGGTTTTGTGTATATGTGCAGTGAACTTTGCTTCCAGTTACACATTTTTGTCATTTATCAAGGTGTATCTTGGGATTAGTGTATTCCATTGTATCCTCGTTTTTCTAATGTACGAAGGCGAGTCAAATGAAAGTCAGCCAACTCACCCTGCGCAATAATGAATCGGTTCATTACCTGCGATGCATGCGCGAGGCACAGAGGCATCTCTCATTTACAAAAGTGACACGCAGGTGTGAGGATCAGGGTTCTTTAATGCTCTCATACACTAGGTTGAACATGGCTGCGTCACGTAATGGACATTCCAAAGTTGAACGGCGGGGCGTCGTGAGGTTTATGACAGATGAAGATGTTTCCCAAAAAAAAAATTAGTTGCCGTATGGCTGCCGTGTACGTTCAACATTGCATTTCATTGGCCACTGTAAAGCGTTGGAGCGAACGGTTCAAAGAAGGACGGGAAAGTTGCGAGGACGATCCAAGACCGGGCCATAGCCACCGTGCAATTACCCCCAACACAATTGCAAAGGCTTATTAGAAAAGAACTGATAATAAGCATCGAAGAATTGGAAGGCGTGTGAACATCAGTCACGGTTCGGGTCCCACCATAATTCATGAGCATCTCGGTTATCAGCTCTTGTGTGCGCAATGGATGTCCAAGATTTTGAACCACCACCAGAAGATGGATAAGTTCGGCGCTGCCTTGACTCATCTAATCCGGTATCATGATGAGGGTTACGACTTTTCGTTTGCAATTGTGAGCGGGGACGAATCATGGTGCCACTACTACGAGCCTGAAACACGGCGGCCAAGCTTACTGTGGAAACATTTCAATTCACTACCCCTAAGGAAAGCAAAGGCCATCATTTCTTCCGGAAAGGTGTTGTTGACTTCTTTTTTCGATCGTCAGGGGCCATTATTCATCGAATTTGCTAAGCCTGCAGAGACTATCAATCGTTTCCGATGTTATGAAACGTTGGATCTGCGGCGTGTCGCAATCAAAAACAAACACCGTGGAAAATTGAGGAGGGGGATCATCTTGCTCCGCGACAATGCCCGTCCCCACGTCGTTGATGTGGGATGTGGTTAATACAAAACTGGCAAAGTTCAAGTGGGAAACGCTGCAACATCCGCCATACAGCCCAGACCTATCGGATTGCGACAGCTCCAGGGAAAAACAGCTCAAGGGAACCATATTCGTGTCGGACAATGACGTGAAATAGTCAGACATTTTGAAGCGAGAACCCACGGAGTTTTATTAGAATCACGCAACCAGTTAGTCAGTGCGACAAATGTCTAAATGCTCATGGAGGCTACTTTTAAATGAAGTACCCTGTTTATTATATATTCGCATTGGCTCACTTTCATTTCCCTCGCCCTCATACATTTTGCGGAACTTCTGCTTTCTATATATTCTGTCTGTTGAGACTATAATATTGGTGCAATTACTCACAATACACGACCAGTGACAGCTGCTTCTGCACAACACATTGGAACAAAGGATACCGTCATTGAGATTTTTCCCGGGTCGTTGCATATGTACAAAAATGTCAACTTCTTGAATGACAAAGAGAGAGAGAGATGCAACTGAGAGAAAGGCAGGGAGGCTTATAAAGTTTTATAAAAATGTTTGTCCTCAACTTGTTCATTTCGTGGCCTTTACATTTTTCATATCAGCGGCATGCACTGCTTTGCTGGTTTGAAACTGATATAGTTCTATAGTTAGTGTGATATTTGCTTCACGTATTAAATATACAGAAGACATGGAAGCATTGATATCAGTTATTTCCGGCACAATTTTTCAGACATACGTGTGTATTCTCATATGAACAAATACACATTTTACTTGTCTTGACAGTGCGTAGCGTTCAGGAATTCGTTCGCAGCATCTTTGACAATGGCAACGCACTTATTATTAATGCTTAATGTAGTTGATCCCTGGACAACCTCTATAAAGAGGAGGCGGAGCTGCAAATTGAGCCCCCCCCCCCCCCCCCCGAACAATATTTCTGGCTACGCCACTGCAGTCACTCTACCCTGAGAACGACACTTTACCGAAAGCCTACGAATAGCCAACAATATATAGACTACAAGAGTCATCACCCGCGCCACACGCAAGCGAGGAATTTCTGTCGGACAAGCGAAATGAATGAGAAGAACCTGCAGCGAAGACAACGAATATATCTACCACCTAAAGAACTTTAAAGGAACGCCAGCAGAAAGAAACTATCCACAAGTTCCTCTCGACAGGGCTTATGACATCGCGTCAAGGTTGGAGAGGCAGCCTGAATTAGCTAAGAAACAGCCTGCACCAGAACCTGGGAGACTACCAGCTTTATAACAAAATATTACAATACCCTGCCAAACATAAAATCTGAGGAAAATACCACCCTTTATTACCAAACAACAAGTGTCTACGAAAAGCGTTCCTGGTAGTAGCAAGGGAGACCATATCGCCGCACCAGAAACTTTAAATACATATTGGTGCATGCAAAAGTCAGCCAACATTATTCCCCTTTAATAAAAGCATGTTCTCGACCCTAGTGCAAAATCTGCAGGCACCTGCAATGTGAATTTAAATTGCACGAAATGAAAATTACATTTACTTGCACTAGTTCCGATGTAATTTGTACGCTTCAATGTTATTTCTGTAAGAAAATATATCGGTAAAATCGGACAATCAATGAACGCCAGGTTAAGCGGATATCCCGCGGACACAGCTAAAAACTGCCCAAAGCAGTCGCCGAGCATTTCAATCAACCAAGTCATAACTTTGATGATCTTGAACTCAACATCCTACAGTCAGATATTTCAGTTCTGCGCGAGACAGAAAATAGAGAATTATAGCTGATATATAAGTTCGACACAATGCAACCAATAGGCATAAACTTCTTAAAGGGACCTTTACAATCTATTTGTTACGCAAAATTTCAAAATATAAGCAACATTACTTGGTTATTTTTAATTGGGCACTTAGTTTTCTTTCTTTCTGTTATTGGGTTGTCTACAATATTTCAACCTCCCCACCTCCCTTTTGTTCTTTTATTTGTATACTTACATTTTTTTTCAACGAGCGCCATTTTTTACCGCTACTTTTATTCTCTCTTTCAGAGAAACCATAGTTCAGTGATCTCCAGTGGAGCGGATCAGATACCTCACTTTACCTCCATCCTGTGCCAAGTTTGCGTACGGCAGCAGCAATCCACATCCCTCATGTGGTATACATTATTTATTTATTTATTTATTTATTTATTTATTTATTTATTCAAAATACCCCCAAAGGCCCTCATTACGAGGGTATTACATGGGGGGGGGGCATTCACAAGCATTGGTCATAGTTAGTACATACTAAAAACAAGAGAGTGTAACAGAAGTAATAATACAGTGAAACATAGGTAATATACAAGATAATTAGGTCAGAATTACTACAAAGAAAACATTAGTACATATTAGGAGAACATAAGGCAACTGCAATGAAAAACACCAACAAACATCGAAAACACCGTAAAAGTCCCAAAAAAGAATAATAATACGATTAGTCGACAAGTCGTGAGCGAATTAAATGTTGAAACTTAGTCAAGTCTGGTTCCGTGGCAATGACTGATGGTAAGGCGTTCCATTCAGTTATTGTGCGTGGTAAGAACGAATATGCATAATGGGATGACTGGCAGTTAATGCGTTTGACTTTGTATGGATGGTCACGGCGTGGAAAAATAACTGTTGGTGACTGAAAGAAATCATCGTGAAGTGATGGATGGTGATAAAGCTTATAGAAAAGTGTTAGGCGAGAAATTTTACGGCGAAGTGCTAAGTTGTCCAAGTCAGCTTTATTCTTTAACGAGGTGACGCTGGTGTAACGTGAATAATCTGAAAATATAAATTCTGCAAGGCTTCGATGTTACTGATGATATAAGTTTGTTCGGGATCCCACATGGCAGACGCGTATTCTAGTTTAGGACGGATTAATGTTGTGTATGCTAGTTTTTTAACATGCATTGGGGCTTCTTTTAAGTTATGTTTAATAAGTCCGAGAGTACGATTTGAAGAGGTAAGGGTAATATTAATATGATTATTCCATGATAAGTTTGACTGAAGATTGATGCCAAGGTACTTGTAAGTAGTTGCGAGTTCCACAGGGTTGTTATCAAGGAAGTAGGTGGTTAGAATTCGTGGCCTATTGGTGAAAGACATGAGTTTAGTTTTGGAAATATTTAATGGCATTAACCAATTAGAATACCATGCACTTATTGCGTCCAGGTCAGTTTGTAGTAGGTGGCTATCAGTGTTACTTGTTACACATCGGTAAACTACACAATCTTCTGCAAATAGTCTGATTTTAGATGACACGCAACTGGGTAAATCATTAATATAAATTAGAAAGAGTAAAGGACCAAGTACGCTGCCTTGTGGAACTCCACACGTAACATCAGCATAACATGAGTTGGAATTGTTAACTGATGTAAACTGAATTCTAGATGAGAGAAAATCGGTGATCCATGCAATTATAGTAGGGTCAATGTTAAGCTGTGAAAGTTTAAGTAACAACCTATGGTGTGGAACACGGTCAAATGCCTTAGAAAAATCTAAAGATATTGCGTCAACTTGGAACCCGGCGTCTATTAGTGCGTGTATGTCGTTAATAGATCCGGCAAGTTGTGTGTCGCATGAGTAGCCCTTGCGAAAACCGTGCTGATGCTTAAAAATAATGTTATGGTCTTCAAGGAAGTTGATGACTTGACTGTGTATGATATGTTCGAGTAATTTACAAATAGTGCTGGTTAAGGAGATGGGACGATAATTAAGGGGAGAAGCACGATCACCTGATTTGAAAATGGGTATTATTTTAGCAATGCGCCAGTCATTAGGAATACCACCAGTTGATAGTGACTGGGAAAATAGAGCTGTTAACATAGGACAAATACTATGTGATGTATTTTTTAAAATTTTATTGTTGAAACCTAGATGGTCGGCACTAGATGACATTTTAAGATTGGTTAGTAAAGATAAAACACCAGCCTCACTGATGTCTACCTCATGCATTGTGATTCCCACTAATGTCTTTAAAGTTGGCAATGAGTTAACGTCTTCATGAGTGAAAATTGTTACAAACGTATCATTAAGAAGTTGAGCGCAATCTGAATCGGGGATGGGAAGCAATTGACCTGGAAATGTTCTTAATTCATTGTTAATTGCGTCGAAATTGGCTTTACCGTAACACCTTATTTTCTTTTTGGTAATTATTCTTTTGTTCAAGCAAAAGTTAATGCATCCAGTTATGACATCATGGTCAGCGATGCCTGCTTCATGAGTTATGTCGAATAATATATCAGGATTATTAGTTAAAACTAAGTCTAGTATATTGGCAGAAGTTTCAGTGGATCGTGTTGGTTGACTAATCAGTTGGGTTAATGAAAAGTCAAGACAAGTGCTGAGAAAGGCATGTGCGGCCGCATCCGTGGCCGATACGGAGAGCGTCGACCAATCTATATTTGGAAAATTGAAATCGCCAAATATGATAATTGCCGACCTCGGAAAATGCGCGCACACCTCGCTCAGCACTCGATGATACTCTTCGAAAAACGCGCCAGACATGTCGGGTGGACGGTAAAAAACGCCAATTATCACACCAAATGCAGCACCCTTCAAGGAAATCCAAATACATTCCAGAAAAGAATCGATAATGATGGGTGCGGCGATGACTTCTTCTTTTATCGCGATGAGCACACCGCCCCCTCTACGCTGTTGCCTATCACATCGAAAAAACTTGAAAGTGGATTCACTCGTAAAGATGTTGTTATCGTGTATGGTGTTGTTAAGCCAGGTCTCGGTAAGTAACACTAAAGAAGCCTGGAATGAATCGATGAGCGATGAGAGTGCAATACCATTAGCTATAACACTTCTAGCGTTGGTGTATAAAAAGAGAAATTTGTTATCAGTGCTACAGTGCAATTTTACGGGTGAGCCAGTAGATGAAACTGAGCTTAATGAAACAAAGGAGGAGGAACATCATTGATCCTTGCGCCGAGAAACAAGAACAGCCTGGCCTTCATTGGTGTTCCACTCATAAACGTCATTGTTCAAGTGCAGTTTGTTGAAAACCAGACGCACTCGATCTCCGTCTTTCTTCATAGCTCGCGAGAACTTGAGAAGTTTCCGTCGCTTTTCGCGAACTGCTTCCGAGTAATCTCGCAAGATGCTCAAGTTAGTGTTCTTCAACTTATGGCCGCGGCTCAGAACCAGTTCAACTTCGTTCTCATTGAAAAATTTGGCTATGATAGGCCGCTTCTTCTCAGATGAAAAGCGGCCCACACGATGTGCTCTCGAAATTGACGCCACGGTAAGCCCAAGTTTTTCGGTAAAGAAATTACTTACGAGTCGTTCTGACTCTTCCCAAGTTTCAGACTTCGCCGAATCTGTTAAGCCATAAAAGAGAACGTTAGACCGCCTAGAGCGATTTTCGAGGTCGTCATTTTTTTCCTGCACGCCTACGAGACCGTTGTCACTGCTCGTGATGGACTGAGCACATGGGGCCGCTGCAACTTTCTGCTCTAGATCAAGGACACGCTTTGTCAGTTTTCTATATCATTCTTTAAGTCAACGTGCATTTCAAGCACCTTGTTCACAGATTCTTGAAGCACAGAATTACTAGCTTCAACACGCAAGATAGAGCCAGCCACACGGTCTAGCTTTTCCTCTTGAGCCTTGGTCATGGGTCCAGGGTTTAGCTCGACATCACCATCCAGAACAAGCAGGCACAACAGATACGATGCACAAGCGCGAACACTTTTCAAAACATGGGGTGGCCACGACACCGCTAAAAGATAGACATCATCGTCACGATAGGAATAAGCGTCATAGTAGCTAACCTGTATAAACATCAGCGGTGAGCGTAGGATCGCAGTGGCGGTGCCGTGGCCCAGGACGGCGTTGGAATGCGCGCATTTTTGTACTGCCCGCTCAGCTGACTCAGTCCCACGTTGCCAGACGGAAACATCTGCGGCGTCCAGAAGTGGCGGAGCATCTAGGAGAGGTGAAGTGGCCAAAAACGGTATTGATAGGCCGCAGTCCGTTGACGAAAGTGCGCCGAGCCAGGGGGAGCTTGTATCGTTGTGCCATTCACGCATGGGTGTCATCGGGACCGGCTGCATCGAAGAAACAGACCATGGCCGGCCCAGGAAAATCAGCAACAGGACCTGTATAAACATCAGCGGTGAGCGTAGGATCGCAGTGGCGGTGCATCAGCAATGCGTTATGAGGTCTAGCTAGGAAGGTAGAGTTCTAGAAAGCATTAAAGGTCCAATCTTGGTGTTTTTGTAAGCCACGGCACTACTTTAACTGAAGGGCGCACTTCTTGTGAAGCCTCAGCCCACGTGAAGGTTAACTTCTGATGTAGGTCATGTTGGTTATACAGATATTTTATATAAGCATGTGACGTGATAAGCATAATCGATGAAGCTTGTTAGTACATAACGCATCATACAGTAACTTAGACTTACCGAGTGCGCATCAGGTGTCAGTATCATCATCAGCCTCTATTTATGTCCACTGCCGGACGAACGCCTCGCCCAGCGATCTCCAATTACCCCTCCTTTGCGCTCCAAGTTGCGCCTGCATGTTTCCTAATTTTCTACCGTCCTCGACTGCGCTTTCCTTCTCTTGGCAGCCCTTCTATAACTGTAACGATCTACCTCTTATCTGTTCTGCGCATTACATGGCCTTCGTAGCTTAATTTTTTTCTCCGAATGCCAACTAGAACTTCGGGTGTCGCCGTCTGCTCTCCGATCCACACCGCTCTATTCCGGTCTATTAACGTTGCCCTTGAATTTGTTTCGTTCCATCGCTCTTTGCGCAGTCCTCATCATGTTCTCGAACTTCATTGTTAACCTCCAAGTTTCTGAACCATATGTTAGCTCGGGTAGAATGCAATGATTCTACTCTATTCACTCGTCGGCACATACAATCAGAAGTAGAAATTTTAATGATGCTGGCTTCTTGGGACTAAAAGTGCCTGTTTGTTTTTTTTTTTGTTGTTTTTTTTTACTTGGACCGAACCTTGGTGTACTTATGGGAATTCCTGCTGCAAGAGAGCGGCGAAAGTCATTAATTCAGTATGACGGAATCCTACAATGCCACTCAAACATTCCTATCTCAATTTTTTTGTGTTATCTAACTCACGTACAATAAAGGCGAATGCTGTCATCATGCGCCTAATAAGAATAAATTACGCTGCAGAACCCTCAAGTACAAGTATGTCCCCATGGCAAACACCTGAATTAAAAAAAATTGTGCTCACTCAATTATCTGGTCAAGAAGCAGGTATAATGACAACGCACCACGCATAAATAGTAGCCTGTTTATATAGACACCATCGCGTCTGTCCGCTAGCTATAGCTTACAGCAAAAGACGTGTTCGCCGATAGGTGCAGAAAGAACAGATTTGGTTTTGCATAAAACGTGAAAGCAATCAGAATGCTCACCACGCAGCGTTGAGGTAGCTTGTGCTCACGGGCTAAAAGGTTTGAGACGTGCTTGGTTATGCTGCAAAGCATCCGTTGCTGTAATTGCGTTTGTGTGGAGCTAGTTAAAGTGATCTTGGAGTAAACCGTTAATATACCAGGAAAGCTGTTTTGTATTGTTGACGTATATGTCACAAGTAATAAGCAATGCATTTGAGAGACTGCTTACCGTGATTACATCATCTAAATTTAGATTTAGCGGACTCAATGACCATTGTTTTATAATCACCTGCGGCGTGTGAAATTGAAGCCATGAGACTGCAACAAATAGAGCTAGTTGACTTATAAAGCTCGACTGGACCCTTCTTAGTGTTAATTCATATAGCCTTATGAATGTTTGAATGGTGAGTTTTCCCTAAATTTCATTTCTAGGGAAGGTAGTCGGGATTCCTTGAAGAGCACGGCGTTTGCTACAAACTTTGGTAGTCCCAGACATAAGCGGAGTGCTTTCCGTTTCAACAAAACTGGTCGACGTAGCTTATAAACAGGGGAACGGGAGAATAACAGGAACTCTAGTAAAGGTCGAATATACCTGCGGCAAATTATTATGTGTGTCTTTGCGCATACCCCAACGATTATTGATCTTTATCCGTCTCTTAATACCCATTGCACGGGAAACACTTGAATCTACATCTACTATAAGTTGACTCCAGTTAAGATTTCCATCATAAATAATTACAAGGTACCTGACTTTTTTCACTTATTCAATAGTGGTATGACAGCATGAAAGGTATATAATAAGCGGATCTTGAAGAGGAAAGACAAGAGCAGTGTACTCATTTACATTAAAAGGCAAGTGAATTTAGTCCAGATGCTTCTAACTAGCATAAGTATTCGTGTAAGGGCTCGTGCACTGACTGAATAACATTTGCCGAAGCAAAAGCGCTACTTCATCAGCGCAAACGTATGTGCTTACATTCTGGTGAGAAGGAATGGAGCCGAGCAAGATATTAAACAACAGCAGGGATAAAACAGCCTTGTGGAACCCCGCACCTATGTATGAATTTTCCTGATGAAATTCCACTTTGCGCACAGCAAAACTCCCTGACCTTCAAGAATTCAGTAGTACACCTTACAAAGTATTCAGGTAGTCTATTATGCTCCATTCTGAGCATAAAAATTGGGTGTACCGCACTATCCGATGCTATAGAAATGTCTAGTCTAGTCATATCATAAGCAGCCAATAAGCAAACACGCTAAGGATAGCTTAGAGGATGTTACTTGTACTAATTGAATTAAAGAAATGATAAATTACTGGAAAGGAAAGTGTGTGACGAAACAATTGACCACAGGTGGGGCACAAATGCACGTCTTTGCATTACACGTGCGATTGCATTATGCGCGACTAAAAAAAACTAAACCTGTTAGACAGCGCCGCCACCCAAGGCCTTGACGGTGGATGTTAGTCCTGGACGGTGGATCCACCGTCAAGGTGGTGGGTGGTGGCGCTAACAGGTTTAGTTCTTGTAGATAAACACGAATACCACAGAAAGTGGATGGGAAGATGGCGCCGCGTTAGCTCAGCTGGTGAGAGCATCGCACGCGTAATGAGAAGACGTGGGTTCGTGCCCGGCCCGCCTGCGGTCAGTTGTTTTTAACGCGACAGCGTTAAGGAGCTGGTGTCGCAGAAACTCCGGTGTTGTCGGCGTCGGCGGCGTTGGCCGTGAGCAAAAAATCCTGAAAGGCAATTCATAAATAAAAAACAACTAGCAAGAAGGGCTCGGTGGGAATCGATTCAGGGTTTCCGGGGTGTGAGACGGAGACGCTACCACTCAGCCACGAGTTCGGTGGTTCAAATCGCGACAAAAGCGCCTCTAGTGAATGTGGTGTTGCCTTAGAAACGTGCCGTAGGAAGTTATACTGCGGTGTATATCGGTAATTATGACCGCGTAAATTACAGAAGTCGAAGTACGTTTCCGCTACATTTCTTCTGCGCTCTGCGCACACGCAGAGCCATCTTGCGGCGAACACGGAAGACACCCTCCTCGCAATGTACGGCGCTGCCCTGACAGGCGGCGCGCCACTTGCCCGCGCGACGCGGCTCCTCTTTCCGCTCACAGCGCGATTCCAAGGTGCAGCGTCCGATGCGGGACACCTCTGACGTGATCGCTTCGCCGTAGCGCGTCTGGTGGGAAAGCCTCCTCTGCGATGTGTGCCGTGCTGCTGGCGAGGAGTCACGCCTCTGCGAGATAGCGGACGATCCTATCGAGGTGTCAGCCCCATGATCGCGTCCGCCTTCATGGCGCGTCGTGGCCCGGTTGTCCATGCCGATTATGACGTTTGGCTCGCGCAGATCGTTTTGAGTGGGCGGTGCGATCGGTGTGCGATAACGCTATCGCGTTTCACTCTTGAAGCCGAAGCTTACGCGTCCTGCAATTTTTCATCCACTTGCATTTACATTAAATTTATCAGTTGCTTAATTGAACAAATAAGTACAAGCAATTTCCCCTATGCTGTCCTTGGCATCTTTGTTTGCTGGCTTCTTAATATAGTGTAACTAGATTGTTTGTGCTAACGAGCGAACTGAATTCAGCTCTGTAGGTCGGCGTGTCCGCACAAAATTGAGATCCCTGGCGTAAATCGAATTTGACAGGGGCTCAATAGTTTTCTTATGGTCACCAATTTAATCATACGTTCGTGAAATAACCTTTCCAGTAATTTTACAAAAATTGACGTTAGAGAAATACGACGAATATTTTTTAGAACATACCGGGACATACCTTCGCGATTCTCCACGCCGGAAGAATTCATGCATGTTGTTTAAATAATACACAGCCTCTAGCAACACTTTAGGAGCGACGTCAAACAGAAGTTTGCGCATCTTCGTAGTGGCTCCTACAGCTGTTAAACATTAAACAGCGTAAGGCAATTCTGACAACAAAATCTCTTCGAAATCTTCTAATGGGCACTGTCTCTGAGGAGAGGAGGAAAGACAGGTCGCGAATCGGGTCTCCGACCTGTCATAATTACATCTACAGCTTTACCTTTGGTGGTAAAAAATATAAACTCCAAGTTCATGGGATCCGGAACCATTTTTTAGGACCTTAAAAACCGAAACGATGCATGCTTATTATTTGGCTTAGCAAGAAATACGAAATGATGGACATTGTAATCATCGTTGGCCTTACATACAATTTTTTTTAATGTTCCAACAATAAATTTATACTTGTTCACGTTTCTCGGACACTGGTTATGAATAAGTTGTTTACACGCAGCTGTCTGTGGCTGTAGTCTCGAAAAGCAATCACCATTCCACCAATTTGTAGGAGTAATGTCTTTGCGTTCGTTTAACTGGACTTCTGATGTTTTTCACGAGCAAATGTCATCGCAGCAAATATCATCGTCGTACAATGAATAATTGTCAATTCAGTTGAAAGTGTTCTTCAAGCAGTTCTTAAATCTATGGTAATCCACAAAATCGTGGACTCGAGCCTCCATGATGGACTGCGGGCCTATAGCTTCAAATACAACTGGAACATGATCACTGTTTGTCCCAACATCCACTATTTCCCATGAGAATATGGAAAGGCCTGGACCGGAAAATGTAAGATCCACCAGAAATGTAAACTGTTGGCGAAGAAATGTAACTTAACCGAATTTGGACACCAAAAATTACAAGTTGTTGCCAAGCCCCGTAGACGCTTTCCACGCTGGTCTGAACTGAATTCCCATGGTACAGAACGAAATTTGAAGTTTCCAGCTAATCAAATTTCTTTACCACATTTTGCCAGAACTGAGTCTACTGGATGTGTATCCTGCACACCTGAAGCAATGTATACAGGGTGATTTTTTTTAGCTACACTGAAGTTTTCAAAGATTGTCTATGGCAGATTAGCCAATTCTAACTCTTGATCTAAATTACTCGATGAGGTGGCCATTACTTCTATGAGAAATCAACAGGTTCAATTGAATAATTACCGCAATTGCGCTAATTATTTTCCTAATTATTTACTTTATGCCCCATATTTCAATCTACGAAATATAGTAGATGTGTTCAGAAGGCGTAACCACTTTGAACGAATTCTCTGGATAGCACCAGTTACGAGATATTAATTTTCAAGCTGTCCGTCGAAATGCATTGGTGTTCCAGTTACTTTTGTGCTTCAATGCTAAAATAGCGTTTTTTGAAAGGTAACAGGAACGCCAGTGCGTTTCGTTGGACACTTTAAAGATTAACATCTCGGGACTGGTGCTTTCCAGAGAATTCCTTCCAAGTGTATATGCCTTGCGAACCCACCTACTATAATTCGTCGATTAAGATCTGTCCGGTAAAGTAATTAATTAGATTGTTAATTAGCGTAGTACTATTAATTATTCAACGCAACATTTTGACTTCTCGCAGAAGTAATGGCCGCCTCATCGAGTAACTTAGATGAAGGGTTAGAATTGTGCTGTCTGCCATAGGTACTCGTTAAGAAATTTGGTGCAACTAAAAAAAAAAAACCCCTGCATATTAACCAACGAGAAAGGCCTACTGCCAGGGGGAATAATTTCAATCTCTAGAATTTCACATTCTGGGGACATCAGCCGGAATCATATATTGGTCCTGTGGCAAAACTTGCTTGAGACCATTATTATCGAGCGCCCACCTCTAGAGGGGCGATCTAGGCGAAATGTCCTAAAATTACGCAAAAGAAAAGTACTTTTAAACGCGATAAGCTCGTGTTTTCCGCTAAAATTACATCTGGATAAAGTTGAAAAGACAGAACGCTTAAATAGGTAGAAGCAGCTAACATTGATCTGCAGTTCCACTGTAGCACCCTCATCTACCGTCCGATGATGAGAGCATCGCCGAGGCAACTGACTCCTCAAAATATTGGATTTAGAGTTGACTTGAGAGAGGATGTTCTTAGATTTTCAAATTGAGGGTAATGAGGTAGTATCCAGATCCAGCGGAGAAACTTCCTTTTCCAGTGTTCCAACATCGATTTCCATGTTTGAGGTGTCCTGAGAATCAGAATTGTCTGACCTAGTAGCGTCCTTGTTTGAGGAACATGGAACATGTCTTACTTGCTTTATGTGACATGTGGTAGTAATTTTCCCAGGTATCCGAGAGTGAGGTGTACTAGCATTCATGTCCAAGTTTCTTGGCTGAGCAGTGGTATTCGGGAATGATTGTGCTAATTGTGAGGGTACACGTTCATTAACGTATTTCGCGACGCTTTCTACAATACTCCCTAAAATTTTAGCCATAAACTTTTGAATAGCTTGTGGGATTGTCTTTGACAGGCTTCCATCAACGACAGCCTGGTGTTGTGCTGCAGCACTCGCATATCCGTGGGCTCTTTACTGCTGCAATGGCCCCTCGGCGTGACCAGTGGCTTTTGTCGCTAACTTCCAGTATTTTGACTTGAATTCTAGCTCGGTAGTTAGCATAACCAGCTTTGTGGGCTCAACCGCAAAGGCAGCGCTTGTCCTATGCAGGCAAGCTGCCACTAGCGGAATGGCTCTCCCCGCAGGCGCAACAACGAAGGCTAGATTCACAACCATCTATGCTAAGGCCAATGTGCCAGCAATTGCAGCATTCAAATGGACGCGAGGCAAGCGGGTCCACTCTGAAGATTAGAGGCCACACTTTTATCTCAGGGGGACAAGATGTACCCGCGAACGTGGCTATTAGTGACTCAGTAGGTACACGGGCATCCCCACCATTCTGTTACATCGGTAAACAGCAATTACCCCAGCCGCGTAGAGCTTTCCAGGGTCTCTGCGGGAGTTTAATTGGAGTCCACACCACGATATATTCGCTTGGTGCAAGCAAGATGAGGATGGATGAAGGTAGTGACTCGCACAAATCTAAATGATCAGCACTTAAGTAGGTACTACAAGGATGCCTAGTCCGGCGAACGGCCGATAATCCCGCCTGTGCCCAACTTTTGCACATCAGTAATGTGCAAAAAGTGAGGCGTGGCGAGCTGGAGCTCCTCCTGCGCTGCCTTCGAGATGTTCAGCCGGAGGGCTCCTCCGTGCAAACGCACTAGCGCCACAGGAATGCTGCTGGCTCCTCTGCTAATGAAAGCTTCCAGAGGCATTTTATAAGGTGATCAGGCGGCCGAACAAGGCGGAGATCGCCCCGGGCTGTCCCTGGAGAATCTGTCATCTGTGGCACTATCATACTATCAAACAATTAAATTTATCTCAACACACTTCTTGGCACCAACAATAAATGGAGTAAAACCGCCCGACACCTAGCCAAAACCCCGTGAGCTCACTGTTGGAAGAGCGAGGATCAGTGATTTATTACATTATTTGTGGAGTTGCCCCAGTTTATAATTACACTGCTTGCACACGCGATTTATGCTGCCATCTCCGTGATCGACAATAAACCGACCAATGTACAGACTGGAGAACTAGATTATAGGTTGGGAGTTAAAAATGGGCTAAAATGCCGAGCAATCGCTGTCTTTCTCTAGTATACTCCTCAACCACACTGAATAGAGGTAGGGCAATTGAAGAGGGCGTCAGGGATGGATACGCATCGATGTGCTAGGTTGGAGGGAGAAACAGTGCATTGATCGCACGTGGCAGGGCGGGGCTACAGGCGTTCATTGAGTCTGCCGGCATCGGCGAAGTCGAACAGGGATAATCGAGAGACTTAAGGCAACTGGGTGGTCGGGGGCAATGTACATGTGGGCGAAAAAGCTTCGGTTTAAGAGGGAGCATTACCTTAAAACTAACCCCAATATTCCTATTCAAATCCGTGTAAAAGAAGGAAACGTTCCGATTGGGGAAAGCCAGAACTTATTCGATTCCATTGTGTTGTATTTAAGAGACAAGCTGCGCTCAAAACAAGCCAAACCATGCATGTAGGGGTGTTTTCATGGCTGCATTTTTACGGCGGCACTGCCCGTCAGAAAACTCCCGAATTCGGTGGCACAATATTTCCGTCTAGATGAAACTATATGTAAGTGAACTATGTGCTGTGGACAAATAAAAGGCCCAGAAATCGACAACTTCTTTGTGGACAATGCTTCACTGCCCTAGGTAGGCCCCTAGCATGCGCAGAGGCGTGATCGCTGCTTCCGCTTGCTTGCTGAACAAGTGTCTCTATCACATTTGATTTTCTTTAGCCCTTCTCCCAGTGCGGCGAAGACAAACAATTTTGCACTGGGTAAATTGCCTCTGTACCCTTCTCTTCTTTTTCCTCCTCTTTATTTCTCTCCTTTCTGTGAGCATACCTTGTTTTTGGCATATGAATTAAATGAGGATTAGGTTTTTGTTTAGTGATCGCGAGCTAGATCGATACTACGTATATTGGCTAGTGCGTCACCAGGGCCACCCTGTCCTAGCCTCGACTCGCCAAACAGACCAGCCACTCGAGGTTTTCGGGACTCGTAGAGCGGTCTTCCTGTTCTGTCTGCTTCCCTTAGAAGGTAATTGGAAGCCGCTGAGCAATAATCACGCGCCGTCCATAGGCACGTGCCCAAAACAGGCTGTTTACTCAAGGATGTGTTCACTTTACTGTTCTTGCCGCTGGCATTGCGACCGCAAACAAAGTACACGTCGTGTGTTCTCGTTATTTTTCTATTCTTTTGCGCCTGATTCATAGGTGGACACCACTGGCGTAGCCAGAAATTTCGTTCGGGGGGGGGGGGGGGGGGAGGGGCTTAATTTGCAGCTCCGCCTCCTCCTTATGGAGGTTGTCCATGGATCAAATACATTAAGCATTAATAATAAGTGCGTTGCCATTGCCAAAGATGCTGCGAACGAATTCTTGAACGCTACGCACTGTCAAGACAAGTAAAATGTGTATTTGTTCATATGAGAATATACACGTATGTCTGAAAAATTGTGCCGGAAATAACTGATATCAATGCTTCCATGTTTTCTGTATATTTAATACGTAAAGCAAACATCACACGAACTTTAGAACTATATCAGTTTCAAACCAGCAAAGTAATGCATGCCGCTGATATGAAAAATGTAAAGGCCATGAAATGGACAAGTTGAGGACAAACAGCTTTATAAAACTTTATAAGCCTCCCCGCCTTTCTCTCAGTTGCATCTCTCTGTCTCTCTCTCTGCATTCAAGAAGTTTACATTTTTGTACATATTCAAAGACCAGGGAAAAATCTCAATGACGCTGTCCTTTGTTCCAATGTGTTGTGCAGAAGCAGCTGTCACTGGTCGTGTACTGTGAGTAATCGCACCAAAATTACAGTCTCAACAGAGAGATAGAAAGCAGAAGTTCTGCAAAATGTATGAGGGCGAGGGAAATGAAAGTGAGCCAATGCGAATATATAACAAACACGGTACTTTATTTAAAAGTGGCCTCCATGAGCATTTAGACATTTGTCCCACTGACTAACTGGTTGCGTGATTCTACTAAAACTCCTTGGGTTGTTGCTTCAAAATGTCTTTGACTATTTTACGTCATTGTCCGACACGAATATGGTTCCCTTGAGCTGTTTTTTTTTCTTTAATGCTCCAAAATGTGGAAGTCGCTATCCGACAGGTCTGGGCTGTATGGCGAATGTTGCAGCGTTTCCCACTTGAACTTTGCCAGTTTTGTATTAACCACATCAACGACGTGGGGACGGGCATTGTCGCGGAGCAAGATGATCCCCCTCCTCAATTTTCCACGGTGTTTGTTCTTGATTGCGACACCCAGCAGATCCAATGTTTCATAACATCGGAAACGATTGATAGTCTCTGCAGGCTTAGCAAATTCGATTAATATTGGCCCCTCACGATCGAAAAAAGAAGTCAACAACACCTTTCCGGAAGTAATGACGGCTGTTGCTTTCCTTAGGGGTTGTGAATTGAAATGTTTCCGCAGTAAGCTTTGCCGTCGTGTTTCAGGCTCGTAGTAGTGGCACCATGATTCGTCCCCGCTCACAATTGCAGACAAAAAGTCGTCACCCTCATCATGATACCGGATTAGATCAGTCAAGGCAGCGCCGAACTTATCCATCTTCTGGCGGTGGTTCAAAATCTTGGACATCCATTGCGCACACAAGAGCTGATAACCGAGATATTCATGAATTATGGTGGGACCCGAGCCGTGACTGATGTTCACACGCCTTCGAATTCTTCTATGCCTATTATCTGTTCTTTTCTAATCAGCCTTTGCAATTGTGTTGGGGGGGGATAGCACGGTGGCTATGGCCCGGTCTTGGATCGTCCTCGCAACTTTCCCGTCCTTCTTTGAACCGTTTGCCCCAACGCTTTACAGTGGCCAATGAAATGCAATGTTGAACGTACACGGCAGCCATACGGCAACTAATTTCTTTTTGGCAAACATCTTCATCTGTCACAAACCTCACGACGCCCCTCCGTTCAATTTTGGAATGTCCATTACGTGACGCAACCATGTTCAACCTAGTGTATGAGAGCATTAAAGAACCTTGCTCTTCACACCTGCGTGTCACTTTTGTAAATAAGAGATGCCTCTGTGCCTCGCGCATGCGTGGCAGGTAATGAACCGAGTCATTATCGCGCAGGGTGAGTTGGCTCACTTTCATTTGACTCGCCTTCGTACATTACAAATACGAAGATACAATAGAATACACAAATGCGAAGATACACCTTCATAAATGACAAAAATAGGCAACTGGAAACAAAGTTCACTGCACATATACACAAAACCTCGCAATAACATATCTAAATATATACGTATAACTAACCAATAAATCTACGTATCTAAGCAAAAGTCGCTATATATGATGCGTCAACCAAGGCAAATAAACATGTTGCGCAACCACAAATTCACAGATCACCGCCCCCTCCTCCCTCCAATCCCCCGATGTATCGCGCACGACGGAAGGAGGCGCGCTTCCTCCCAGATTTTCTCCCTTGCGCACACAAAACTGAGCAACCACCGTCGACTCACCTATGCCGCCCCCCCCCCCCCTTGTCGCTTTCACTCGCACATGCAACATGCCGAGCGCGGTCACGTTATTATCTCCTGCTTTTGGACTTAATAGAGAACATGAGTTCGACGGCGACGGCAGGAATGCGCCTGGAGTTTCCATATGACTGCTATCGCAATATTATAATAAGAGTAACCGGCAACTGAAGCGTCCCGTGGCCTTTTATCCTCCGCAAAAGAAGTAACGAAACCGAACTTTCACCATGCATGCGGCAATTCGCTGCGCCGCAACAATGTCTTTTTTCCTTTGTGGGGCGCAGGCACCGAAATGAAAAAAAAAACGAAAAGACGCGAAGGAAAGCATGTTGGCCACAATCGAATGCCCATTTTGGGCACCTCATGTGGATACCGAATTAATATCGAAGAAAACGTGAGACACTTGACCCACAGAGAACCATACGGATACTCCTCGGCATCCTACACCGGCGAGACAGGACTTTCCAGACAGATTGCGCTCAAGCGAACGCGTTGCAATCCGTCGAGTCCCCACTGTGATGGTGGCGAGGGATCATTGTTTTTTTTTACTCGTGTGCTAGCCAGAAAGCGTCCAAAACTTTGCCAGGCAAAAAGCCACTCAGTCAGACAAACGAATACGCACCGAAGTGCGCCGCGCGGTGGTCGGGGCAACACGAGAAAAACGCATGCGCTCTGGCTGGCTCTGGCAGCCCGCGGGTAACGAGAACAAGAAAAGTGAAGAGGTTAAATGTGTACTCGCGAATAAAAGTCAAAGTCGAAAAATGATTAAGAACGCAGTTACCTAAGCTGGGTTTAGTGTCTTGACAGGAATGCTTTGGTGCAGGTGAAAAACATGTTGATATTCTTTTCTGTGACATAACGGCCCAAATGAACCCCCCAACGCTTCGACTCATCGGACCTCGCTGCGTACTTAGCAAACTTGTCTGATAGTGCATTGATTTTCTCTGTCTCATTGTATGGTCCGACGTACGACTTTAGAAATTTTAATGCACCTTTGGCGTGAAATGTTTATAACAACATTAAACCAGCAAAGTTCCGGAATTTAAAATCTAAAGCACGACTTTGGAAATGTAAACGCACCTTTCGCATCAAAAATGTATGAGAACTTTATACCCATAAAGTTTCAGAATTGAAATCCAAGCGCTCCCTGGATTCTGCGGCCGCCGCGAGTTGCAGCGACAAGCCCGCTAGCCATCAAAACGCCCGTGAAACTGTGCTCGGAGGGAGCTCCTCGGGGGGGGGGGGGGGGGGGAGGGGGGGGGGCGTTACGATGTGACTTCCGGTGTGCATTGGCGTTGCCACGAGCTCCAGCCCAATTTCTTAATGTTCGCGCTGAAATGTTCGCGCTGAAATGTTCGAGACTGAAGAGGACACGCTAGACAAAATCGAGCATGATTTCCGGCACCGGGGGTTGCTTTAGTCGGCGGTGCATGACAGCACGAAACAATTTCGGGGGGGGGGGGGGGCTGAAGCCTCATAAGCCCTCCCCCCCCCGGCTACGCCCCTGAGTGACTGTTATGCTGCCCTACCACTCCACGAATAATAACATAAGGAAACAAGAAATTCTGCAGTAAAGCGCTAACTTTTTTTTTTTGGTACTTACCGAAAAATTGCTCTTAATCTCCGCAATGAGTTGTGAACGCGTTTGTGAATGCACTTGACAAAAACGTCGTTACTCATTCTGACTAACACGCGCTGCCTATGCTGGTTTCCGAAAGCTCCTTTTCGATAATGCTTTGTCTACAGTCGCGGCGATGGCGGCAATGCGAAAAAATTAACGGAGTTATCTGAGCAGCGCACAGTGTGCTTCAAATAAGTACCCAAAAATCGGCATCTCATTGCCCGTATCAACAGTATCGTGCATTTATGCATCTCGGAAGACTAGTGTTTCTTTACTAGGCGTGTGCGAACATTCGAAATTTCGCATATGAATCCAATAATTTCCATTCAAGAATTTATTATTCGAGGTTGTCGAATATTCATTTGAGTAGACGATCGAGCTACTGAACAAACACATGGCATAAGTGATCTATACATTATAGTTATCAGCTGTTCTGTAAGCATGTCTGATCTTAGGCAGCCTATGAATTCGTTGTTTCGACCCAAACAAATATATTTTATACTTGACCAATATCAACATGCTTGTATTACTTCAGAACGAGGCGCAGCACTGCAGTAATGCCCTTTGGTCTATCAGTTAAACTCTACGCATTCTACAACGTTCATCTGGGACGTTGTCTTCCTTTTTGAAATAACTTTTGATTTCATAGCGCAATGGACGTGATTTTACTGTATCAGTGTGTACATGTATTGCATCGCAGTGTACATGTAAGTAAGCCTTTCTTGCCCGAAAACGCTCGAAAAAAATTAGCTTTCACTTTTTTTAGAACTTGCAAGTAATCAATGTTCTATCGCATACTTGACGGTCGCTCTTCTCGAATGCTTGCATTAATAATTAGATTCAAAATTGCCCAGTTCAAACACCTTATAAATTCCCATTCTTTTGCCCGTACTCCGTATGGATGAAAATAGAAAAGGCTCAGCGCTCTTCCGCTCTGTGACGAAGGATGACCAGCGAAGCGGTGTATGTGGGCCCCAATGGAAACTGCACCTCCTCAGCGGGCAAGCCCGGCATTACACTATCTTCGGAATCGGCCCACGCATGGAGAATACTTAACGCCTGCTTCACCGCCGCCGCGGGTCGGCCTGGTATTGCACTATCTTCGGTATTGGCGCACGTGTTAAAAATTGTCGGTTTGGGTGCATACGCAATGCACCAGATCCTAGCCATAGACAGCTTCGATGTAAAGAAAGAAAACGCGGGAAACAGCAACGACGTGTCGAGGCACCGCACCTACGTGCCGTACACTCTTGCGACGGCACTAATATAACCGTCGTTATGTCTACGGCTGTTGTAGATGTACAACATTAGGCTGCATTGATGTTTGTGTAAACAAACATTGATTTAAGCCTCCCATGTGCTAGAATGTCATTTTTTACCTCCTGACAATGCCTGCACATGCGCCGTGCGCAATCGATAGCCTTCTGCAGCATTTTGCCTTATCGAGGGTAAAGTTTACTGTGCCAAAATGGTTCCTGAACCGGTTGGACGTTGCGAAGCGGTTCGCGAACCATTATAAATTTTTATTTATCTGGACTGGAATGAAATCGGAGCGTACTAAACCTGAAGCCGAACCGAACCGCTATTTATTCGGTTCGACACACTCTGATCTGATTGTATGCTTGACGCGAATAGTGGAGTGCTTTCTGGAAGGCACGCACGCACCAACGATTACGCTGGGACCTTGACGCCTAAGGTGTGATAGATGACGTGCTTCATCAGCTGGCCAGATTTCGACTGTTGCCGACTGCGCTCGCTGCTATCGTCGTATGTTGAGAGTAGCCTGTTAGTGTGGGTACAGGGTTGCCCAATAAAGAGCTAGTTTCTTGATTCAAAGTTTTACCACTGTGTTCTTCACTGTTATGGCAACGTATAATATACGTGCCGAGTCAAAGAATACTAACAAAAATACCTCATAATAGACAAATGATTTCAGCAGAGAAATGAGCTTCTTTGGTTCCCAAAAGATCCGATAAGTTGCGGCAGACAGTGCCCAAACTACATTTTCCCTGTTTTCTTCAATAATAACAATGTATTTAACACAAAATCAAGCAACGACTCTTTTTAAGACACATTAATAAGTCGTTTCAAGGAATTCTCTCAATGAAGCAATCCGTCCTCTGATATGGCTTCCAGCTCATAACCTCTTGTCGCGGCTCTTCTCGCATGTTTTGTACTCAGATGTCATCAGCTGAACACGAGAATGAAACTGAATTTGGCTTGATGTAAAAGCGCTTTACCCTTTTTGTGCATCTCCTTTATACAGTTACGTTCTTTTTAATTGCCTTCAGCGAGAGGAAGCGTGCCTTAATGATCAATTTCTGCTCGGCCACATGATGCTAAACTGCACCCCGTTGTTGCTTGCGCGTACAAATCATTTGGGTCGGAGGCTTACCTCTGTTTTCATTTGATTTCATTTATTTAGTTTAAAAATACCAACAAGTGGCATAACATAAGAGGCGTGTGTACAAATAGGGGCAAACACTCAAGACTGTATCAACAGGTACTCAGTCAGGCTAACATAAAAATATGATGAGCAGGTGATGAAGATACTGTGAGAAAGGCCGTTCCAGTCTTTGGCTGCACGAGAATATAAAGATGCTTGCAAATTAACAGTTCGTACACGTGCACGAGAAACCAGCGCGACGACATATGCATGCGGTTGGGGTGATGTAACGGGCGCCGTTAAATGATGAATAGGAAAACTTGCAGAATAGACAAGGTTCAGCTGTGCATTAGTGAAAAGAGAATGTTCGCCACCCGGATCCCGCTTTGAGGGTGGTAATTCTGGTTTTGTGAGAATAAGAGAAGAGATTTAATCTCGCTGCACAATTTTGTGCCGCCTCAAGGTCATTCACGAGGCACACTTGATGCGCGACCATACTCTAGTTTCGAGCAATCAGTAATATATATTCCGAAACGTCACTGAACTAGAAGCCCATAGTTCGTCTGGTAAAGATTACGCTTCACGGGAATGTGAACAATATGCTCATTGGCATTCCTTCGGCGGGTTTCCATAAGACGTTACCTTGACAAACTCAAGCGTGGGCTTGGAGTAAGGCGAATTTCTGAATACGGAGGGGGGGGGGGGGGGGGGCTAATCAGGTTCGGACAAGAATTGTTATTCCTTGACTTTTCGCTTCCTTTTGACTTTGTCGTCCTTTCCCCTGTGGTACTACTATATGTGAAGTTGTGAAAAAGGTGGAGGTAAAATTAAACTTAAATAAGAAATTGCAATACTGAATTCTGCAATGGCGGATTTTGCCAAACGCGAATGCCAAATGCGCTCCAAAAAATATACTTGTTTTCGACCCGCGGCCGATATCGGTTATTTCAAAGCTTTACACCAATTTCAGAAAGATAATGATTCTATAGCGGTGACATCTTTGTCCGATTTTATAAACGAATTCCAGTAGTAGTGTGTTGTGTTCTCCAAGCTGCTTCGGCGCACATATGGCACGTGCTGTCCTACTATTAGTTTACGGCACCACAACAAGATGTCACTCTTGTTGAATTTAACCAAATCTGTCATTTCTTTCAGGCTGCAAGACAACTCATCTTCATATTATAAAGACGGCTTCATCTGACCTATCGCGTCACTCATAAATTACAAGTTAACGATACTAGTTGCCGTGATACCTCTCTATATGGCCCTCTACCTGTTGTGAAAACAAGAGTCTCTTTCATTTACAGCGCAGTAACTTGAGAGACATAGACAGAAAGTATGCATAGAAAAGCAGAGTGGGTGCGATTTCAATGCTGTCGCTGCGGCCAAGCGGAATTCTTGTGCATGCGGGGCAATTCTACAAAATGTGACACAACAAACAACCGACGTCAAACCATCATCATCATCAGCCTATTTTTTTGTTCACTGCAGGACGAAGGCCTCTCTCTGCGATCTCCAATTACACCTGTTCGGCGCCAACCGATTCCATCTGCACCTGCGGATTTCCTAATTTCATCACCCCACCTAGTCTTCTGCCGTCCTCGACTGTGCTTCCCTCTTCTTGGCACCCATTCCGTAACCCTAATCGTCCCCCGGTTATCTAAGCTGCGCATTAGATGACCTGCGCCGCTCCATTTTTTTCTCTTGATGTCAATTAGAATATCGGCTATCCCCGTTTGCCCTCCGATCCACAACGCTCTCTTCCTGTCTCTTAACGCTATGCCTAACATTCTTCGTTATATCGCTCTTTGCGCGGTCCTTAACTTGTTCTCGAGCTTCTTTATCAATCTCCAAGTTTCTGCCCCATATGTTAGGCGCAGCCGTGAATCCAAGGTATATACAGCCGTAACCAACGCCTTGAGAAAGACGCAGTAAAATAGCGCTAGTTTTTCCCAGTGCAGCTATCGAGTTATGCAAATACTGTGCACAAGAACACGCACTGCAATGAAGTGGCTACAAAAGTTTTCTTTTCAGAAATGGGGGAATCTAACCACATCTAACTCCCAGTCTACTATTGGGTCGGAAGCCTCATTGTCATTAATCACTGCACGGGAAGTTATGTGGCCAATGGCTACTTTGCGTCAGAAAGGTATACTTTAGATTCAACGAGCAATGCACTTTTGAAAACAATATAATTCGCCGACGTCTGAGAAGTTCCGCAATATTTTATTCAAGGTGACAGCATACACCTAAACATCACCGACATAATACACTTTTTTTCTTCATTTGTATTGATGATCTTGCCCCTTGTTTATGCAAAACGTAATGCTTTCTGTAAGCAGATGATCCGGCGATTGTAGCATCAGCCAAAGCCAACACTCAACATTTATAAAAACTTAAATACATCATGCGCCCGCTGGAAGAATGGTGCCAGAAGAATTCTGTAAGCAGAAACCCAACTAAATCTCAAATTGTAGTTTTCCCGTTCTTCTCCAAGATCTGTGACCCCTAATTTATAACTACTGACAAGTCACGTAGGAATTAAAAAAGTATGCCGTGCGCGATTCCGAGGCGTCACGATACATTCCACTCTCAAATTAGATGCGCACATTGCTTCTGTTCTGAGAAAAATTGATTTCAGCATAAGAGACCTTATTATAGGTTGTTTAGTTTCAGCGGTACTACATTTCTCTAGCTTCCGCATGCAGTTATTCATACACACATTACTTATTGTATGTCTGCTTGGCGAAATACTGATACGCATATGTCTCGCTTAAAAGAGAATTCAAAAACAAGCACTAAAATTTCTTACCTTTACATCACCTCTTTTATCATATAACCGCCAATTCCTGCAACTGGGTGTACTAATTGAAGTTTGCGTATACAAATTTAGTTTGATGGTCCTGCTGTTAAAATCATCCACATTCAAGTTTCCATTGATGTTTTTCCAGTTAATTGATTCACTAATAAAGATAAAAGGTCTCCTACCAAAAGTTAGTAAAAATTACGAAAGACAAATCGCATGTTTTAGTGCCATCTCCGTGTGAAGTGTTGTAAAGTCTCATTGATAATGTTGTCGTTGAGCAGCTTTAGATCGTCTTTGAAAGCTTAGTTGCTTTCATGGATTTAATAAGTGTAATTATCAGGTGATTTAAATACGTATCACGGTTGATGTGTCTGCCAATGTGTTTTTTAACTTGTAGTATCTTCTGACGTCAGCTTGTGCCCGTGCTTATTGAAAATACGCTTTATGCAATTTTGATAAGACGCCGTCCCATAGTTTTTACATTTAGGCCTGAAAATGTGTCACGTTGCTCTAAATACTATGAGTGCATTTATATTATATACAATTGATAACATGCCTATGCAGAGAAAGCACGCCTACGTAGAAAGCGCACATAGGTAGAGTTAGTGCATCGAAGCTGAAATCTAAAATTTCTAGTATGAATAGTGGCCAGCATTTGCAGTAGCGGCCGGTAACTGACTGCCACATTGTTCACACAGATGTGCAGGTAGCTGCATTCACGCAGAGTCTCAAAGTGATACAGGGGAAATGCACGACAAAGTTACCAAATAGGAAAAGACGACATTGAGTAGATATAACCACAGTAAGCGTAAAAAATGACAACCCACGGAAGACGAGTTTTTGCAAGCGGGAAAACATACAATTTCTGAACGCCAGAAAGCTAAAAATAGTCTCGTTACTGTGCTTTCATGTAACAATAGTCTTTTTGTCTTTTTTTCCAACAATACCTTAAGTTAGGTAAGGTTGAGCTACGTGTCTTCAAGTTAACGTGAGCGTCAAATACGTAGGTTTCGCCACAATTATTGAATAATTCAGATATGTTTAATCTATAGTTCATGCTTCGGAATCATCGCGTCTATCGCAAATTTTTAAAATTTAAATATTACTTTGTAATTCTAGCGTTGTTTTTAATGATCTTCAGGTGCAAGGAATCTGTTAAAGACCAATTTCTGGGGTAATAATAAATTGGAGCCTAATTTATACTATCGCGTATAAATTTATCACAACCTATAAACTTGCGCGAAGACTGCTGCTTGCTTCTAGATTATATTACGACCACAGATACATTGGGAACGCCCTGTGTATTCTTGAAGATATTTTTATAAGCACGGCGTGAGGAATTGAAACACAGACTACTTTCCACTTCCATTTCTTTCTGCAGCATAATTCTGCCGCAACTTTCCCGGAGCAAGACTCACGATAGAGCGACGCAGAGGCTGTGGAAATGACTTGGCGCAAACGTGCCTGAACAAAGCGCATGCAAAGAAAATTACTCAAAAATGGGTGGAGATATGTCAGAGCCTCGGAGAAATGTGAGGGCTCGAAAAAAGAATCGAATCTGGAGAACAAAAATTGTTTTTTTTCTTCCTTTTTCGTAATGCCTAATTGAACAGGGAAACAACGACAAAACTGAAAGTCTATATTTACCCAGTGAAATGACATGCATTGATGCAAACCGCTGAAAAGTTACGTTGTTGTCAATTTATTAGTAGGAACATTCAGGCGACATGATTTTCTTCTAGTTTGTGCAGCATTTTTGACCGTGACGGTATGCTCAATCTCCACAGTTTGCTGCTGAGAAACGCATCTTGGACATGCATCCCCTGTCGCGGGGCCCAGGATCCCATCTTTTACGGATAAAAAGCGATAAGAAGGGCAGTCCTGGTAACTTTATCATTCCTAATGATAAAGAAAAAGCTGCTCTGAAATCAAAGTCCCATACATTGATTAGTTTGTCAAGAGACGCCTGAGTTGGCAGCAAAACACAACTTGCCGTTGCTTCAAGCACTGCTAAAGTGTACCTGAGCCGGGAGCTTGGCAATCTGGCGCAGCATTTGGCACTTGCGCGTGTGTTCCTTGGTGTCAAAGCGAGACACACCATCGCATAGCAGTTTCATCTCATTTTCATTGTCGTGGCTGCATACCGTACCCCCTCGTTCCCCCTCGCTTTATTTTCAGTGTAATTATTCCACCAGTAGCTTTTCTGCACGAAGGGATATCTTGTCTTCGCTGTGCGTTTCATTTTATCAAGGAATTCAAATGTTCCGCAGACGTTCTGTATTTTCCTTAACTCTCAGTAACTATGCGAGTCTTAACGCCGTCATATTCCAAAGCGGTTGGCTGATTGGTTGCAAAAAACGAACTGACACAATTCTAGAGCAAGAATTTGGTGTATTGTTTCCAACAAATACATTCCTTCACTACATTTTGTGTCAGGAAAGCAAATTTATGTTTGAAAGACACACTAATGAAAATTTAAGGTAATATTAGAGCACTATGCTTCAGAAAGCTCCCTTTTATCGCAAGAAGTAAGGAAGCAAGAACGCTAGAATGAAATCTGGTACGCGCCGGTAATTCCTCACACAGACTCGCCAAGGCACCATGAATTTTGACGGCGTTTGCATGGAACTATGGCACAACTACCAACCTGTGAACAAAAAAATTTGAAAAGATCCCGCGGACAGGGGAAGAGGGGATGGTTGTAGCACGCATTTTTTGAATGTTGCCCCGTGCACACGTCCTTCTTCTAACGAACATGCGCAGTTTATTAACGATTATGTACTTTCGATGCAGCACACAAGCAGCGACATTTTCGGTACAGTGTAAACTGGCAAGCAACATATTGTTTTTAGATCAGTTACTTCATAGCGATTTTTCCGTCGCCAATCGCGCCTTCTTTAGCAGCTACACACTCAATAAACTAACGCAAAACAAGTGTCTCTTACACAGGACGTCTGACGCTTCCACAAGGTGATGCGAGTGCCATCAGTTACATTATTTTTCAAGCATTTCTTCCAGACTTGCGCAGCCCCATTTTTCAACACTTTTAAAACGTTTTCGGGAACAGAGTGTAAACTGAAATACAAAATGACGCAATGTTTGTAAAATCATAGTACAAGACCGAATTTGAGAAATCTGAGAAACTTCAGGAGTCTTAGCAGGTATGACTTTTTTTTATTAATGAAAGCGTACACTCTAAATTGAATTTTATGGGAAGGAAACACTCAGCTTAGCAAGTTTTCAAAACTTATGTAGCGTCAAAACGGCCGGAAAACTAAAGCACAATTTGAAATTCATGATATCGCATTTAGGTGACAGCTCAGAGGTTTCAACATAACTTCAGAAGAGAAAGTTCGGTCGTCATTTCTTCAAATATTATTTACAAACGATTTGTCATGGAATTAATCAGAATGGTTTAGGAACAATATTTTACAGTTAACTGTTTTCAAGTGGATGGTAAAACAGAGGGTACTTATGCCTGCTCTTTTACCACCTTTTCGTAGATCTAAAGGCGCCCCGCTTCTGAGCGATAATTTTCGTCACAATACTTCATTGACCACGTGGCATTCACAATCACAAAAAAACTAAACTTCCAGAAGTGTGCAGACAGTACACCAGCATGCCCTTTCCAAAAGAGTTAAGGAGTGCAGATTTCAAGGTCAATAGAATAAAATTTCGTTAGCTGGCAAGAATGTTTGACTAAATAAAAAAAAGATTGATTGTTATAGAATGTCACTACATTGGCATACCTTTTGAAAACATGTACTTTCAAGCGACTTCGTCTGCATTTAGATTGACTTTCCTATGCTAAGAAAGGTTAACATATATTCCAGCCTTTCGAAGATTTCCTGAACATAAAGGAACTTGTTTTCTGCATGTTTTTTTTCTCGCGCCCTCAAAATTTCCGAAAATTTGTCATCTCTAGCACAGTTCACAGGAAGCAGTCAGGACAAAACACGCTCTGCACTCTCAAAAATTAGGGAGAATATCGCAGGACTATAGGTGCCGATTTACTCTTTAAAGCATTGTTTTACTCTCGCAAAATATCGAGTGGAGTGAGATGCACTGTTCACTCTATCAGCAAGGAGAGAGTGAAATTATCTTTTCACTGTGCCCTTCTGAGAGAGTGTAGGTTGCCCCTTCAAATCTTTCGACAATAGAGAACGAAACCTACGTAAGCTCCTGCTTCAAATGTAGGAGGCTGGCCCCGAACATGGCGATGTATCACTCACGCAAGCTGAGCAAAGAGCACACCGTTTTGCTTCTAAGAGAACAGGCAGCCACAGTGCAATGGGAAGCGGAGCCAGCGCTCTACTTTTTCACTCGGAGTTGCCCCACCACGCACGCGCGCAACATCGCGGAACAGCACAGCACCGGCTTAAGGTGATCCGTCCAGCGGACAGGAACGCAGGCCATCAAAAGAAGATCGTGTGCCATCCATCCTGAGCCGCCGCGAAAACACGACAGTCGTTCGTCATTCGTTGGATATAACAACAAGTCCTCCACGGTACCTGAATTCTAACTTAGGTGCACATTCTGCGTATATGACATGCTGTCGCCAGGAAGTCGTCACAGCGCTTAGCCGACGCGATTCGCAACGGACTAGGCAAGCGCGCTGTGTCTCTCGATGTCAATTGAAAAAGCCATTCGTCGCGATAACTGCATGTGATTTCATCCCTTGTCGCTGTCTGTAAGAGCCTTGAAAATCGCAAACGCTGCCGGAACCATGGTATGTTCATAAGACCTGAGGCCAGGGGACACATAAAATAATTTTTTTACCAGCCCACTGTTTCGAGCCCATGCGGAGCGTGCTTAGCGTGCGTTTTGTGTGTCAATTTATTCAATTTCGCAGTCTACTGTGTACGGAACGCTGCTGTAATAACGAGTCATAAACAAAAGGCCTCATTTTCCTGGCGGCATGCATTCGTTATAATAAGCCGCGTGCTTGACGGTATCTTTTCCCAATAACCAATAGGTAATAGGTCGCCAATAGGTAATCGACAACCACTGAAGTTACGTGCTGTGCCAGTGCTAGGTCGGAACGTTGCCGTAGGCATTCAGCTGCATGCTGCCAGAAATCAGTTGGGCGCGTGATCTTGAACTTACTTCATATTTTAGGCTGAATAAGACTGACCTGTTCTTTCTCATGTATTGAAATGGCGTGATTATATGTTTGATTTTATGTCACGAGTTGCGGCTTTCAAGCACGGTGTGAATGTGAAACGGTGGTTATATGTACGAACTCGGTGAATCGTCGAACGGCGCGTTACGCATCGGAATTAAAAATAACGGCTACTGGTGGAATTGCAGTTGCAGTGGCGTTTTGCGCTGTTAAGAACGGCCAGCTGCAGTGCAAGTTTGCCACCCAGTTTCAACTTTGGCGGCAACATTCCGGGAGCGTCGCCGCCAACTTCTAGCCAAAGTGTGACTAAATCGACTTTGTGTCGGGGAACAATACGGGTATCCCCCACTCTCCGTCGCTTCAGCTAGGATGCGTTCGATGAAGCAGGCTTTGTGCTGAAACCGCCACCAACCTCTAACCTCATCGCCGTTGTGACGGAAGTTCGGCGGGCCAACTATTGTTCCCATACTCCCCAACGCGCTACCCGGAACGGCTCCGAGTTCTACGGGGCCCCTCTGACGTCGGCTCCGGACATTCGAACTTGTGTGCATTTGTGCGTGTAGACCATCCTCCGGAGAGGCGGTTAGTTTGCGATCACCAAACGAACGTTCGCGTCGCCTTGTATCGCGGGAGGACCGAGTGTTTAAAAACTGCTGTTGTGCGGATGCTCGACACACTTTTCTTAAGCAGTCATGTTGGACTGAGACACTCTATCTCAAGCAGTCGTGTTAGATTGATGTACTTTCTCAAACAGTCATGTTAAACTGATATAGATACTGTACATAAGCCCATATTCCTCGTTCTCGATGAGAAGCAGTCCTTCCCTTCATCAACGTCCTCAGCGTGGATAAGTTGGACGACGGCATGGGCCAGCTACCTTCTAATTCATGCCCGACTCCAATTTTGACAACGGATGACGAGCGATGAGATTGAGCCCCCAATCCTGACAACTGGCTGACAGCGGTAAGATGGACTTTGTGACGTGGTGCTGTGACTGCGGTGAGTGCTTGGTTCCTGCTTTGACTCTCTAGGCTTCATTTTGTGGTTGTTCTGTTTAGAACAGTAGGGAAGCTAGATTGTTGAGTGTTAGCTAGGTTGTGTTTTCCTAGCTAGATTTAGAGGGCAGGATCAAGGCAGTAAAGCAGCAATCATGGAGTTAAGGACACTGCTGAGAGACGAGTTGTTGATTGTTGGTGAGGAACTGGGCCTAGATGTACGCAAGGAAATGCTAAAATCGGAATTATTGCAGCTAATTTCCGGACAGGCCAGTGAGGAAGAAATTGAAATGGGGTTTCAACTTCTGAAAAAGAGAGAAGAACGAGAGAGAAAAGAACAAGAGAGAGAGGAACGCGATAAAGATCGCGAGTTAAGAAAAATGAAACTTGAACTTGAAAGCAAGCGTTTGGAGTTGTCTGAAGGAAGTGAAGGCGCTCTGGGACGATCAAGTGAGGCAGAATTATACCGCATGGACAGGCTACTAAATCCATTTGAGGTCGGGACCGACATAGGCTTGTTCCTATGCAATTTTGAAAGGACTTGCGAGACGATGAACTTCGACCCGAGTACATGACCACAGCGCTTGCTGTCTATGTTGCCGTGTGAGGCGGTGGAAGTAATCGCCAGACTGAGTCCAGAGGATGGATATGATTATGCAAAAGTTAAGGCTAGTCTCCTGAACCGCCTTTCAGCCGAAGCTTTTCGGCAAAGGTTTAGGAGCACAGGCAAGAAAGATAGCGAGGGATATCCGGAGTTTGCATATAGCTTAAAGGCCAAGCTAGTCGAATGGCTGAAAAGCGCGGAAGCGTACGACAGCAGAGACATGATTATTGAATGCATGTGTCTAGAGCAGTTTTACAAAACCATCCCCCAAGCTGTGAAACTGTGGGTGCAAGACAGAGGGAACGTAAGCACTGTGAAAAGAGCGGCTGAATTAGCCGAAGAGTACGCAACCCGTAGAAAGTTGAATGCCACAAACTGGGACATATAGCTGTAAACTGCGGGAAGCCTAGTATAGTTTTTTCCTACGTAGAGGAAAAAGACGAGAATATGGAACTTTTAAGCCCCTATCTTCCCGACCTGCAAGTTAATGGCAAACCATGTCGAGTGCTAAGAGACAGTCCCGCCACGATGGACATTGTCCATCCGTCTTACGTGACGGTAGATGACTTCATCGGAGAGGTAGCATGGATAAACCGGTTGTAGAAGAACACAGCGTATGTCTGCCCATGGCCAAAGTCAAAATCTGTGGACCATTCGGGGACCTAGAGACCGAGGCTGCAGTTTCCGAATTGTTGTCACTACAGTACCTTTACATCTTTTCGAATCGTTCAAATCAGTTACTGCGTGAAAAAGGGCTTAAACTGGGAGAGGGCGTAGTACAGGCATTGACGGAGAGGGCGTAGTACAGGCATTGACCCGAGGCCAAGCTCGTAAAATCGCGTCGCTTTCGGCTGAAAATGCACAAGCTGCTCCAGCGGAAGCAGAAAAGGGGATAACTTCAATACCCGAATCCGAGCTAGGCTTGAGGGATGAAAAATCAGTCGAGGAGAGCCTGCCAGCTGACCAGCTCAATGAGAGCGTATCACTAGAGTGTCAAAGTTCAAGCCTGCAGGAAGAGCGAGCTGACGCAAACGTAAGCGAGACAGGGTCGTTATTATCACCGGCCTCAAAGAACTTTGATCAGCTCTTACGTGTGGATAGAGAATCACTGGCAGCCGAGCAAAAGAATGATGAGAGATTAGCTAAATTACATGACACAGCTAAAGCAGGCATTGCTAGGCGCAACGTGACGATACATAAGAGAGGAGGATTGTTGTATCGGCACTACAGAGATTGAAAGGGTAGGATTCTAGATCAGTTAGTCGTACCTACTAAGTACAGGGAGGACCTTTTGAGTCTCTGTCATGGAAATGGGTGGTCCGGCCACGTAGGCATAAACAAATCAAAGGAAAGTTTGCTTATGGAATACTACTGGCCTGGCTGTTTCAAAGACGTAGCAAACTTTGTAAGATCATGCGACGCCTGCCAGCGTTCTGGTAAACAAGAAGAGACATGGAAAGCTCCACTGAAGGTAGTGCCCTTAATAACAGAGCCTTTCAGACAACTTGTAATAGACACGGTAGGGCCTCTTCCAAAAACAAAATCGGGCTACAGGTACTTGTTTACCATGCTGTGTCCGGCTACCAAGTTTCCAGAAGCAATCCCTTTGAAAGAGCTCAGTTCCACCGAAGTAGTAGACGCGCTTTTGACAGTGTTTGCACGAGTTGGGTTTCCAGCCGAAATTCAGGCAGATCAAGGGTCAGTATTCCCGAGCGCACTGACTTCCACATTCTTGCAAAAGTGCGGGGTAAAGTTAATACACAGTTCTGTCTATCACCCTCAGTCAAACAGTGTAGAGAGGTGGCATTCGGTGCTTAAGCGAGCTTTGCGTGCGCTCTGTTACGAGCACAAGGACTGGAAGAACTGTCTGCCGGCAACTTTGTTTGCTCTGTGAACGGTTCCACATGATGCGACAGGGTTCTCGCCAGCAGAACTAGTGTATGGGAGGACACTCCGTTCTCCACTGAGAATGTTAAGAGAGATGTGGGAGGAAAGAGGGGAGAGTCCAACAGTGGTTGAATACGTCCTAAATTTGCTGGAACGGCTAAGCGCAACCCAAGAACTGGTCGGAAAGAACATGGGAATAGCTCAAAAGAACGCCAAATTCTATTACGACAAGAATGCGAGGCTTCGTACGTTTAACGCCGGAGACCAGGTAATGATCCTCAAACCTTCAAGAAAGAACAAGCTTGAAGTTCACTGGGACGGGCCCGTTAAAGTGTTGCACAAACCTTCAGATACTAACTATGCTCTGAAAATGCCCGGTCGCAGGAAGGAAGTGAAGATATATCACTGTAATTTGATGAAGCCGTATGTAGAGTGGAGCGGAGTCGTTAACAATACCATCAAAGAGCAGGATGGCAATAGTACCAAGTTTAAGGAGTATAGGGCGACCTCCAACTCTAAAATTGGGCTAGAAGAAGTAGTAGAACACTCGGTAAGCTCGCACGCTCTAAGACCCGAGCAGCTAGATGAGCTAAAAAAGATGTTAGGGGAATATCTCGACAGATTCAGCGATCGGCCGGGTAGAACCGAACTAATAACGCATGAAATTGAGCTGACATCAACCGAACCAGTAAGATCAAAGCCTTACAGGGTGTCTCCAAGACAGAGAGAGATTATGGAGGCAGAGATACAGCGCATGCTAGAGTTGGGAGTTATTGAGCCCGCTGAGAGTGACTACACGTCACCGCTAATACTGGTAGAAACCCCTAACAAGGACCCTCGTCCGTGTGTTGACTACAGGAAGTTAAATGCCATTACTAGGGATCAGCTGTACCCGATGCCCAACATTGAGGAACGAATTGAAAGAGTTAGCGCTGCTAAATACATTTCAGCTATAGATCTCGTGCGGGGGTACTGGCAAGTTCCCCGTTTAGAAAGTGCCAGCCGCTATGCCGCATTCATCTCACCTGTAGGCAGTTTTCGCCCTCTCGCTCTCAGCTTCGGGGTGAAGAACGCGCCGTTTAGCTTAAGTTAATGGATATTGTCCTAAAAGACTTGCAGGAGTTCGCCTTGCCCTATCTTGATGATGTAGCAATTTTTTAGGACAGCTGGGAACAACACGTATCGCACCTCAAACAGGTGTTCTCACGGTTGAGGGAAGCCGGCTTAACGATGAAAGCGGGAAAGTGTAGGTTTGGTTGTTCGCAGGCTACTTATTTGGGCCATGTTGTCGGTCAAGGCATGAGACGGCCGGCTGAGCTGAAAATAGCTACGATTGGAGAATTTTCTCAGCCGCGCACGAAAACAGACCTTCCTTCATTTTTGGGACTTGTGGGGTACTATCAACGGTACATTCCGAATTACTCGCAAATGGCAAGTCCATTAACGGACGCCCTCCGAAAGGGAGCACCGAGTAACGTACACTGGGATAAGGACAAAGAGAACGCTTTCCAAAGTTTGAAAACGCTATTGGTTTCTCGTCCTGTGCTTCGCGCGCCAGACTACACAAAGGAATTCATAGTTCAATGCGACGCAAGCGACAGAGGTATGGGCGTGCTACTTAGTCAGGTCGGCTACGATAACGAGGAGCATCCTATCCTCTATGCCAGCCGTAAACTAAATGTAAGACAGGAAGCCTACAGCGCTCCAGAGAAGGAATGCGCTTGTTTAGTTTGGGCCGCCCAGAAGTTGTCGTGTTACTTGTACGGAGCGAAGTTCATCTTCGAGACCGACCACTCTCCTCTGACGTGGCTCAATCAAATGTCACACAAAAATGGCCGCTTGCTCTGATGGAGCCTCCCTCTCCAAGAGTACAACTTCTCCGTTAGATATAAGAAGGGACAGTTGCATAGCAATGCTGATGGTTTGAGCAGGCTAATTTGAATTCTGCGTTTGAGGGTCCCGCCTAAATTTTATGGTTACTTAAATGTTAATTTTTTTTAAGCCAAGAAGATATCCTCTCACTTAGCAGGATTCCCTCCATGTTTGCTGAATTTGTCAGCACGAAATTGCTTCAGAAATTGGCATAGCGAAATGCAGCATTTTTTTTTCTCCACTTATGTTTCTCTCTTCTTTTTTTTGAAGCCTAGCGGGTCTAAAGTGAGAGCCAAGGTACGTCGTCTCGGCGTAGAGCCGTGTTGTGGGGTTCATCTTGCAGTTGCCTGCCCTTGTTGGATGTTTTGGGGCGGTGACATCAATACACAAGTGGTCGCTGCGAGCCAAGGCATCAATCACCCCCTGGCCACCAGCCGTTCTCTTCCTGCCTAGCGGTTGTCACCGCTAGACAGTCGAGATTTTTCGGGCCATGGAGGCGCTGTTAAGAACGGCCAGCTTCAGTGCAAGTTAGCCACCCAGTTTCAACTTTGGCGGCAACATTCCGGGAGCGTCGCCGCCAACTTCTAGCCACAGTGTGACTAAATCGACTTTGTGTCGGGGAACAATACGGGTATCCCCCACTCTCCGTCGCTTCAGCTAGGATGCGTTCGATGAAGCAGGCTTTGTGCTGAAACCGCCACCAACCTCTAACCTCATCGCCGTTGTGACGGAAGTTCGGCGGGCCAACTATTGTTCCCAAACTCCCCAACGCGCTACGCGGAACGGCTCCGAGTTTTACGGGGCCCCTCTGTCGTCGGCTCCGGACATTCGAACGTGTGTGCATTTGTGCGTGTAGACCGTCCTCCGGAGAGGCGGTTAGTTTGCGATCACCGAACGAACGTTCGCGTCGCCTTGTATCGCGGGAGGACCGAGTGTTTAAAAACTGCTGTTGTGAGGATGCTCGACACACTTTTCTTAAGCAGTCATGTTGGACTGAGACACTCTCTCTCAAGCAGTCGTGTTAGACTGATGTACTTTCTCAAACAGTCATGTTAAACTGATATAGATACTGTACATAAGCCCATATTCCTCGTTCTCGATGAGAAGCAGTCCTTCCCTTCATCAACGTCCTCAGCGTGGATAAGTTGGACGACGGCATGGGCCAGCTACCTTCTAATTCATGCCCGACTCCAATTTTGACAACGGATGACGAGCGATGAGATTGAGCCCCCAATCCTGACAGCACACACTTGCTGTTTTGGACATGCCTGTGCATTTGTTAATATTAGTGGGCGCTTTAGAGTTATGCATTGTGAACAGTTAAATCAACCTTCCTCTTGGGGTTACAAACGTAATCTGTGCATTTTGCTGTTTCATGGCATATCAAAATGTGTTTATCACATGAATATTTTTAGTGGTGAAATAAAGTATCAAAATAAAACGTTGCCTTAATTCTGTGTTACCAGTCGTCCGTCATACACAAAACAAAGTTTCTCTAATAAACTAATAACTTTGGTCTAACTGCAACTTTTCCATGCCTTCAACAATCCAACATTCTAAATTTCAAACTGCAGCAAATGTCGAGTCTGTCAAAAATGAACTCCATTGCGTACTTCGTAAATGAAAATAAGTTCATGCCTTTTGGTAACGTTAGATGCGGGCCGCAATGAGCTGTTTCCCGTTACTCTTGAATTGCAGGCAAGCTTGCCATAATAAGCCTTGTTGCCCATTCTTATAGGCACATCCAGTGATATCCATTGAACTGGAGGACCATTTTTTTCTTCACTACTGAGCATCTTGTTTGCAGATACGAACCTCAAATTATGGCTTGAGCAGTGACAACCAGAGGTGGTGCGGGGGGCACACTGGGCACGTGCTTAAAATATGCCACAAATTGTTTTTGTGGCACACCAGACTAATGAAAGACTTATGACATCTGCCCATGACCAATATTCTAATAATTAAATTATTGGGTTTTACCTGCCAACACCACTTTCTGATTAGGAGGCACACCGTAGTGTAGGACTGCGGCAATTTTGACCACCTGGGGTTCTTTAACGTGCACCTAAATCTAAGCACACGGGTGTTTTCGCATTTCGCCCCCATCGAAATGCCGCCGTGCCTGGGATTCAATCCCGCGACCTCGTGCTCAGCAGCCCTACACCATAGCCACTGAACAATCACGGCGAGTAATATTTTATTAATTAGGAGTATTGTAACATAGGTGCTGAACAAGGATAAACTGTCGGTTATTTCTCTTTTCTTTCAATCTAAAAATTGAAGCTTGTTTGGCAATGGACCATTGTAGTCATTTGGATTTTTCACATGCATTTCTGTAGAAACACTAAGATCTAAGACTTTATTTTGTTGCAGTAACCTTATTTCTTGACTGTCCTAATGTTGTTTTAGACCATGTCCTCGTGTTGACTTCTGTACACAATAATTTTCAGGCACCCACTTCATATAACGCAAGAATGCAGCTGTAAAGACACAAGGGTGGCAAAGAGCCCCCCAGCACGACTCCACTTGGTGCAGGGGAGCGCACTCCAAAGAATCAAAATACATTGTCATGCAATTTTGACGAGAAAACTAGAATGCGGGTATATTGGATGTACCATATTTGACTAAATGTCACCAAAAGGTTCAAAATGCAGTGTGTCACACCAAGATGAAAATTCTCACGTGCTCTAGGTATTCATCGTGATATAGTATTTTTTTTTCTTTTGTAGTGTCTCTGATGGCAAATTCAAGATTAAGTATGCTCTCTGGGGACGAACACATAGGAGCAAGTGTAACTGAAAAGTTGGAAATTCGTTTTGAGGAAACCTGATTAGTTTTGGGAGAATTCACCGCCTTTTCTCTTGCCTCTCAACAGATATACCCATTTGACAAAAAAATACTGGTGCAATAACATTGCAGAGCTGCTTAGTGACATAATGCATACTTGCAATGAGCGCGGTTTCTGTGTTGACTATAATAGCAACAGGTCATGCTTGGTTAGCTGCTGATATAATTTAACAGCACGCAAATGCAAGGGTGCAAATATAAAACACTGTCATTCTGTATTTTAAATGCTAACATGAAGCAGACAGATTTTCATGTCCCATTTACCTATTTTTTACACCTAACTTTAGAAGTATGGCTTGCTCCTAGGTTTCAGAAAGGGGAAGCATTGGGAGCGGAATACCCCACGTTTAAGAAGTCATAGTGTTTTACGTACATGCTCATAGAACCAGTTCATTAGAACCGCTCGCGGCTCCCGTATCGGGAGCAAGGAGCAAGGCCTTTAACTGTGTACACCATGGTGCGCACCTTACATCTTAATTATAAGCCCTGGAGTCGCTTGCACTTGAAAAATTAATTTGGAACATGTAACCTTGTGGTTTCTCCTTCTGTGAAATAGCCATATGTGTGCTTCTGACAGGCATTTCAGATTTTCATTACGGTGAACCAAGTATGCTAGTGGAGGCAGGCATGTGTTCAATGCAAAGAACTGAGGGCATCTGACTGGAACACTTGTTCATCAGTTGGCGGATGTGAAGGTATAGTGTTAATCAAGCAAAAGCCCCTTAGTTTGATGGCTTCTGCAGGCATAGTTTTTATAAGGCAAAATCAAATTAAACCATTTTTCCGCATAATAAATTACTGGGCTTAAGATAGAGTGGACACGGAGGCACCGCTGTATTAGTCTTCCCAGAGACATATATGCTTGTTTTGAGACGAAGACAAGATTCTGTGAAGTGCAATAATTTTCCTACTTGAGCATACCTTAACCGTTTCAGTAAGAAAGAAAGCTTTGGTTTCAGTTAGTTGGTTCATTGTGCAAGTACATGCATAACCGCATGCAACATCCACGTGCATGGAAGGGATACGGAAAACAGGATGGTGAATTTCCCAATTTTTGATTTGCTTTTTTGTGTTTTTCCTGCACTGCCCTGCCTGTACTTACGCTTATGTCACCTCTGAGGCATCATATTCGCCACACATGATTCTTGGTTCCCATTTGAAGCTCTGCTAGACTTCAGTTAAATTGCATTTTCAACTGGTCACAATAATTGGTGATGTAGTTATGCAAGCTGCTCCTCAGGTGTATAGCATTCATATCGTAATACGGCATGAAAAGCTACCGTATATGACAATAAATTTGATGCGCAAGATTTTAACGTGAATGCTCCTTGCAGTTTTATAACCACTTCCTACACACTAGATAATATTCTAAATTTAATTTTATTTCTTTGTGACAAAGTGTAACGGATCAATCCCAACAGCACCAGTGGACTACTTTCGTCAGGGCGCTAATCGAATAGGAAATGCGATGCGCCTCTGTGCTGCTTTGAGACCGGACGGGATATTGCTGCAGCACCACGACATGACACGCTCAGAAACAGTGTAGTGCAGCCTATACTTGAAAAACTTTATGTGAAATATCTCTAACTAAAGATAGACCTGCGGCCTCCCACGAGAATATATGAGACACTTAAATGATATTGCGCGACAAAAAAAACGACACGGACGTGAGAGAAGACGGCACACCATGCGCTTGGTGTGCCGTCTTCTCTCACGTCCGTGTCGTTTTTTTTTTTTTTTTTTTTTTTGTCGCGCAGTATCATTTAAGTAATGGATTACCAACTTGCCCGGAATGCCGCTCTCATATGAGGCACTTTTAAATGCACTGTACTCTCAGTCGGAACTTCTATACGCTGTACGGGACGTAATCAAATGAGGTGCTATCCAAGAATATGGCACAAAAAAAGTTTCTTGCACAATTTATCAAAGTAACCAGCCTCATGCTTGGCAGCTCATCTCATGAGCAGCCTCATCTGGTAATCTATGCCATATAAGTGCATGCGTTTTGTGCTAGAAATGCGTTTTCTGGCCAGTAATGCGGCGCGTATTTCTCTTCGGTTGTAGTGTCAATACTTTGTGAGTTTGTGCACGTTTGTTCGAAGTTTAACTTTACATTTCATACTTTATTTTTCAGAAGATGGAGCCAATTGTAATAAGAGAGAATTCTACACTGTAATACTGATGAAACTTTAGAGAATATACTTATGTTTTATAACAAGATGTCTTGTAAAGTTCATGGACATCACTTTAATGTGATTTTATGTGTGTGTCACTGTGTTCCTCGAATTTTTATTCACTTTGTATTGTGACTGATCAATAAACATTTTGACCTTTTTGGAGAAAAGATGCTTGATTTGAGTAACTCGGCGACTACAGATTACATCCAATTCATCAAGCACAAGTGCAGGAGCTGCTTATGAAGGAATCAACTATGCCCCACATGCAGGTATTGCGAATCTCTTCTAACGTGACCATGGCTCTACATCGTGACTGCTTTCACACTTGGGCAGAGTACTAGCAGTCCGTTCTGAAGGAGTACAAACTCTCTGTTAGGAGCAGTACAATCACTCTCTCTTGGGGAGTAGAATCACTTGGTTTGGAGGAGCAGGAGTGCTCGGTTTGGAGGAATAGAAGCACTCTGTCTGGGGCAGTATTATTACGCTTGTGGGGCGGGTATTAGCACTCTGCGGAGGAGTACTATCACTCCCTTGCGGTTGAGTAGGGGGGGGGGAGGGGGGGAGGTCGATCCATTCTTGAAGGGGATCGATCTACTCTTCAGAAGGGAGTGAAATATGGGACAAGCAGATGCGAACTCCTTGTTTTTAGAGTGTGGTAGCGGCCACGTATGCAATGTTCCACGCATTGTAAATTGTTTGCGCCTACATGGTAATTGTCCTTCATTTCTAGTGAGCTTCATACGGTGTTGCTCCGTCTACACAGGTGAGCGGGCAGCGAATAGTAGTGTTGAACCCAGATATATTCTGAACAGACGCACGCACACACACGTTTACACACTCTACGTTCACCGCAATGTATTGTCGCCGGATGTGTGTGTTCTCACGAAATGAAGAAAACAGCATCAATGGCGCAAGAACCTATGATAAAAAAAAAATATCGCCGTTTCGCCCGAAAAGCGAAGCATCGATTGCGACAGCAATTTAGCAGACCGCTATAAGAAGTAAGCACGTTAGATTTATCGGCCATATAAACGTGCGAAAATTCGCTTACCAAGCTAACAAGAACGGTGTCACACGAGCTCACGTAAACATGAACACATGTCGCTCGATGACCGCGGAAACTCGCTGTCAATTCGCTGAAGTGAGTAAGCATGGCAGCAGCAGTGAGCGAATTTATATTCTTGCTGTTTATCACTTCAACGCGAACTAAACTTCGAAGCTGCCGGCACTCCGCGCACTTTGTCCACATCGCAAGTTGCTTTGCAGATGGGCCCCGCGCTCGCGCGCTTTGTCCACGTCGCAAATCGCGTGCTCACACTTAATACGCGCGCAAATTCTCACTTCGCTTCCCTGCAACACACTGTACGCTTCAGCATGGAGGCCTCACGTGAACGCCCGAGATAATAATAAAGGTTTGAAGCGTGGCCGGGTTAGGTTTACAGTTTTTATAATAACGAGTTGCTTACACTGTGTATGCGCGAAAATCCTCACTCGCCTCACTGCGATATATCGACTGCTTGACCGCATTGCAGAAATAGCATTGAAGCCATCAGAAATTACCGTTTTCCCTTTTTTTTTTCATCACTGAGGAATTGCAGCAAGCTTGGTGTTGTTGTAGAGTTTCAACCTTGGTCTACGCTTTATTCCAATAAGAGAGGAGACAATTACGCCTGCTCCATGCGCTTTTTCTTCACGCATAGCGGGTATGAGAAAATCATATCCCACGAAGAATGGTGCGTCAGAGCTAAGCCAGACACCTGGCAGCAGAATAGTGCTTATGGTTTGAAGCATGCTTTGAAGGCTTGTGGACGTAAATATATGCAAATCTGCAAATATATGCGCGCTTCTCATTCCGCGTGGGGTGCACTCAGTCACTCTGTGGGGTGTCGTGTATTTTGGGCGTTAAGTCTTATCTTATCGTACTGGCGCTCTCGGAAATATGCAATGGGAACTGAAACAAAAATTTACCGTGTCGTCGTTAATGTTATAGCCTGAACACATGGCTCCACGATCATGTCACCGTCTTCTTCCTTCTCGCTGTGGCGCGTGTCCACTTCCCGTATGGATGCTTTTGCCAGCGTCATTGAAACCGAGCGACGCGGCTTTCGGCATCGAGGCGTGGCGTCGTCAAAGGCCTGCACACAACCCAAGCGCAACGTTGCGCAGGCGTTTCTTGAAGCATTTCAAGTTGCTCCCCGTGCCTCGGATACACCACAATGCAAGTGATGCGTGCCCCTGTCACCAAATGGGCGCCAATACCCGCTGCTTCATCGCGTTCACCGCGGCGGGAGCCCAGCGTCAGAGCATAAACAAACTTAAATCTCGAAGGCAACGACGGAGGCCACGGCCGCGGGTGCCGCCAAGCTAGTGGAAGTGGCTTGCGGCGAGAGCCAATAGGTGCGCAGCTCTGACCCCCCAGCACCCAGGGGATATGTTCTCCTTATACGTCACCAGTGCATGCAGACGCTGATAATTCTTCCCTCCGTTGCCGCACAGCCAGTGCCACATACTCAGCGAGTCAAGTTGGCGAGAGCTTCATTGAAGAGCGGCACGTACCGAGTGTATACATGGCACAGCTGGCTAAAGCGTTGGCATGAAAAATGTCCATTGCAAAGCGGTTCAGATACCCGGTGCACTGTGGCGCAGCCTGCAAAAGGGTCCGGTTGCGTTCCTTGAGGAACTCTTGTGACGTGTGTTCGATCCCGCCCATCATCGGGGCAATGTTAAGGACACCCGCCTACTGCCACATACTTGGCAAATGATACCAAGTTGGCATCAAAGAGGTTCGCTGAAGACCAGCAGAGGTCAATCGACATATACCCAGTGCCGCAAGTGGCGTCCAGCTAGAGTTTCGACGAAGACGGGCCCAGTCCCTTACCAGCCCCGCATCTACAGGGACCTCTGTCGGCAGGAAAGCGGTTCGTTGAATAGCGGCACGTTTATACGCATTGTCGCAGATTTAGTGACTCAAGTTGGTCCGATGGTTGGCTTCGAACCCTGTTCCTCCTGCACAGCTGGGCGATGCAGTATGGATTTGATAATTGACTACCCAGTGGCCCAGGTTGGCGGCAAAATCATTAGATACAAACATATATAGGTAGATAGATAGTAGGTAGCTATAAATATGTAGATAGCACTCTAATAATGCTGATGCGTTAAAAAAAGATCAACCTAAAGCTGCTTGAATCAAGACATACCTTGCTTTGTATAGTCAAGATTCGTTTAGACTTGGCAAACAAGAGAGAAGGGGGTGCCTGAATCGATTCAAGAAAACATTTGAAAAAAGGCATTGAGACTTACAAGGTGCACAAACTCTGGAGTTTGGTATATGGGAAACAGAGAATACGGCTATACCGGCGATGTAAATATTGAAAGATCGCTCATCCTGTAGTCTCGCTTCTTTTCATACGACTCTGTCCTCCTTTTTTCGCATTCATGAACAGATCACAAGCCACCGCCGGTAACAGCACCCAGAATATCCTCATTTTGCCGAGCAGCTGCAACAATTCCTCAGCATGCTTCCTGGCAATCTTGGCGCTACAGCTGCTGGGAAAAATCAGCTATATAATTTTACTAGTAGGAAAGTCGAAGCATTCATGGCACTACACGGCATGATTAAGCTCTTAATGGAACGCCCCATGCACGTTGCCGTGGTCGACAGGCGCATGGGCTGCTTTCGGCAAGGGTGAATCTGTAATACCCATTCTTTTTGAACCGCGGTTGCGTAAGCGCAAATGCGTGAGACTAGAGCATCCATTTGCAGCTGGGCGGTGCTGGTTGTCACCTTGCCAGCAGTTGCGCACGACAGCGTAATATTAGCGGCACCTCGACGAAGCACTGTCGAAAGCGCAGTGCTATTTTTCGCAGCACTTATCTCCAGCGCCACTTTACAAGAAATTATTCGAAAGTTGCACAATGAACGCTGAACGAGCCTGAAAACACCTGTTCAGGACGTGACAAAAATAAATCCATTTCTTATTTTTTAGTCACTTCATTGTGAGCACTGTCCTTTCCTTGCGCCCCTGTCACGTTGGAATTAATTTTATGTTATCGCTAACCGGAAGGGACACACTGCAGCTCACAATGTAGTTGAAACATTGCCCGTCGTCTTGTGAGAGGTATTTGCAGGAGAGAAGTGTACTTTTTTAGTAATTGCGTTAAGGCACCGATAGACTCGCTTCAGTCTGCTGATTTTATGTACACCCATGCAAAACTAGTTTAGACGAACTGATCTGTAACTGAAAAATTGCCGTGACTATATATTTCAGCATATTAACTGAAGATGGTTCTTCTTATAGCGAGCACTCCCAGTTGCAGATTGGAATAAGATGAATGAATATAGATGGTTGCTTCAACTTCATGTTCCAACGTATCAAATTCTTGCCACCATTTTCTACAATGCGAAATAATTCAATATAAAACAAATACAATACGCCGTAACGGCGGACTCCGGATTTATTTCCGCCACCTGGGGTTCTCTAACCTGCACCCGTTGCGCGGTACACGGGTGTTTTTAATTGCACCCCAATAGAAATTCAGCCACCAAGGGCGGGATTTTTGAACGGTGACCTCGTCCTTAGTAGCGCGATGCCATAGCCACTAAGCCACCATAGCGGGCATTCTAGAACCACCATCCACATCATCACATTATGTGTCTTTACCCCTCCAAATTATGTGTCATCTAGGCTACACTATGGTTACAAGGTTGGAACTACATCACGCAAACCTAATCCTTTCGTTTAGGCATTCTTACCACGAACATCCGAAAACTGGAGTCGCCTTTCTGCTCCCACTGCCACTATAGTTGACAATGAGAACTTCAAGAATTGCTTAGCTATCATTTTATAACAAAGCCGCTTTCGTATATGCTATTTTTGTTTCTGCTTCCCACTCCCCTCTGTGATGCCATTTGGTCCTGATGGTATAAAAGAAAAGTAAATAAATAAACAGGGTTAGGGAGGTGACATTTTTTAAAGAATATTTGTACTGTGACGCCGCATTTCTACTGCATTACTAGATAACCACCTCATGTATTGTTTCAGTAACGAGTACTTTGTGTTTAGTTTGCGTTAGGGGCATTTTAGTCCATCAAAAGCCCACTCACGCATTGCATTCTGGCTCCTAATAATAGCGCCTTTCTAGACATCTACCACCTCGCCTTTCATGTGGATTTAAAACATTGGGTTTTTGCTGCAAGACGGTGAGTAATTCTACGTCGCAATATTCGCTTGTAAGGACTGAGAACTCCGGCCAGTTTGGGCGCTCCCTTGAGTAAAAAGATTGTGTGTTCAAAAGAAGCATGCGCACACAAGCTAAAGAATATTTGTTAATATGCCCTATCACAACCGTTCTTCGGCAGAAATGTGTAGACATGCTTGCCATATACAACGATGGCGTGTGGAAACGGTAGCGGCAGGGCATATGGAACCAATTGCTTGAACTGGTATTCCATCTGCGTAATCTATCATAATTTCTATGATACCCACACAAAGGGCAACAAAATATTTTTGAAACGCTGCGATTGATGTTTAAAAATTCACATTTCGGCGTGATAATATTTGCGCAGTGTGTGTGGCAGTTTTTGATGCACTGGACCCGAGCTTTTGTTTTGCGTTGGTTATTTGTATATTCATCTCTTCTTAACGCTAAGACATTGTATGCCCCATTACGCCGAAATTCGCGAGGCGTAGTCGGCGTGACAGAAAGATGGTACCGAAAATGGCCGACGGCGCAAAGAGTAAAAATACGTCACAAAATGCTCCGAATGACGTCAAATTTTTTCTGGGTGGTTCCAGTAAACAAAGTAAATTATGGACTTGCAAAAGAAAGTTTGGCAAATTTCAGTTCGGGTGCGAGACGAGCACGCTTCCCTGACGCCGTGGCTGTTCCACAGTTCTGGTTGACTGAAGGTGCGCGTAGAGCGTGCGTCATTGCCCACGTGACGGCACAGTCAACGGCGAGGTGGCGCCACATTATGAGCGCATAGAATAGAAAGCAATAATGTTCAATTGAACGGTGCTGAGCAGTCCGAGTTTTGAACTCCTCGTGGGCAAGCGAGCACGTTTAAATGTTTGGCACGTTTGATTTGCCCTTCCCGAGGGACAGTTATAACGCATGCAGGACCTTGCGTGTACAAAAAAATGCGCGGATAAAACAAAAACGTTGCAGCAAAGCGACTATAATGCTTTCACGTTCCTACACGTAAGCAGTCTTAAATGTCTTTCTCGAACTTGTTTTAAGTCCTCTCAACCCCTAATGACTTTACAGAGAGAAGCGGCTTACGCATATGTTACAGCAATATTGAATACGGTGAGTTGAAAACATGAATAAAGAGGATTGCGGGTGAACTACGAGTTGAGCAAAGCAATTACAAATCAATTAGTATCCTAATTTCTTGCACAAACATTTTTGTACGAATGCATTCTCATGACCAGAAATAGAGATGCGCAACTTCCCCCTCCCCTTTTTTAAAACCTTTGATGGTGTTGCGTCGTTCTGGGGATATTGAGCACTCTTTGAGCATCATTTTAGGAAGTTGTATAAAAAGTTTAGCCGTTTGGGCATGTTGGCATGACACAAATGAAGGTGAAGCAGCTCAGAAACACGCATGCATTGGCGTCACTTCGTGTATCTACGCTGTTTCCCCGTTGATAATAAAGCTACAGTACGTGTCCGTTTTCTAAATAGTCCATTTAGCGGTAATTGTACATATGCCTGGCACGAAATATAGAACGAGCAACGATAGGAACTAAGGCCATGTTGGATTGTTGACACAGGCTGCCTTACTTCACCGCTCGTTCCTAGTTCTCGGGTATCTTCCTGTTGTGTAGATGCCGTGTCAAACTCCCGTGTGACAGATTTTGTATTTTCCTAATTTTATTACGTTAGTTTCTTTATCCTTTAGCCCAAGTTTTCTCCTTGATCTTCATTGGGCTGACAGCGCCCGCTCCACGTAATCAAGAAATATGCGCCCAGGTGACCGTGGGCCGAGCTTCTGCGGTGTCTGCGTGCATTCAGCTTGCTGCTTGACGGTGGCCCTTGGCAATGACAGCAGTGCAGAAAGCAACTCACACTATTTTGTTTATTTACGTACTGTAGGCTAAACCTTAGTTCTGCTTTTTGAAACATGTAGTCTGTTTTCCTTTCTGCTGCTACAGCCGGTGGGCGTAGCCTTTGTCGTGTCTGTCGGGCTCGATTGAGACACCAAAAATAACTTTGTAAGGAATTCGCAACGTCGTTAAAGGGCATGATACAGCGCCGCGAACTTTAGTACTTTTGTTGGTTGCTTCGCTAGAGCATACTAGGATGTGTCCGAAGAAATTTCGTCAATAAATAAATGATTTGAAGATCGACCGCTCGTCCCATACCTTAAAGTTGGTACATGCATGTGATTTATTTGCGCCATCAACAGCCATATCTGAATGTTTATCCTTTCCAATATCATCACCACTGGTGTACACCAACGTGGCACAGGACACTGGCCCTAAGGAACACAACCAGCAACCCATTTGGCAGCCTTCCGCAATGAACATCGGTGAGAATCCGGGCAGAACAGTCATCCTTGTGGATGGTTCGAGGATCAGCATAACCGGCTCGTTGAGGTGCCACCCTTGTGGGCTCACTCTAAAGCAGCATCCGTCAGATGGCGTTGTTTATACCCGGCTCCTTCTTTCCTGCAGCCCTCGAAATCGTGAGCAACAGCGACAGAGGCTCGGCAATTGTTATGTTTTATTTGACGTGAAAACAGACGCACACACACATAGAGAGAAATAGGGAAGGAGCAAAGTGGCAACCAGTCACCGAGAGGGGCACGAAGCCTGCCCACTCTTTAGGAAAGAAGGGATAGAAAAGAAAGTTGAAAATAAGAAGGCAAGTAACGAAAAAAGAAACAGCGAATTGGCCGGCCACAAAGAGGCAAGTAGAGCAAGGCATACAGCGAGCAAGTAGAAGCAAAACATACACACAGGAAAAGAAAAAAAATAAAACACGCATGCCGCACTAATTACCCAAGTATCCAAAAATATAAAAAAGTTTGTAAAAGATATTTCGTCCCTTGCAATGTCTCTCGCAAATGGCAAGCCAAGCCAGTTGCTCCTAGAAAAGTAAGCAGGGTGCGATGAGCGTCGTCGCGTCCATCGACGATGCAGAAACGTGCAGCGACAAGTTCGCTGACGCCAGTCTGTTGGTCGGCGCCTTGTACAGGCTCGTAAGAGCAACTCTTGTTGGACTGGTAGGTGAAACGAAACTACTAGAGGTGTGTTGCAAATTACCACATACGCACGAAAGTACAGCTAAGACGAGCACCACTACAAGCTGTTTCATTAGGCCTTCACACACCCGCTGTGGTTGCTTAGTGGCCAAAGTGTTCGGCTGCTCAGCACGAGATCGCGGGATGGAATTCCGGCCTCGGTGGCCGCATTTCCCCGGGGAGCGACATGCGAAAAACACCCGTGTGCTTAGTTTAGGTGCACATTAAAGAACCCCAGGGTGTCCAAATTTCCAGAGTCCCCCACTACGGCGGGCCTCATAATCAGAAACTGGTTTTGGCACGTAAAACCCCATATATTGTTTAATGTGCCCACACCATGCGCAGAACCGCAACCCAAAAGTGGAAAATCAGAGCGCGAACTAGTGAATGGTTTTCTGGTTTCATGTTGCAAGTTCCATAAAGGCGCTTTCTGGTCGGTAGAAGTATGCATATTTTTAATTGAAGCATGACTGTCATTATTTATGCGGTAGATTGCTAAAATGGAGATGGATTTATCGGTAACACGTCCAATGAATGAATGACAGGTTACCGCTACACAAAAGCATGCCTGATATTCTGGTAATGAAATGAAGTTTGCCTGGACTGCCAGCAGCGCTGCATGCGAATACTTGCAACATGTTAAACAGATAAGGATGCTGGAACCGGTGCAGAAACAGACTCAACATATTCGCTGTATCTGATGTACAAGGCTGATATGTATCTTGTTTCGTCCGCTGTGCTTAATTGCACGGCAAAAAGCAGAGCGCTCGAGAAGAAGGCCACGTTCAAGGTCTGCCAAATTCCTTCGGGGCAGCTCGCCAAAATCTGATGCCACCGGCTCACTCGACGCCGCTACATTTACTGCTGCATAACGGCTGTTAAGTGTCCACCTTTTACGATTTTCCCACTCGACACCACCTAATCCTTTATTCTACGATAGTAATGCGCCTCGCATGAAAATGAAGTTACGAAGCGCGTTGCTGAAACTAGACGTAATCTGAACCTAGTTTAATTACACACCTCAGTAACAAAAAAAAAAAAACCTTAAGGGATCTGTGTTAAGGCATCCGTGTTAAGTTTAACCAAATCCGATGGCTTTCCATGAAATCCGGTTTTATTGTAGACACAAGGTCAACATGCTCCAATGATCCCGTCGGGTGACGGATAAATGTAAAGGAGACCCCGTAGCTATCCCTGACTTAGGAATCCTCGTATGTATACCATGAATAATAAATATGAATACAAAATATGATTACTAATACGAAATGAATACTTAACTGGAAATGAAACTCAATAAGACCTATGGAGCTCAATACAAAAAAATCCCATGGGTGCGCCTGGCGAAAAAACAACCTGGAATAATTTAAACAGCGTGTGCTCGGAGGCAAATGGAAAAATTCAATGTAAAACGTTCATTAACCAGAAATGAAACTCACGTCAGCCAGTGAAAGTTGTTTTTGATCTAAGTAGAATGCGACATCTATTCGTGGAAATTAATATAGAAAAGGTGATATTTCAACCTGTTGTGTGTATACACAAACTGGCCTGCGTAATCAAAGCTTTTGTGCGTATGTTAGTTCTTTGTGTTCTTATATTGTCACGCCGATTGAAGCGTCAACCTAATGTAATGCATCGAACCTCTAAAGAAAAAAATAAATTAAGTAAATCAAATTTGTGGAATAAAATATGCCTCACGACGTGCAAATCCATTAATTCGTCCATCTCTAAGCGTACGCTCCTGTCATTTTGCAGAAAATAAAGAACTGTGTTAATATTTTGAAATATTGAGGTTTTTTTACCGTGTAATCTTTTAATTAGTAATGTTTTCAGAAAATAGCAGACAGTCAAAGAAAGGTCGTGATTGTCAGTACGTAAATAGAAGAAAAGGTTACTCAACTCCTGTCATTCTTGTCATGGTTAGTTCGACCTTTTCCGTAATTTGAGCGCACTGAAAAACCCCATAGAGAAATGATGCACTGCTATGGAAGGAAAACTCGCGTAGTTCGAATTCGAAAGTACGCTTCTTCGGTTAATTCGAGCTCACCAGTGCCTTTTCGAGGGGCCGCAGTAATAAAAGCTTCAAAACCCATGAAATAAAGCACACGTTGCTACTGCTTCGCTATGTTTGGAGCTGTTTTATTTTAAATAATATTTATCTGCTAGTGGCCGACGCTTCTTCCACTTGTGTTGCCGCTTGCTTCTTGTAGTTTTACGCTGAGACAGTGATTAAACATGTCGCTATTCCTCGCCTCGTGCTGGTTGAGTTCCCTCCGCTTCAAGAGCAAGAAATAAAGAGGCATTACAGGCAACTTCAAGTATTTATTACAGGCAACTTCAATTTTCCGCCGTTTTATATGTTGATATTTTGCATAATTCGACCCAATCTTACTTTTGCTCAAGGGTCGCAATAACGGGAGATGGCTGTACTTCCTTTAGCAGTGAATGAATTTTTTTTAACTTTGTGCAGTGAAATTCTTCTACAAGAATGCATGCGATTGAGTGCAATTTCATTGACATGGTCGTAAGTGAAAGACATCATGCCTACTTACTGTTCACGATGAAATACTGTAGGTTTCTGGGTAATGTCTACCTTTAGTAACCATGCGTTCCTTCTCCATGATTTCTGAGTCTTATTTGCGACCAGCAGCTCTCACTTAAAGAAGCGTATGTGTCAAAAGTCAAAATAACACCCTAGACTCCAGCGCACGGCTTATAAAAATGGTGCATAACCAAAAGTTATATTCAAAAATGGCATCGCTAGCTTTCACGCAAGATTGGAGGCTCTGTCGCGAGCATGCGCATTTGTGCAGAACAGAAATAACAGTAGCCAAAGACACTTGTTCTTTTACCAATGGCACTTTAACAAGCTCCAAAATTATTTTAAAAACTGGAACTTTCTAACCCGTAACTCAGCTCTTATGTCTGCGTCATGTTAAGCAGAAATGTACACCTTGGAGCAAACTGAAGCAAATCCTTGGACATGGTCATTAAATTTGACAAAACTTGTTGCTTTTTATCAGTAACAAAATAAATAAGTTTACCTTAACATACGGTATCAGTGTAAAGCCCTGATACATGTACAAATATTTAGGTGTCACGAAAACCTCCACCTAAAATAGTCAGAATATATAGCTCACGCTTGTTCTAGCGCAAGGTGCATAAGAGGGTCCTCAAAACACTAATTAGGCAGCTCCACCTTTGAATTGAGATTAAGGGCATATAAATCAGTATTCAGACCCTCTATTGAATGCGCCAGTATGATTAGGGACCCTCATACAGCAACCGACGTAACTGAACTGGAAAAAGTTCAGTGCCTATACGCCCAGTTTATTTTCTATAACCGCTTCAGCGCAGAGATTCTCTGTCCAAGATGTTTTTTCAGCTAAACTGGACTCGTTGAAGGTTACACTAAGTGAGCAAGACCTAAGTGCTTCCATTCACAAAGTTTCCAAAGTTAGGCATAAAACCAGACGAACAGCTAAAAAGGATATCGCCAGAACATCTCGTTAGTACAAGAGCTAGCACAAGAGTTATAAACCTGTCTTTGCACGTACAAACTACTGCAGAGATTCCTTCTTCCCACGTACAATAGATGACTTGAATTCACTGCCTCATAATGCAAGGTCGCTTGAATCACTGGAGTTTTTTTTTAATTCTTTTGTGTTCGTATGTTATCTTTTGATGCTCCTAATGCATTGTACTTTTTCTTTAACATTGGAACTGTTCTTGCATTTAGGAACTGCATTAACGTTCTGTAACAGTGACTGCTGACATCTACGTACGCTCTTTCCTGGTGGTAACTTCGCTAGAATAGCAGCTTTTGCTTGTTGGTTTTCCATCCTGGTGTTAACAGCGCAAAATGTAGACGAGAGACGAGACAAGAAGGCGACACCGCAAGCGCTGTACTTCACTTGTGGTGTCGACTTCTCGTCTCATCTCTCGACTGCACTTTGCGCTGTTAACACCAGGCTGGTGGTAACTATTGTGGTTTGTAGTTTTGAATAAATAAATAAATAAATAAATATATAATTAAATAAAATAATGCGTCACATTCATCGGCATCATGAACCTCCTTTCTCTGGCACTGGTTTCAGTATTATTAAATAGGTATTTTTTCTTCTATTTTCACGGATGGTAGTCTCGTGCAAAATTATCTTGAGTTGTTGACTTTACATTCCACCAGGCAAGACGTAATAGTCAGTCTTTACCAATCCAAGAGAAATATGATCGTGCGGTTACCGTCTTCGTATTAAATCAGCCCTTGGTCATGATGGAAGATGCCCTAAACCCTCGCAAATTATGACACCTCACACGTATTATATTCTAGCCATTCTTCATACCAATATATTCACACTCGGTAGCTCCTATTTTTCCCAAATGTAAATTCAGTGACCCATCTAAACCTTCAAATTGCGTATCCAATTACCTAACCTGAACAATTTGCAAATTCCTGCAATATAAAATTTCACCTGCTATCATGAACTTAAAAACAGAGAATAATTTATGTTGTGCCAATCAGTATAGATATTTACGCGGGTGATGCAGCATGTGTTCGGCCTGAATTTTAATGACACATTGACAAATTTATGTGGTGAGTATAATGAGAAATCAATGCAAGAGCATCGAGCGTTCCTCACAGGATTATTTAATACAATGCGGGTTTCGTGTACTCGCGGGAGAATAGCAGTATTATTTTTTCAACTTTGCAGCGGAGACGCATCAAATTTAGATATTTTCTTAGTTCCAGTGCAAGTCTAACAAAACTAATCTACGTCACGGCACCAACGAAGTTTCAACTTTCTAGTCATCAGTTTGGAAATGATTGTACATGCAGTGATACAACGGGGAATAGCGTGAGGTGACGTAAAAAATTTACAGTACTGCGTCGCTATCACTAGACAAATAGAACCGAAGTCCAATTTCAGAGCAAAAACGCTGTCGCATGCACTTCATGCTGCATCACCTAGTTCTGAAAAACATAATTTGTTCCGCGCACGTACACCAGCTGCTTTTTCAATTTTTATTATTCGAACACATTTGTAAAGACTTCGCTATAACAGGTAGCGTTGTTTCGCCCTTTCAGAAGAGTTTTTAGGAAAAAGTGAAAAATCACAGGCAGCTTACATTTCACCTACATAATCGCCAGCTTACATTTCTGACTATTCGCTTAAGGAAAAAGTTTCAATTGAAAAATTTTAAACCGAGCAAAAGTAATGTACACCCTCTCGCCCAACCCTTCCCATCCTTCCCGATGTCTGCCTAAAAGAAATCATGAGCCTTAAACAGTTCCTTGGTTCCCGGCGCACATGTGGAGAGTGGAGGCAGCCCTGCGTAACCTCAACGAGGTTGTGCACAGGGAGGCATGAGGATTAGTGTGCCGTGTACTCTCTGGAGGGGCTGAATCTCCCGCTCCTGAGTACAGGGACCAACTGTTAACATACAACGAGATCACCAAGCATTATTACTTAGGGCGCAGGGCATTCCCCCTGCCACCCTAACCCGGTCATCATGAATAAAATTAATCCGGACTGCGGGGTCTCAGTCTATTGTAGTAAGTGTGGAGGATTTCTCGATTTAGAACACATGCTTTGGAGCTGCTTGGCGTTGGCCGGTGATGGTTTTCGAGGTGAACAATGGTGGCAGCAGATGCTGCACAGTGAAGTGCTGGCGGACCAACTGAGGGCTGTCAGAGGGCCCGTGTGACGGCTGAGAGGCTCGGCCTCTCTGTCCCGACGTGGGAGCGGCCCGCATCAGTCCCAGACTGATCCCTCAGGACCTAAATACAGTTATTCATCATCATCATCATCATCATCATCATCATCATCAGCCTGGTTGCGCCCACTGCAGGGCAAATGCCTCTCCCATACTTCTCCAACTACCCCGGTCATGTACTAATTGTGGCCATGTTGTCCCTGCAAACTTCTTAATCTCATCCACCTACCTAACTTTCCGCCGCCATTTCTACGCTTCCCTTCCTTTGGAATCTAGTCCGTAACCCTTAATGACCAACGGTTACCTTCCCTCCTCAATTCATGTCCTGCCCATGCCCCATTTCTTTTTCTTGATTTCAACTAAGATGTTATTAACTCGCGTTTGTTCCCTCACCCAATCTGCTCTTTTCTTATCCCTTAACGTTACACCCATCATTATTCTTTCCATAGTTCATTGCGTCGTCCTCAAATTGAGTAGAACTCTTTTCTGTAAGCCTCCAGGTTTCTGCCTCGTACGTGAGTACTGGTAAGAAACAGCTGGAATAAACTTTTTTCTTGAGGGATAATGGCAACCTACTGTTCTTCATCTGAGAATGCCTGCCGAACGCACCCCAGCCCATTCTTATTATTTTGATTATTTCAGTCTCAAGATCCGGATCCGCGGTCACTACCTGTCCTAAGTAGATGTATTCCCTTACCACTTCCAGTGCCTCGCTACCTATCGTAAACTACTGTGCTCTTCCGAGACTGTTAAACATTACTTTGGTTTTCGGGAGATGAATTTTTAGACCCACCCTTCTGCTTTGGCTCTCCAGGATAGTGAGCATGCATTTCAATTGGTCCCCTGAGTTACTAAGCAAGGAAGTATCAATAGCGAATCGCAAGTTACTAAGGTATTCGCCATTAACTCTTATCCCCAATTCTTCCCAATCCAGGTCTCTGAATACCTCCTGTAAACACGCTGTGAATAGCATTGGAGTGACCGTATCTCCCTGCCTGACGCCTTTCTTTATTTGGGATTTTGTTGCTTTCTTTATGGAGGATTACAATGGCTGTGGAGCAGTTATAGATATCTTTCAGTATTTTTACATACGGCTCGTCTACACCCACATTCCGTAATGCCTGCACGACTGCTGAGGTTTCGACTGAACCAAACGCTTTCTCGTAATCGATAAAAGCTATATATAAGGGTTGGTTATATTCCGCACATTTCTCTATCGCCTGATTGATAGTGTGAATATGGTGTATTGTTGAGTAGCCTTTCCGAAATCCTGCCAGGTTCTTTGGTTGACAGAAGTCTAAAGTTCTTCATGCCATACCATATTCAAGATATGCGTTCCCAAAATCTGCTGAAGGAAGCATATATGTTCTGGTCAAGACTGTCTGGAACTGCTACAGGAATACCCTTCCGCATATAAATGCAGACGTATTCTTACCACAAGCACTATTTAAGTAAGCATAGAAAAGGTACAGAATTTCGCCCAGCATCGTGGGAAGCACTTCACGTTCTAAATACTCTAGCGAATACTCTAGCGAACAAAACGGTACTGCAGCCATTTCAGCAATTTCACTCCGGCAAGTAATGCAAATAATTCCCATACCCTTCAATTTATTCATAAATATGTGGATCGTGCCTAGAAAGAAAGAAATATTGATGGAAATATCTTCACACACACAATCAGAATACATTGGGTAGAAAGAAATCTCACTTGGAAAGAAAAAGAAGCTAAATAATCATTCATCAGAAGATGTACATTTTTTAAAGTAGACAAGAAATTTAGCTTCAAATAAATGCGTGAGAACAGTATACGGCCATGCGCTTAAATATAAAAACTGCAAACCATAAACCATAGCAGGAATTCTTGCTGCACACTTTTCTTTAGTATTTTTGCACGTTTGCAAGGTATAGCTTGGGCAGCATTTGCATGAGCCACTGATTGTAATGGCCGCTGATGCGGAAGTCGCTTTCAATCGCAGGCGTCACCTTGTACGTAAACTTAGAAGCAGACTACTGACCAATAAACTGCGGTCTGCTGCCTCGTCTGTATTGAAACGGACCATATACAGTCCAATAATTTCTCTGTGCTCCTCATACGATATGTGTGGGGGAGGACGGCTACGGAAGTATAATTAAATAATGGAGCGGCCCCGAAAGTTTGTCGTTGGGGTAGCTGTTAAATGGAATGTGTATGGAACTTGCATAAATTCAGTAAGAATAATACGGAAAACGTAAGAAATAATGGAAATGGCAAACAGGCGTTTTCAGTGAGGCTGTCAAAGTGGGTAGACTTGGTACACAATGACTGCGGTGCAGTCACTTTCGGTGCAATGACACTGTAGCATGTGCAACATTCCCCTTGTCATGGAACACACTCCCAGGATTACGTCTTCGGCCCAGACACCTATGCGAGAATTTCTTGAATTTCTTGTCTGGGTCTCTCTCGGATTCTGACTCACTAGAATTTCATTCAGCCGGGCTAACTTGGACCATATTTGCCAAAAGTTTATTCAACCTTGCTCACTCGAACACATAGGCATTGGGCTGAGTCTGAGTGGGACTGACTGAGTGAGTCCACTCATAACTGAGTTTGCCAACTTGTGGTTATTACAGGGTATGTAGTAGGACGAAATAACCGCACACTAATTCCACAAAAAGCGAGACAGACACAGAGCACACGTATGCGGGAGATGAGGTTACGGCTCCAACCTGCAGCAAGTTGTCATTTGATCCTCCTTTACATTATGCGTAAATTACTGTTCAAGAAGAACAGTTCATTTTCTTACGCTTTACGTGGATTGGTTACCTCATTCTTAAAGTTCTCACTAAGAAAAACAAATCGAGGCCATTGATACTCCCGATTCTTCTCCCTTTTTGGTGCAAGAAACTTGACCAAGAACAGTCGTTTCTGTACGACAGTCCCTGAATGTCAGGGCTTGAATTTTATTGCCTGTTACTCTGGAGTGTTGTGGAAATCTCTAAGCACGGTGGGATTTCAGGTGGGATTTTAGCAGACGGAATTGAACACTTATCATGCATTTTCTTTCCTTTATTGTGCCAGTAACCCGCCACGAGACAATGCCCTATACTAGGACCAGCGGCAAAGATGCCTTCGACCAGATGTCGCTTAGCAAGAACACGGGGTGGCCTCGAGCAGCGACCGAGCCTGGGGCACGGTGCTCTATCCGTTGGAGTCGACGTGAATGATGGCATCTGCAGTCACATACGTTCCCTTAGCTGAACTCTTGTCCCACTATCACTCTGAAGGCGCATCCACTTTTGTTAATAAAGATATTTTCTTCTTTTGAGTCCTCTTCACGGCGTCTCTGCAGGAGCACGATGACTCGACTGCGGATGTCTGTTATCTGCGGCAAACGTGCTAAGAGTGGTAAATAGCTATAATATTTGTCACCCGGACAGCAGTGCTGAGGGCTAAAATAAGGTTGAGCTTTTGTTGCGCTCAGTACCGGTCATTGGCTATCGTTACAAAAAGCATTGTGCATTTTTATGTATTTGTAGTTCAGAGTGGCAAACAAGCAATTTACTACATCAATGCGCCTTTGACAGTTGCAATATGGTGAGTTTCCTAAACAATTCTGTGGTGATTTCGCTCTAAATGCGAAAGAAATGTGTTAGCTTACGTCGCACCTTCCCGAATTCCTTATTTAAACCGCATGCAACACATTGCAAAGTTTTCACGAGCTCCCTAGACACACCTCCTGCCTCTTGGAGGAGCGAAGTGCTACTGACCGTGGTAAACAGCACAGCATCAGTTGAACTATACTCGTATTTGTATTTGTAATCACGATCCTATAACGCCAACAGGCAATTTAGCCGAGGAAAGCATTGGGGTAATTAGCTGTGTGTGAAACGGAAATGTAGAAAATAATGAAGAAACGAGAAATGCAAGTGGACGAAAAGATAACTTGTCGCCGGTGGGGACCGAACCCGCTACTCTCGCATGAGTAGCGGTGGCTAACAGTCCCACGGCTGTATTTAGTTCACATAACTATATAAGTTAGCGGGCGGATTGATGGCCGTCACTGTAGCGAAACTGACAGTGAATCGCACGCGTAATGCGAAGGTTGTAGGTTCGGTCCCCACCAGTGACAAGTTATGTTTTCGTGCACATTCATTTCTACTTTCTTCAATATTTTCTACACTTCAGTTTCAACCACAGCCAAAGGCCCCAACATTTTCCTTGGCTTCATCGCCTGTTGGCTTTATATGGTCCTAGGAACTAGCCGGCTTGTTTTGCTTCCTGTTTTTACCTTAGCGTAATTAGTGGCTCCGGTTAGTAAACTGTCACATCCCAACTTTCACCAATGTATAGCTGTTGACGGCACTCTCTCCCGTGATCAAGCCGTCGTCGCCAAGCGTCGACGTCGTGAGCTGCAATGTCATTGCACAACGACGTGCAATGACATTCTCTTTTCTTTCCTCCTCACAAAATGATGGTAAATGGTGTATTTTAATGCATTTGTAACGGCGCATGCCAGCGAATGACAGGCGGCAAATGACATGCACACCGCTATACGCACGCAACAGCTGTTCATTACGTAGAAGCTATGACTGTGGTTACAGGCGATGACGGGTGGCGTGGTTGGAACGAGTAACAGAAACACAAAATGAGCGAGGAAAACTATACGGCGCGTTCACTGAGGTCAGCGAAGTCAGTTGGCGCCGGTAAACACGCTTGCATGAAGTGACATACGTCGCCGGCTGACCTCGAAAGACGCGAACATCACGCGCCCACGTCGCCAGCCTTCCGCATGCCGGCCAGCTGCTTCCACTCGCAAGGCGACGTTAGTTATTTCGTTTGTTTTGCATGAGGCTCCGACGCTACTCGCCTGAATGACAGACGTATACACTCGGCGCTTTCCGGTTTAGGTAGACACCTTCTAGCTTGCGACAGCTCGTCGCTTTGCTTATACCACTTCCTTCTTTTTTCTTCTTCTTTTTTGTTGCTTTAGTTTTTTTTTTTTGTCATCCGCCCACCTGCAGGCATGCGTGCTTCTAGGAGGAGAGTCACACGCTGAGAGGAGCCTTAGCAGAGAGAGAGATCTCGTGTATGGGCGGGGTGGCGGCTGCTGGAGTTTACATAACGCGGCCGCGCATTTCCGCGTTGCGTCACAGATCGGGGAGAATGGCGCTTTCGCGATTTCGGCGGTCGGCATGCCAGCTAACGACTTTCCCCTTCTGCCGGCAGAGAGCTCACCGCCGCGAGACTGGCATTGAATTGGAAGAGTTCCCGGAAGCCCCGGATGGGGAAGGACGGCAACCGTCGCTCGGACAGCGCAATTTGCCGCGGCGCCAGTGCCGAGGGCACAGAAATGAGGACCATTTTGGCTCTTGTCCCGCGTGAAGTACGGCCTCACAGCAGTGTGTCCCGGGCGCGCGCGCGTCGATTAGGCTGCACGCGCCCGTGCGCCGTAGCCGCCTCTCTCCCCGGCGATGCGAGGACCTGCATTCTCAGCTGGCGCGCTGTAAGAGCCGTTGAACACGCGTTCCGAAAGCGGCGGACGTCGCTATCCTGACTGCCTTGAGGACGAGCCGCTGTAGCGAAGGCCGACCACAGCACTTCGTTGCCTTCTTATCGTCAAATTGTATGGCTTTGCATTCGGGAGTCACGCGAAAGCCGGCGCGTTTCGTCAGCGCCGATACGCTGCGAACGGCTTTGCGGCGTCAATGCGACGCCGAACAGTCTTTGAGTTTCAACTTTGATTGCACTTAGTTGTACGCAAGCGTAGGCGACTTTGATCCCACGTTCAAATTCACATCAGCTAGGTGGCGTGCCACTGCCACCTAAGTCGGGCTTGGCCACCTTGTCTCTTTGACCGTTGTTACGCGGCCCCACAATTGCAAGAGACCGTTCCTCCAAGCTTCCCTTTCTTTGAATCTGAGGCTGTCTCCGCTTTCGGACTGATAATACGAAAACGCTGGATGATGCAGAGCGTCGGATCTCTCGCTTTGAGACGTTTAAAACTGGGACACTGATCCTAAGCGTATTTTTTTTTTGGGGGGGGTATTCACCAACGCCTTCTAAACCTGCAGGGAGAGCTGTCAATTGGACTCTTCGAATCGAGTCATTATACGCAATGCATCTTGGTGGAACAAAACCAACGAGAAAAAAAAAGAAATATTTGGAACACAAGAAAAAAATGGCGAGGCGTACTTCTGCTGAAATTTTTCCATTTTGATCGACCTGCCGTAGGTATTATTCAGGGCTTAGCAGAGGTAATTTTTGTTGCGTGCAAACCTCCGAAGCACTGTCAGAGTGCATGCATTTAAGCTATTTCTTTGAGCGTGCCTCTGTGTGAGCGACTATTCTTTCTTTAGGGTTCTGCAGTAGGTTTGCATTTATTCTAGTTCTCGTCCAGATACAATAAAAAGCCCGCATAGAAGTTAAGTGAACTAGCAGGAACAAAGTGCTTCTTAACTGAAATGCTTGTCCCGACCCTATTTCTAATAACAAAAAACATAACACAGGCTCCTTGCGGCAGCACATGTCCTTAAACAAAGGCAATGCATAAATCATAACGTTTGCCTAGGATTTCAGCCACTCACATAGATAAATTGCCGATATTGTTACGTAGGCAGACACCGACGAAAAGTTTTACTATCCTGTAGCAATACAAATATTTGCCTTTTTCGGCAGGATACTAGCTTATGACTGCCTGTATTTTAGTACTTGTCCGTGACGGATTAACGCATATGTACGGTATGACATATTGGTTTTATAAATGCTTCATTTCCGTGTCATGCTGAGAAGCGTTATGACTGGTAATTATTTTTATGCATTCATTGAAGAGGTGATATGCTACATTATTCTGACTTGTATCCTTATGAAATACTTTAAAGCAATGACCGTAGCGTTAGCACTACGGATGCAAAAAAGGTGACAGGGCGTTGGTTACACTAACTACTAGTTTATGCACTAACTAGAAGTTTATTTTATGCTTGTTACTATACTATTTATGCTGTTTTTGTCCCCCTCACTGAATGCCCTTCTGGGCCCTGTAAGGTATTTTGAATAAATAAATAAATAAGTTTCGGTAAGCAACACATCAATATAAGTACATCCCCCCCCCCCCCCCCCTCCCGGCCACTGTATATGTTTTGCCGTGGCAGGCGTACGCAACTAACTGTCACCGCAGTGGCCGCACACGTCGCTGTGGTTGTCTATGTGTCTGCCTGCCTGTCCGCCCATGCGCGCGCGCGTGTTTGTGTGTGTGTTTCCAGTGTCGGACAACTTCCGCTTCCACCAACTCGTTCTTTCAGAATTTTGCGCCATCGAGCAGAAGTCGAGAGTCATTCGTGTTTAGGATGGCGAGGGAATGAAAATCTTTATGTGCCAGCGGACTTTGACGGGAAATAATGACGTTTTATTTCAATGATATTGGGTGTAACTTATTATGAAGGAGGAGCGTGACCTTCTTGGCTGCCTAGCTTATGGTGCTAGTGCTAACTTGCTGAAAATCAGTAGACGTTGATCGCACACTTGATGCCCGCTGTTTCGTTAGCAGAAGGTAAGGGGCCGCACTACGCGAGGCCCTTTCCGAAAGGGAGAAAAATAAAGGACGACAGGCGGAAACGAAGAAAGGCGTAGCTAATAACCTGCTTTCATGTCGCATCCAGTAATGCTATCGTATTTTGTAAAATATGTTGTAAATAAAGAATGAATGAATGAATGAATGAATGAATGAATGAATCCTCCAGAAAACACAACAGTGTTGCTTTTGGATAAACCAGTAGCTCTGCCTAATTTGCATCTGAGTTCAGTTTCCTTATTATCCGCTCTAGTAGGCGTGTTCAAGCTCACCGATATACCCTGCAAAGATTGCTTAAGTGTTCCGCACATTTCAGGGAACTGCGGTAAAAAAGAAAGGAATAGAGTAAGGTCGTTTACTACAAGTGTACATTTGAAATCGTATGAACTCTATACCGTAAGCACAAGCCAAGAAATCCCTAAATCTCATGCGGAAACGTATTAAGGATAATAATGGGGAGCCTCGTGCGCGTCCTGATGTGTTCTTTCTCATTGCGCAAGAATGCACGCATGTAGCGTTTGGGAAAGGGGAAGGACAGTGCCTACAAATAATTGCAAAGCCTCGCGGTCGATGAAATATGATGAAGATCTAGGCAAGCTTTCCTAGAAACAGAGCTGCGACCACGTTGAATTTCGCAGGCACCCATTTGGGAAACGCGGCGACCTGCGGGGCCTATGTGATGCGCCGCCCCCAGCAGTGGACGCGACTTGGCGCCGAGCCAAGGCGAAGCGCGAGCCCCCGATCGCAGACTACGCGCGTGTGGCGGCCTTGCTGTGTTTGCGTGTAAGCGCGCAGTTTATGGAGAGGAAACGCAAAGTTTCCGTGGCTCTTCTCTGAGCGTGTCAAGAGGAGGAAGCCTTGCGTGCGGCTTGGGTAACTGCGACTAATCGAATAGTGCAATCGTTCTTTCTGTACGTTTGCCGTGATTGAAGATAGTGCTTGTAAACGGAGTTGTGTTTATAAGATAGGCTGTGAATGGGACGGTCAAGTCCGTTACGGGAAAATATTCCTGCGTGAAATTGAGCGCTGGTTTCAGGATAGAAGGGCGAGCAATGTTGCGTGCACAAGCATAAAAATGGAAAAGACGTGTAGTGATAAACATGCGCCAGGCGAAAAACAACGAACCTCGAATATTTAAGAAACGTCGCCTCATCATCGCCCTTTCTAAAGGGAATTCAACAATCTGCGCATTACATAAAAGTAAGGAAAATCATTTAACATGAACGACACGTATCCGCCGTGGTAGCTTAGTGGCTATGGCTTTGCACTGCTTGTCTCGAGGTCATGGGTTTTATTCCGGCGACCGCTTATTGATGGAGGCGAAATGCAACAAAAAGAGACGCTCGGGTGCTTAGGGTACGTTAAAGGCGTATGTGTGTTTAGGTGCATGTTGAAGAACTAATCCAGAGCCCCAGAATTACTGATAAGCATTATTCCAGAAGATTAATCACAATTAATCCAGAGCCTTTCACTCTACAGCGTCTCTCGTAACCCACTGTCTAGTTTGGGGAAGTTCTAACACATAATTTATTTTTAAATCAATGAGAAAGAAGAAACGCTACTCGAAATCACCCCACAATTCAGCGGCGCCTGCAGCGACGGTGGTGCAAAGTTTATGCGAAACGCGTTTACATTACGGTCTAAGTGCTTCATGCCTTAAGAAGGAATTCATGTGTGCTTGAAGGGAGGTATCCAAACATGACAGAAGTTCAAAGGAAGATGGGTGCTTGAAGTGATTAACAGTGGTAGAAGTGTCGCTGAAGCCAGCGTATCGACAATAGGACTTGTCTTCTTGAGGCCAGCAACGTCTTTCTTTAGCAGCGTTTTCATGTACGCGTAGCTCACTGCAGCACTGAGAGGAATGGGCTACCTTGCGGGGCCAACCTGCTCCCCACAAACTGCTCACGTTTCCTGTGTGTTTTGCTAACATACCTTCTACTTTGGTCCACCGTGAGAGCAAGAGAAGGGATAAAATAGTCAAGGTATATAGCACAAGGAAACTTGGCAGCGCGCGCACCAATTACGCAGGCTTAACGCCCCAGGGGTTAACATGAACAATGCTCTTTGTTGCGCACTTCGTTTCACGACAGCCAACTTATAAATGCCATTGCACGCAGCCGCGCACGTCAACGCCCAATCCAACACGATAAAGTTACGCAAGCGGCCTGTGTTCTCCTTCTGGGAGATGGATGGTGGGGGAGGGGGCAAGTATTGAGATTAATTGAGGTACGTCGACGAGGCACACGATGGCGTCCGTATGGAATAAATGTTGTTTATTTTTGGGAACTCTAATCCATGCTTCACTCAACAGCGGGCAGCAACAATGGGCTAGCGTATTGTCCAACGTACTTCGATGTATCCAGGGAAATCGCAAGTGTTCCAGAGTATCAATTGTCTGACAGTGTTCGCGATCAAAGCTTTTCGACTGGCCGATGAGATGTGCGAAGTGGCGGCTGAAAGCAATGCCCAGCCGAATCCTGCGTCGCAGTGACGCGTTGCTCCGCGTGGCCTTCGGGTGCAAATAGAATTTATCGTCTTGGTCAATCATATGTAGTCGTCTGTCAGTGTTATCAGCGTGGGCTCTGTATGTCTTTGTAAGGTCCTGTATGAGTGCATTGACCATTCAGTAAGAGTCAGGTGGCGAGCAGGCGATCCGCACGTCATCAGAGAAAGATAATTGCGATTTCGCTTCATTGTCAGCGAGTTCACTGCCACTCACAGCACAATGACCAGCCACCAATGGAAAAATGATAAAGTGGCCACATTGCTGATGAAGGTGGGCGATTTCCAGCACGAGCAGGCAATATGATAATTTCTTTAACAAGCATTCTAGCGCCTGCAACACTGATTTGCCATCGCAGTCCAGCGTCCATTTGCGAGATTTCTGAGTTGTCATAAAACGGACAGCATCCCGTACTGCCGCCAGTCCCACCACTGTAAATATCGATAGAATATCTAATATCTAATAGAAATCACCGGGTAATGCAAAGTTGTGGGAAAACAAATATATCTGTTGCGACAGATGGGTGCCACCAAACCATCAGTACATACTTGTATAGTTCCACTATATATCGTAAATATATGAGACAGTGCCAGTCGTTTTAAAACGATAGAAAAAACGTGGGACTTCTTCGTAATTCCACGTATGTGAAGCCTCACTAGTGGTCTGGATACTGTCTAGGAAAGTTTTTCGGGGATTTTGGTGGCCTGAAACCTTGCAGGTATAATGCTTGCGTAGTATACAATTGTTTTGAAAAACTCACAGTCCAGGTTGGTACATGGAAGTCGTGACAGATGATGGTGTGAGTGTCTGGTCAGCAGACGAAGATAGATCCGGAACGGTTCACAGGATCTGCATACGTCGATTGGTCGAGCCCGTGTTTCCGCTTTGTGCCCTTGGTTGACGTGCAGGGTGGCAAGCCAAGGCATAAGTGATTTTGCCTTAAGGCTCTCGCACATGATAAGCTGAACCTATGTTATATAGCATAGGTATGCTGTGACGTATGCAGCCCACGGAAAGCGTCTGGTACACGTGGAGCAGACTTCATTCAGAAGCGCCCAATCCCAGTCTCGATGTAACACGACGAACGTGTAGGAAGCTTGTCAGTTTAATCCGGAACCTAGTAACCTGTTTTGTCCAAAAATGAGTGCGGTCTATTGAGACACCAAGAAATCTGGTGGGTGACTAAAGGAAGCGCCGTTCCGTCGGCAACAGTGGGGCATTACGATATTGATTTGCGCGTGAATGACAATACTGCACACTTGGCTACACCAGATACATATGTGATCCGCGTAAGTGTAGGTATGCGTTGAGTCAGGTAGCTTGTTTTCAAGGCCCACGAGTATAACATTGAGCAATATTGGGCAGAGGACGCCACTTTGTACAGCCACACATACATCCGGCCACCAACGCCGAGACCTTCAAGCGCCTGAACAATCGAATGGTGCAAAACGGTGTCGTAGGCACCTTCAGTGTCCAGAAATATTACACATGCTAGACGACAACATCTTTTCTCCTGTTGGACAGAAGATACCACGTCGATCCCAGTGTGAACAGTTCATAGGTCTCTTCAGAATCCATTCATAAAATAAGGAGTAGGGAACAAGTTCCAGGCAGATATAGGTGAAAAAACTAGTTGTTTTCCGTATTAGCCTGGACTCTAAGTAATAGCAACCTAGAGTGTTTAGAAAAAGGAGTAATATTTCGGTTTGTAAGATATTGCGATATTCTAAGACCGTTACATTCCGTGCTGGCCTTAGGCAAGAACGAATGAAATAAATAAATTGTGCTTACATATGCGTCGGTATACATTTTCACCTTCCCCAGGTTCCGTGCTCACGTACAGTGCTTGTGTTCATGATAACTGACTATATTGAAAAAGTGTGTGATAACAGTTCGTTTTATCAAGCGGCTAGGAGTAGCCTGCGACACGCAAAGGCGCCAACATCTCCTACCTATTACATCATGTCGCTAAAAAGAAACTGGGGCATCGCATATAATGGAATTCTTATAGTGATTGTCATGACATGATCACATGCGCGATGACTCTAATCGGAAAATCTGTTTAAAGGGAGCATACGAGAAAAATACTTTGAACTATGTTTGTAAATTAAGTTTTTGCAACACCAAAAAAAAAAAAAGCCTATCTTACCCCTATGCAGGCCAATGAATAATGATACGTTCTTTTATTGAATGGGCTAATGACGACTTCTTGTAAAATATTCATTCAGGGTTTATACTTAAGTTCGTGCTCATGGCTGGGCCAAGCATAAGTAGAACGGGTCCTTGTGAAACGTGCTGTCAAGGTCGCCTCCGTAGTTCGAAACCGCACCAGACGCTTCGCTCTTCGCTCCACAGTTTTTGACACCCAATGGTGTCGCAAGGACACCGTCGTTGATCTCAGCCCACAATTTTTTTCTTGCGAACGATTACAGAAGCACAATGCAGCGTACGCTTACGAGCGCTATCTAGGGATGACCGACAGACGGTATAAATGTGAAAACCAAACCACGCGTGGTATATATTACGTATTTCCGGCTCTGCAAGCGCTTCCCGCGCTTGCATTGCGAAAGCATGGCCTTCGATGTTGGTTTTCGTTACTCCGAGGGAGCCGTTACTGGGCTGGGACTCACCAGTTAGTGTTGCCAGGTGACTGTCTGGTCCAACGTTGATGTAAAAAAAATACAATTTTTCTACTACAAAGAAAGCGCTCAAGTTTTGTGTTCCTGCTGTGAAACGCGTATGGTTGAACATGCCGTGCAAAATCAAAACGAGACCATTTGATGTCATGGAACAAGGCACAGCTTCATTTAAATTTTTTGTCTACGATGTATTTTTCTCTGCTTTCTTCCCTACCTTGTCACAAATTCTTACAGGGTTCTTACAAGCCGCTTTTCTGCGACTTTCTTTCTCAACCTGCCTCCTATGCTCAATGATAAACCACTTTTTATAAAACTCTGTAGGTGAAAGACTGCATCTGTAGCACCATATTTATGCGTTGTGTTAACACCCTCAGACAAACGACTAATCGAAATGGAAAAGCGAGGCTATATAGAGGCTAAACTAAATTCTCTAATTCTCATTTAAGCGATAATAAAATGATTTATTGTAAATGGAATACCAAGCACATAAAGCGATACGTTTTGATAGTTGATTTAGCGAAGGTCTATGTTTGGCAAGTTATTGCCCAATTAATCCGACCACTTGTTGAACTAGGTATAAAACACGTGAAAAAAGGAGGCGTTCTGCCTATCTCTTTTTTTTCCCCGCGGGTTTTACGCTTTACGCCACAGTAAGTCGAATTGAATTCTCGAGTTTTACGTGGCAAAACCCCGATTTCATTATGGGGCACGTCGTATGGAAGGACTCTGGCAAAGTATCTCGGATTAACTTGCTAGTTGGAAGCTGCAACAAAAGCAAATGTCAATTACTAGCTCTGGCGACTTATTTCGCACATCTCGTTGCATGGCTTAAACGCCGGGAGAGCACGCCGTCTTAGAAGCCCGTCGCTTTCCTCTTTGCTTTTATCGGATGATGCCGTATGTCCCCTCACGTCGACGTAGTTTTCGTGTGCACTGGCAACGCATTAACTAAAGTTTATTTTAAATTATAGCATTCTTTGCTTCAAAAGCAGTTTACGGTACGTAAGGACGTTCCTGCTACGTCTTGTTTTATGGTTACCCTTAATTAAAAAAAAAAGGAGCTTCCAATCTCAGAACAAAACGCTGATGCTCTAGACATGCGTTGAATTTGCATAGCATTTTTGAGACAAATGTTGATATGAGATTCAACGATCTCCGTAGCTGCGCATTTCAACTAGGGCAAAATGCGGAAAAACCCGTTTACTTGGATTTAGGCGGACGTTAAAGCACCCCTGCTGGTCCAAATTATTCCATAGTCCCCCATACGGCGGGCCTCATAATCAAATCATTGTTTGGCACATGAAACCCCATAATTTTCACCAATATTCTTGCAAATAATACCACGAAATAGTTTTCGTCATTTGGGCAAGGTCATGATGTTCGTTTATTTTTTGTGGAAAAATACCGTTGACTAACGCTCTAGTGCCGTGTTGTGACGATGCGTAGGAAGGCGACAATCACTGACAAAAATCGCATAATTGCAGTTTTATCTTGATCAGGCGCGGTGTAGTAGTCGAAGATAAAGAGCGCACAGGGAAACGAAACGGAAAAAACGCAACAGGACGAAGATCTGAGTTCCAGCAAAGTGTAATGATACGTCAAATAAATATATACATATGCGAAGGGGCATGAGCGCGCGCAGAAACCTCAAAGCTACGGAACAACCGAATGGACATACGATCCTGTGATAAGACAGCGTAACGGAGAAAGAAAAAGAAACCAAGGTGACAAAAGCTTCGCCGACGATAACGATACTTCCTAATGCAAAATTTGAGTGCGGCTGTATATGTCTTTTCATTTCGCGATTTATTGGCTCGCGCGGACAATCTGTCTCGTGCGGCACGTTGCAAACGGAGCGATGTATGGCATTGCTGCCTCGCTAATTGTGAGATTGCGAGAGCCAGCGCGCGGGTGACGCATGGGCGCGATTCACAGCAGTCGCCGCAGACAGACCTCTACTCATGCAGTGCTTCGTTTCCGTACAGATGACGCGTGCTACTCTGGCACCATCTCGTAGTCATCGTCGCCGCAAAGCCCATCTTGCGCGACACTACGCTTTTCTTCTCACGCTTTCGCCATACCCTCCTCCTCCGCGTTCCTCCTCGCGCTCTATGAGCTATCACCGTCTTTCATCTCCCACTGCGCTCCACGTTCGCTCTCGTCCTTCGCTGTATTTGTTCGCTCGGTTACGAGGGACAATGCCTACGCTCGCCGCAGCAACGGGTGCCTAAGAGCTGGGCTCTAAAACACATTTGAATTTAGGAATTTCCGCCCCGAAATCCTCCCCGCCACACATGTTTCAAGAACGAAAGATAATTATCAGACAATTCGATGGCAGGTGAACTAGCACACGAGTACCCTAATGTGGTGATTTCAGAGTCCTCAGTAAATTCCCCGTTGACCTTGGCGTTGCTTCTGCCAATCACATCGCATTTATCCAACAAAGGTGCACACCTACTGTTTCAGCTATAGAAACTTAATTGACCAGGGGCAACGCTGTGCGACTTAATAAACTTCTCTCGAAGTCTGCCACTCAAACATTGGCCGACTTCTGGTACCTGCCGCAGGAGAGCGAAAACGAATAAACTACCCCTTTGCATCAAGGGACAAACGGGTAGTGTTTTGTTACACAGACTGTCCCAAGACGTTTTATAGCTAGCCTTTCACACGCTGGAAAGCGTATGAGGAGCGGAAAAAAAGGCGCAGATGTTGGCCCTCTTTGGAATCACTTTTATCCACAACGACGCATTGTGCATATGAAGATAACGCTGATAATCTGCCTTCTTTCCGTTCCAGCCCAGATCCCGATCCATTCTGGTGAGCACGTTTCAGGAACCTTAGTAGCCCCCTCAGTAATTCCAGTCACCAATGGCTACAGGAAACCCGCTTTCCGCGAGAAGCCAGAGTGTAGAAGGAAGCACATGCAAAGAGCACAAATGAAACTCCTGAACGAGATTTGTAAAGGTAAGTTTCGCAATATTCTGTTGAAAAGCCGACAGTTACCGGAGGACAATGGTGTCATCAGCCCACTGGCACAAGGATTGCGCACCAACAAATATGTTCAGATACAAAAATGATCCTCAGGTTCACAAAACTCCACGAATGAGTCTTTCATAACACATTTGGAATTTTTTAAAGCTAGAAATACTACTGGAAGATTTCAAGAACAAGTCATGAGAGCCAGCTACAAGCACAATAGATAGGCATAGACGCTTCTCATATTGTTGAGCACTTTTGGTGCATGAAGCCGACAACACAAATTTCTGTTCTTTTTAGCCAGAATCAACTCAGTCCGAATGGGTGCTACAGAAGATTCGACAGACCTTCATCGTCCCTTTGAAGAACATGCCAGTCATCCCTGCTTGAAAGTGTGGATAGCAAATAAAATGACAACAGTTCAAGTACACGTTCCACAGACGCTGACGTAGAGTTAATTTTGGTAGTTTAAAGTTCAGCACGCGTAGCGTAGTAACCATACCAAACGAACTGGGCGTAAGTGGGGGGGAATAGATTAAAAAATTTGTCAAAGTGTGTCAGATGAATTTGGCACTGTCATAGCAGAGAAAACGGACGGGGATTCAGTCATTATAACAGCTGAAGAAATATATTTGGGGAGCTTTCGTCGTGCTAACATGACCGCTTAATATCTTTGCCTGAAATATGGACTACAATCGGCTCCACTTAGTGTTTCTACTTTTCACCGTAGCGATGACGACGCTGCCTTATAGATATGAAGATCAATATGAATCGCAACTACAGATATCATCTATGTCTGAAATTGTTAAAAATCGCGCGCGTACTGAAGATAACTTCATACACAATCCTCGCTCTACTCGACGTTCTCAACACTGGTGCATTCTGCGTCTGCGCAGGAACAACAGATTTCAAGTGTTCACCTATTATTTGCCAAAGCGCTCGATAAACCTGGGCTTACTAATGAAAACATACGTACAGGCGCCGACAAAAGTGGTATACTCCACGCAGCGGGAGCCGGAGCAACGGCAAACTGCATCACAACGCCATCTACAGGCAGCATCTGGGATCGAGACAGCCAAAGGGTGCCCTTTATTATCTGCAGGCATGTCGCTTGACTCGTGTCAATGTTTCGTGCTTCAGCTCGCCTATATGCCGAGCGACGCCGCTGCTTCGGCTCCCGCTGCGTGGAGTATACCACTTTTGTCGGCGCCTGTACATTCTCTAGTGACTTCTTACTGAGCATGCTGTATTGAACGTACTTTTTTTGTTACTTCACTTATTATTAATTTCTCTTGTTGAAAGAACTCTATCCGACTGTTCTGTAGCTTTTTGCATAATATGCATTTTGCATAGTACGAATATTTATGTGGCTTTTAACGAGAGACAGAAAGATGAAAGTAAAGGGAAGGCAGGTAGGGGACGACCGTACCGTTTGCTGCCCTACGCATGGGGAAAGATGCCTAAAGGGTCCCTCACCAGGCCAAATAGCAAATTTCTGTTACACGCTGAAAGTTGTTACGTGCGCTCTAGGGAGCGTTCTTCCGCGAGTACTTTTGAAATTGGTTCATTAACAGCCGAGATAGAAATATCTCAGGGCCACCAAACCATGATTTCAGGAGGCGAGCGCCACTGGCAACAGAGACACTCTCTCCACTTGCTCCGTCTAGCCTCCGCAAGCGAAATTCCTTACCTGCGTTCTCCCATACCTGAACTCGAGGATCGCGTGACACATACGACACGATCCCCGAATTCATCTTTTTTTGTGTGTAGTTTTCTTGCTGCGCGGCGTACTTCCGCTGACGGTGTCGCGCGCGAGCTGTTACGTTTGTCTCGTTTGGCGCAGCGCGCCATTTTGCGGCGCTGTGCATGAGAATACTCGACTAGTGGTATAAGTCAGTGCCTGACCAATACTGAAGCAGACAGAAGTGGTTCACAGAGCGTTATCGCACGCTGGAACACGGTAGAAAGTGACATAGTTTGGTTGTCAGCGCGCGCGGCTGCACAATGTTAGAACAACAAGAGGAAACGGAAGTGCATCTCTCTTGCTGCGGTGCGAAGTAAAACAAATACACGCAGCAGTTCTGTTGTGTGTTTCATTATTTCCCTCAGCAATGGCCTGCGAACTGTAGTGCCATTCTCCAGACCGGACATCACATGCCTCCTGTCGGAAATAATGAGGAATGCGACGAGAAGATACTGGGCCCAGCCAGACGGTCGTCACGTCCGCCTTAAAAGGCTGGATCCCGATATGAAATTTCCTATTCTGCGTGGAATTCCTCGCCCTCATACATGCCTGATACACCGACTGCGATTAGGCGTCGCCTTCACGCGCAAATATTTGCACATTATTGGATGGACAGACTCCCCGGACTGTTCAGTGTGTGGCGCTGTAGAGACTATAGAACATGTGCTCGTGGTGTGCCCTTAGTATGCGCGCGAAAGACTGACAATGGCAGATACCTTGAGACATTTATACAATGGACCGCTGTCGGAGGACCTCTTGCTAGGCGCATGGCCACAGAGTTGGCAGACGACAGAGACAATGCGTGCTCTTTCACGTTTCCTAGGTGACACGAGCCTGGACTCACGCCTGTGATACCAGTTGTGTAATGTGTCCTTCACCTCGTTCCTCCCATTATCATCCCCTATTGTGACCCTTTTTCTTCCCCTCTTCCCCTTCCCTTACGTAGAGTAGCAGGCCAGATGCTCCATTATCCGGCCGACCTCTCTACATTCTCCAGCCATTAAAATACTTCTTCTTATTTCTCTAAACATTAATTCGTCTATTGAAGGAACAGATTACACAAATAACAGATCGTGTCCTAAATATTTCTCAAAATCACGCACCACTGTGAGCGACGTCACAGCACTGCTACTACGTAGACGCACTTCTGCGATATGAGTCCACTCTCCATCTGGGAGCACGGCGGCCGCGAGGAGAAGGGCAAAGGGTGTTCGGTTTGAAATTTCAACTCTTTCCGTGGCGCGTAGCGATGTAACACTTAGCAGACACGGTAGCTACCGCGCAGTGTACGCAAAGTGCTTGTCAGCTCAAAACGCCAGCCCTGGTGAAAGGCGCTTTAGGAAGTGAAACCTGCCGCTTTTAGGCCGTCGTTCTAAACCACGGGGACGTGCGACTAGTCAACATACTTCTAAGTACAGTTTTTATCCCTATACCTACAACCTGTGCACATCTCCATGCCGCCATTGAGTTAATAAATGTATCCTTATCCTAAAACAGAAAATAGTGCCACATGTAAAGAAAGAAAGGGAACTTCATTAATGTATACTTCTCACTAGTGCTTCTCCTTATATAATTATTGTACTGTGGATGGAAGATAGGCATTTAAGGAGTCCGGGCGATTTACATATCTATTTTGTGCGAGTATTTTTGTACACTATGTGGTATACTTTACGAGAGCGCAGCATTCACATTTCTTCATTTCTTTAAATTTTACTCCAGCTAAGCATATATGAGCCCTACCCGCCGTGGTTGCTCAGTGGCTATGGTGTTGGGCTGCTGAGCACGAGGTCGCGGGATCGAATCCCGGCCACGGCGGCCGCATTTCGATGGGGACGAAATGCGAAAACACCCGTGTGCTTAGATTGAGGCGCACGTTAAAGAACCCCAGGTGGTCGAAATTTCCGGAGTACTCCACTACGCCGTGCCTCATAATCAGAAAGTGCTTCTGGCACGTAAAACCCCACAATTCAATTTAATATATGAGGCCTGAAATTTTATTTTCTTTGGTGTCCCAACCCAGCACTTTTCAACTTGTTAGTAGTTTTGATGGCAACGTTATCGTTATCAAAAATGAGAAAAACAGCGATAGCTTGTTCGTTACCTTGTTCGGGCAATGTACTCTGTCGAGCGAATTTCAGGAATAAAACTTTCACCTGTATACGAAGATGAAAACAGCGCTCATCACTCTAGCATAGTAGACGGCATTGTTAAGCATATACATACGGCTAAATATATGTGGATCCCTGCGGTGACGCCGACGCCGACGGCGAAAATTTGCTTGCGTCGTCCGTAGAATTGCTATTGCAATAATATATGAATAACCTCTGAGCAATGTGCACGTCACTGAAAGCAACGCCAAAGCTCTTCCCCGCTATCTCCATAAGCCTTATGCCACACATTCCAATAGTAAGGACAGCTCCCAAGCAAAGAATATTTAGCACTAAATTTTTCCATTACACTAGGCTAAGTGGGCCTACGTAAAGTTTGGTTTGACTCTTCGCTCCAAGTTGTTTTTGTTCTGAAGATCACAAATGTAGCATGTGCCGCCGAGCACCTGCACAGAGTTTCCCTCCCCATAAAGCACCATCGCGCTATACAAAGCACAATATCCTATCGCAGGAAAAAATAAAGCTTAGTTATTAAAGCCTTCCCAATGACGTTGCTGTCTGAAAAAAAAATCAATAGGCGCAAAAAATAAATAAGGTCTAGCTGCTACATATTTAATGCTTTAATATATACAAGATACAGCTGGGCCTAAATGAGTTAATATTTCATTGAGAAAGAAGTATTTCATACTTTCCGCAGTGAGGACGTGCATAGAAAGCAAGACGTAGTCACGACCAAACGCATGGCCTGTCTTCCGTTTTATGTGTGTTATGCTACAGAAATACCAGCTTATCAAAGCAACAGTTGCCTCGAAATATTTCATGCCTATGTGAAAGTATCAGAGACTGAAGCTGATGTGATTTGAGAACTTACTCTAGACGGAAATGGGTCCAAACACATGAATATTGCTCGAAATATGGAACACCATAGCATCTGAAAGACTCCGCTCTCTCACCGGAAATTTATCAGGATGAATTTTCTTCTCTTTTCTCGCGCTAATAACCCATCTCCTCATTCTGGGGGGAAAAATAACGCAGTTCCAGATATAAATAAAAAAAGATGGCAGATAAGCTTACTTATTTTTTCCAGAGTGGCCGACGCATCTCTACGAGTTTTGAGGCTGCAAAATATTTATGCACATAGTTGCCGCGTCGGCTCTTTCTTCCGGCGTTTCGACGCCGCACATTTGACACGGTCACAAGACACAAGCAGGGTGCAAAAGAGCAGCGTATACTTGCGGAGTTGCATTTCGCAAAAACAGGATTTCTCGAGCAGGAAGGCGCTGCGTTGCCTGAAAATGCGCGCCGGCCCTGGGCTCCTGCGTGACACTTGCGCTCGGCAAGGTGGCGCACGTGTAAGCCGACGGTTCTCTAAATGCGGCAGTGCACGCTGTGAATTCGAAGCATATAATTATTCGTGCTCGTTCAGTGTCACCACTATTAAAGAAGTGAACATAACGCACTCGTTACGCATTTGTTGCGGACTTCTTTAAGGCCGTCTTCGACCCCTCCGGCGACAGGCCTATGCCCTGGATGCCCAGCCGACCTAGAACATCGAACTCGCTGATCCTTATGGCGTTGTCTAACAGATTTCCAGCACGAAATGAATTTGTTGGGGTGCTTGTAAACAAATATTCCTAGTATAGCGAAACACGGGCTTGCGAAGCTGAAAAAGAAAAGGTGGTTGTCGGCGCTCGGTACGATTCGCGTACTATTGCGCTAACTTAAGAGATCGCAGTACGCTTTCTAGGCGCTAAGCCTGAGACAAGTTTAATGCAAGATTAGTTCTAGGTTTAGCGTAACTAGTACAATACATTAGTGCAAGATTATTTTTGTGAAGCACGTTGGGTAGTCGGAACTGTAAAGAGGCATCTTTACATTTCCATCTTTACATCTTTACATCTTTACAAGCCCTGACCATACGTAAACCTTGCACTGGTTATGTTTTCTTTAATTTTATCCTGTCTATTTCTCATTGCTTCTTGACCTTTTAAGAACCAGCTGAAAAATGGAAAGCCAAGATACGTTTGAGGCTAACCTGTTTTAATGACGATGTCTTTGTGAACGAAGCACTGGGGTGGCGAAAGAAAATGCACGCAGGCTAGTGACTGTCATCGTGATGCGCGCGCATTTGCCTTGTTTGATTTGAGAGAAGCAAGCGTCCCTAAGAAAAATGAGTTACGACGAACAGGCGCCTTCTCGTGCTTCAGGAAGTAGTCGGGGCATTTTTTTGTCCGCCCATGGCTGATAGTTGTCTAACCATACCGCAGTAATAGTCATAGGAAGATTTCCCTGGCAGTGTTTCTATTCCTTGCAGGTGCAGTATTTCGTTAGCAGGAAGTGGGAGCCATGGTTAGATAGTTACGCTAAGTGAGCCCTCCAGCCTTCGAGCGTCAATTTCATGCGTCCTTGTCGCAGAAGGCTGCTCACGCAAGGCTGCTGAGGCGGCAGGGGGAAGGAGGGGGGGGGGGGGGGCATTAGCTACGCCAGATGGAGGAATCAAGAAAGGCAGATATGCTGTAGCGTACGACCCGTTACATACAACGAACGCACGCATAGGTTGCGTGTCTTGATCGTTCACTTATGCTAGCTCACGCGCAGGAAAATGCATGAGCAGCTGAAAAGTGCAATAATTGACACTGAATGTAAAGGCGTTTATTAGTCACCGGCGTTTGAGACCGGCCGTTAGAGCAGGGCACGGACTCTCAGCAAGAGTGGCGTCTCCCGAGAACAGCGCCGGAGAGCTTGACCCACTAGAAAGCGCTGGAGAGGATGGCCCACTATAGCGTTCCTCTTCCTCGACAAGGACAATTAACGAAACCTGACTTACAGAATTTCCACTAATGCCATCACAGTTGGGCCGGGAAAACAAATGAAAATATTCGAGGAGATGCATTTTCCTAGCAACTGAAATCAGTGTCACCAGCGACAGACTTCTGTGAGGGCTTTGTGCCGTAGGTCGCAACCCGAGAGGGATGTGATCAGGAGTTTCGACATGCCTGCCTCGAGATGCATTTGCCGCTTAATTCTGTAGTGCTCTGTTCCATGACTCGGCCCTTCTCATTTTCGCGTCTCAATAACCTGTCCTGTCCCCTTTCAGTCTCGGTTGAATTCGCTCGCTGTTGTGCTGAACGGGAAGCATATAGAATTGTTCTCGAGGTTGAACGATGTTTGTCGGCCATTCCTGGTAGCTAAACGCGTGTGATTGAAGCGTGCGAGGTCTTTCCTTACAGGTGGACTAAAGCACGACGCAAAATCGCATCGCCGAGCTTGAAGGTCGTGCAATGCTTCGGGCGTTTTGAAAAAGTACAGGCGCCGCACGGCGGGGCTGTTCCAAGGGGAAGAACTCAATTTGAACACCGCCTACTTGTTCCTCAATAAAGCTTGAATCGGTGCCAAACTAGAAGGCCTGTTTTATCAAGTGAATTAACATATCTTGCTCCTTGGTCACAGCTGGCGCCTGTCGCACACTTTGGAGAAGATTGTAGAGAATCGCGGTTGAAAAGCATCGGCGTCGAGCGTTACAGAGCGATAAAAGTAAGACCATACGACAGAAAAAGTGAAAAAGGAAGCCATAACAACAAAATTAACAAAAAATGTATAACTTTTTTTAATTCTTCTGATAACCTACGGCACTGTGTGTGTTCTGTTCCGCGTAGTGACACCTCACAGAGTTTATTACCGACTCCGAGCGTCGTAACTTTGTTATGTCCATTGCCAAGCTTGCCCTTCTTTGTTTGTCATTGTGTGGCAATGGTTACTTAGCAATCAGCGTTTGCATGAGCTCTCGCAGAGCTGCTACGACGGCGCAAATGTTACTTCTTCTTCGCCGAGCGAAGCCTATGGTGCTTTTAACACTCGATGCAACATAGAACCAACCGAACGGTAAGCAAATATATAAAATCCTGTTCTGCCAGGGTGAGCGGTAACGTGACGTAGTGCTATGCATGCAACCTTACTTCATTTCGTAGACCTCGCTCGTTATAAAGACTATTTGCATTGGCAGCTAAATGTACACCAGCAAGAGGAGATGAGCGCGTTACGCGGCCGCATGAAGCAATGCGCTAATATTTGGGAAGCGAGAAGAGGTAAATTGCTCTCCTAGCATAATCTCTGCGTGGACAAGGAGACGTGTGGCAGAGGGCACGTCTAACGCTATGGATTCACACGACGGGCCGGATCTCTGATTCAGCACTCGTACGCGAACGCGACCTGCTGAGCCTTCAAAAATCGCGCCGTCTGCTCAGTTATCGAGCGGGGCGCGACCCGATGGCATTCGTCCAGCTCAGGCTCGTTTGCGAAATCTGGTCCGTCGTTTGAGTCTCCCTCAAAATCAAACAGAAATGACTGCAGGTGAAGTTCGCTCAACGAGCCTCTGCAGGTGTTTCGGTTTTTTTTTTTTTTTTGGTGGCAGGATGAGAGCAGAAAATAATAAATTGTCATATAAAAGATATAATTAAAAACTACCAAAACAATCTGGTTCTGTATTTGTTGGGCTCTGCATAATCATCCTCACAATCAGTCAGCCCATTTTACTTCCGCTGCAGGACGAAGGTCTCCCTCGGTAATCTACGTTTACGCTTCTCCTCACTTGACTTCACCCTATGCGCCAGCAAGTTTCCCAATCGCATCCTACTACCTAATCCGCTCCCGTCTTCTACGGTATTTATTTTCCCTGAGAATCAAATCTGGTAATCATATAAATTACTGATTCCCATCCATACACATTACACGATCTGCCTATCTCAACTTATTCCTATTGTTCTCGTTTCCTATATCAACTGCCTGCGTTCTCTCCTAAATCCATGCTTTCGTATTTGGCGTATTAATATTACGCCTGTCCCCTTCAATTACATCGCTCACTCCTCGTACCTTAGTTTCTGAAGTTTCTTTTTTTCAACATTTAATGTTTCTGTTCTTAGGTTTGCGATGGTAAAAATAATTGGTTGCGAACTTTTAAAAGGAAATGTAAGCTGGCGTTAGTTATATGACAATGCCTCTCATTCTTGCTTAAAATCATTTTTGTCCATCCCAAAATTTCATTCTCATCATACAGGTCCTCTGTGACTACTTCTCCTAGATAAACTCATGACCACCTTCGAAATGCTAACAAGCACAAACGTGTGTTTTATTGCAATGGTCCTGAACATTACTCCATTATTTGGGTTATTAACACTGAAATATCATTTGGCGTTTGCCAGTCAACATGCTGAATTATTCGTTACATACCACTTCCGTGCGCTGTAAACCGACAGCATTATATTTAAAGCGCAAATTATTGTGATAATAGAGTAAAACGCATTGCTTGGCTAGTCGTTATATATTTGGAGGAGTTCAGCGAGCAGACTCCTCGGACAGTTCACGCGTCCCCTTTCTTCTGTCCGTATGATGTGTGCGCTCAACCGGCTAGCTTACTCAAATAATTCGCGCTGATACTCGCATCTTGTCTTCCCAAAAACTCTAGTGTCTTCAATACTATGAGCATGTAGTGACTACTACACAACAAAAAGAAAACCCTGCCTCCTTGCCTGAAGCACTTGCCTTCGCAAAGATGAAAAACCAGAGTTCATCTAGCGCCAACTTTACGGGCTCGAGCTTCACGAGAAACGTTGTTTCCTGTTTGGATTCTGCTGACTTCGCGCTCCCTTCCACTGGGTTCGAGTTTGGTGGATACGATGGCACAAGAATCGTCTGTAGTGCTCCTGCTCTGTGTGTGATGTGACGTGTTATATAGATATAGATGTAGACCTATTCTTGAGGGTAAGCTACACTGCTGTGCCGCAGTGAAGACAAAATTCGTTGGGACGAAAAGTAATGAATAATGTGGCAGCCATGCACAACTGGTTTAACTCCGAGAAGAAACGATTAAACACGCTCATCAGAAAAAGTATAAAAGAAGTACTAGGCATTCTGTCACGGGCGAGTACGGATCTCCTTATGCAACTAGGAGTGCACAACACATTGGACGAGATAATCGAGGCCCAGGAGTCAGCCCATCTGGCCCGTCTATCCTGTACCCCGGCTGGAAAGAAGATCCTGGCGGTTCTTGGGATCAACCCTATCCTCATGGAAGAGCGGAAATATGAAATTTCAGAAGATCAAAGAAACAACATACGTGTTGCACCGTTTCCCCTTAATGTTAATCCTTAACACAGCGTAGGCAGACGCAGGGCAAAGAGCCCTCGCCCTCCTCAAGCCTACCAAGGACGATCGCTACTCGGCATGTTTTGTCGACGCGGCCCACTATGGACAGTCGTCTAACTTCGCCATTGCCCTCATTGATCACAACGGACAGATAGTGAATGCGGCTTCCCTGAAGTGCTCAACACCAACCAGAGCGGAGCAGGTTGCAGTTGCTGTAGCACTCCTAGACAACAGCAGATCACAAATCTTCACTGATTCGAGATCGACGGTCAGGCCTTTCGCTTCAGTATCCACCGCTGAGGAGGCTCACAAGATTCTCAAGAACAAGATCATCTCTCCGCACACCATCACGTGGTTTCCGGCTCACCTCGAACCCCAGCTTGACTCGTTTCCCAATCTCAATGACATCGCCCACTCCCAAGCGCGCGCACTAACCCACCGCGCGGGAGCAGGATCGAGCTTAGACTCCGGGGTTCTCGAGTTTCGGGACACTCTCACTACTTTCAGCGAAATTACTACGCACTATGACCTGGGTAGGAGGAGTTATATTCCCCCTCACAGCAAACTGGCTAGACCTCTGGCGTCTACATTACGCATGCTTCAGACTAAGTGCTATCCAAACCTGGCCCTTTTCCACACGATCACTCCACAGACTTTTAGCTCTACTTGCCCCGACTGTGGGGCTGTTAGCAATCTCGCTCACATGCTCTGGCGATGCCCCTCCTTACAGGGACCCAATCGCATCACAGAAGAAGAATGGAGCTCTGCCATCCAGAGCTCAGAACTTTCACGTCAAACCTGGACTGTCCAGAGAGCCCACGATGCGGCGGTTAGGCTCGGCCTACCAGTCCCCACGTGGGAGCGGCCCGCAGCTCTGTCCTAGGGCAAAGCTTCTCAGGACCTTGTAATTAAAGTTCTCTGTCGGTCTGTCTGTCTGTCTGCCTGTCTGTCTGTCTGTCTGTCTGTCTGTCTGTCTGTCTGTCTGTCTGTCTGTCTGTCTGTCTGTCTGTCTGTCTGTCTGTCTGTCTGTCTGTCTGTCTGTCTGTCTGTCTGTCTGTCTCGTCTTGTCTTGTCTTGTCTTGTCTTGTCTGAGTGAGGCTTTAAGCGCAAGTATTTTACTGTGTTCATAATGTGGCATGTAAATGTTCTTTTCTCTGCCATTCTCATGCAGATGATCGTTTCATGTGAGCCCCACAGAAATACAACCAACGCATAAAAAAAATCACCGACGTTGGATCGTACCCGTTTAAAACGCAGCAATTCACACTTTAGTTGAGTTATTTGCGGCCAAAAAATTCACTCGCCGTCAGTGGTAACTTTTTTGTATAGATTGCAGGTTAGCAGTTTCACAAATTTTACATCACTTCAACTGCACCTGCTCTACTGAGAACGAAAAAGCCCCGCCGCGGTGGCTTAATGGCTGTTGTGTTGCGCTGCTAAGCACGACCTCGCGAGATCAATGGCGGCAGCGGCGGCCGCACTTCGATGGGGGCGAAGTGCAAAAAAAAAAAAAAAAACGCCCGTGCCCCGTGCATATGGGGCACGTTAAAGATCACCTGGGGGCCGAAATTTCCGGAGACTCCCATATGCCGTGCCTCACGATCATATCGTGGTTTTTGGCACGTAAAACACCATAATTAAATTCTTTTTTTAATCACGGAAAACGTCTATGTAATATTGCGTCCTTGCTGATGGTGTCGTAACAAAGAAAGTACATATTCTTGCACGGAGAAGGCCATTGCCTGGCTCTTTCATTTGACAAGAAAGAAAACACCGGAGACACTTATTTTTCGGATTTGCTTCAGCGAGGCTTTTGTTTAACGCTGTAGCAAGTTTGAGGTGACGTCCAGATGTAAAACGCGTAATGTAAAACAGGATTAAAGGAGGTACTACTCGAGAAACTTCTTTTAGGTATTATTGCTTGTACGTTTCATTCCATGCCTGCTATTTGCTCCTTTTCTTGAAATAAGTATTTTGTGTTAGGCAATAATGAAGCATGTACGGACCGGGGTGGCCGTGACCGGAAAAAGTCGTGCATTTTGAAGTACTTTTGAGCGCTCATACGAAACATTTTAGTTCAATAGCATCACGTATAATACATTTGTGGTCAGGGCTGCGCCTCTGATACACAACTTCCCGCAGCACCGTAGTAGGTGCTTATTGTAGAAAACTGTTTCTTGGCGTTACCAACCACGTCGTCACACGCATGGACAGACAACACTCCGACTTTTAACTCAAGTGTATGCGAATGTTTTCATTACCATTGCGCCGATGACATTCCGTATGACATGCACTTATGCATGGGAAATTACTATAAATTTATCATTGGTGAATTAAACGACTTCACGTGAAATGAAGGCACAACATCATAGTTTCTAAAATAAATGCTGCTTTATTCAGTGACCCTGTGCTCGAAGTTGTCCATTACTTGGCCCTCGCGCTCCCATCTTCTAGCCTCCTGGCTAGCTCTGATGGTAGAGTGGCAGCCCCTGAAAGGTGTTGGCCCCGTGTTCGAATACCTGACCAGGACGAATTTTTCCTTAACCGCAAAGCTTCCTTTTTGGAAGGGTGGTGGTTTCGACTAGTTGGTTTGCTACAATGTGAAGTGGTACAGCGCAAAGCTCTTTGGGTTTACTTGTAGCTTCGTCCAACGTTCGGGGGGATGACAGTTTTATATATAAGATGCTGCTTCGTCTCACTTGAAAAGCAACTTTCTAGACGTGTCTTTATCGCTAAACAGAACCTGCCTTGAAATTATTTACAGCTTTTGGAAATTAGGAGACGACTCTCACAAATATGTGCAACCTGATGCCCATTAATGGTTTCTTTGAAGTCTAAGCAAGTTTACAGCAGTCAACGCGAATTTTCGAAACTATGGCGGTGTTTATTTGCACCACAGCGTTTATGTTTCTTATCGCTGTAATTCAATCTGTGTGTATAAGAGCACGTGAAAATCCAAGCGAATGTTTATGAGTGAGAAACAAAAGATTTCATAAAAGAAATCGACATTTACCCCTATTTGAAACACATTAGCAAATAGATAGTGATAGCTTGTGTCAAACCTAGAACTGACAAGTCGAGTAGCATTCTCACAAGATCACCAATCCATAAGTTAAACCATCATGCACAAGACATGCGATATTTACCGTGCGAATTAAAATTGTGAGGCCGTCACACGATTTAAAAGCGCAGTAAAATGTATTTATTAGCAGCTTATGTTACATGAATGATCGATTATTAACTTTGTGATTTCCGGTTTTATTGTTTCTCCTTGTTCATGTTCATGGTATTGCACGTAAAAACAAATTATTATCGTTGCTATTATGTTCAGACGGTCGCGAAATTAGTGTTGCAAGAAAGAAACCGCTACAATCAGAAAAATAAATTTGCCCGATTTAACTGCAAAGGCTACGAAATTCCCGAGTGCTACCTGACTGCTGTTCAAGAGGACCACTTTCGCAGCAAAAAATATTCCGAAACCCAGGCAGTGGCACTGTTCTCCGAAGCCGATTACCAATGCTGCCTACGCATACGGGTCGCCGAACCTCGGTCACGAAGTATTCACGCCCACTGGCCGCGGGGTTTTCTTCGAGCTCGTATCGGAGCCCTTGTAAAAGGACCAAACCGATATGTCCGGCCTGAGCTTTCGGCTATAATTTTACGTGACGCGGGCCAGCCGAAAGCAAAGACGGACGGTGATGATAACGAGCCGTTGCGACAACCACCCCCACGCACAGCGTTCATTTGCATACTGCGGTTCAGTGTTAACCGTGGAGAACACGACTGCAGAGGTTCCCCCGGTTCGAGCCCTGACGTCACCCGTCGCCGCGGTCAGCCCAGAAGGCCGCGCGACTGCTTCGCCCTCTCGCCGACTATCTCGACTCGCCTCTTTGTTATTCCTCGGCGCACGTGGCGGGCTCCTTCTTGGTGTTGTTTCTTCCACTGCGCTCGTATTCGACGCCCTCGCGAACGCCGACGCCCCGCGCGGTCTTGCACGCCGTGCCACCCTCTCCTCCTTAATCTGCGGGATGATGCGAGGCGAAGAACGCCGTCAATGTCGCCACGGCTTTCCGCTGCGTTTTTTTTTCACCCTCCCCCTCGCAGTGGGCGCTCTTTCCAGGCACGCTCAAATCACCGCTTTCGATTGACTCTTGCTTTCCTCCCGACTTTCTGGTTTTACTTGTAACTGCACCGAGCTGGTGGTCGACGTAAGGTTCCCGCCAGATGGCGACTACCGGCCCTATAAAAAAGCGAGTGGTCGTGTGAGAGAACGTGAAGAAAGCGTTTTGCGACATCCAGAGCACTTTCGCTTCGTCTGCTTGCGCTCGTGTGGACACACCGGAGAAAAAAAAAGGTATGTGCGAAGTGACATGTGCGACACGGATTCGCTTGGCTGCAGCCCCCCGTAGAAACACGGCGGGGAAGTGTGGGCTTCCATTGTTTCTCAGTTCGCGTTAGCACTGTTAGGAGGAAGGCCTCCCGCTCTTTTCCCGAGAGAGCTCTTTAACGCCGGTCACCTTCTCTGTTGCAATCTTCGCTTTCTTGCTATGTCTGGCACCTTTCGAAGGGGATTCCGCGCGGCATGCTGCAGAAGAATCACCAGGGGGAACTCAAAGTCGTTGCCGAGCTTCTAAGATACATTATTCGGCGAATCCACAAACCGGCTGCTCGGAAGTGAGGATCTCTGGGGAGACATCCGCGGCAAGGCTCTGTGCGCTATTGACCCCTGGCACGATATTCCTGGCGGTGCAATTGAATGGCGAACACGTCGTCCGAGCAGAAATAGAAAAGCATAGTCGAGAATGCCATGCTATGTTTTTTGTTTTGTTTCTTGTTCCATACACCGGTTCTTCTCCCCGTTTGACATGTGCGGAAAGCGTGTCAGCTGTTGCTGACAATGTGAATCCAATAGCACGAGTGAAGCTCGTCGTCGTGTTGGTCGAGCGACCGCTTCAGGTTGCTTCGTTGGGGGTTCTTGGTCGCCCTTGAGCCCAAGTTACCGATCGAGGTTCGTTTCCCTGGCGATAGCGGCCCTGAACGTATGAATCGCGCTGTGGTCTAAGCTACCAGAATGAAAATAAAAACACTATGAAAAAATGGAAGGCCGGCCGGAAAAAATACGGTGGTTTAAAAACGCCATTTGCTTCTGACTTTTATATATTTTCCGTAGAAGGCTATACTGCCATGTAGAATAAATCAGCCAGGCACTCGATGGAAGGCCGGAAGACATGAAAAATTGGGCTTTGTTCCTTTGTCGTTTGAGGGGTTTGTAGATCCCATTTACTGCTTTCCGAGTGGGGCACAGTTGTCACAGAATGTCAAGCACTATCTTGATTCTCGGAACGCAGTTACGTATACTTGAATACGCAAGCCAGTTTCAATTACCAATGAGATTGACCCTGACAAATGGTAAGATAATTCCTACACAAAGCGAAGTTGCGCTACTGACTTCCGTTTTTATTTAATTCTGCCAAGACACATGGCTTGGGTTTTCTGGTCATCCTCAAACCACGGTCGAAAGTCAATTGTGATTGCTTGGAGAGAAAACGAGTACAGCACATAATTAGGCTGTGTTCATTTGTTTATATTGTAGTGCACCAGGCACTTCTGACAAACCAGAACAAAACTGACAGGACTCACTAGATCGGCACAGCGTAGTGCAAACGTCGTTCCTCAGTGTGTGCTGTTGTTTTTGTGCAGTACGGCCTTTTTCTTTAGTGGGTTTTCAATACTTAGTACTTTACAGATTAGACGTTCAGAGAATATAAAGCCGCATGTGACCTTGCTTTCATGACTGTTAGCGAAATTAAAGGAGTGTCACAGAAGCGTGGTTAGCATTTACGCAAAGCACTATCAGAACGCTAAGAAGAAACTATCATTAATGACTAGTTCGAGTTGATTTCATTCTGAAGGCGCCCAACGGAAGGTGTTACTCTGTATCTTTGTTAATGGGGGTTCTAGTGCTTCCGGTTATTGCATTGTAGCATTTCCTGAATTAATGGCTGTGCGAATGAGACCATTACATTGAAAGTTACAAAATATTGTATAGTATTCTGAGCTCCTCAGCACAAAGCTGCAAAATCTAATACATCGGCGGGGAATCGTTAGAGCGCCACAAAGCAGTGCACGACACAAAATGCAGGCTTAAATGAACCACTGCAAGTTATTCTAGTATTCGACAGTGTAGAGAGCAAGGGGCAGGTTATGCTGCTATCGTTCACGTATGCACCTATTCCAAGGATACCTATGCGCTATGAACTGCCTACCGATGCGCCGCCATTAAGGCTCGCGTAGAGGCCCGGCAGAGCGAGCGAAGTGTGCCGTATCTGGGTCACCATCGGCGCTTGGCATTAATCCCGAGACTAGCAGTTTTTCTTTTTCTGCTTCTTCTATGTCCGCCTAGTAGCTGTTTCGTTTACTCGTTTTTACCTGACTTCAGGTGCAGATGATTGTGATGCGATTAAGCTCTTTTATGGTTGCTGTTTCCTTCTGTAGACCTAATCTTACATCTCACTGTAAGAGGCCTCACCTAGGAGCTCTTTAGGCTGAGAACGCGGTGCCGCCGATGCGCGTGAAGCTGAAGGACGCTGCTGTATCGTGGCGATATCAAAGAGAGCATGACGAAAGAGGCATTGGGAGCTGCAGCGACGAAAGAACACACGTGCAGCTGAGCCAGAGCCCCGTATTTTTCGGGTACTGTAAAATATACCCCGACTGATTTCAGAATTTTTAATGACCAGTTTCTTCGAACGCGCTTTGTCGTTGGCGACCACATCGAGAGATAACGCTCGCCGAGATCCTTGGTTCATTGACACGCAGTCAGAGCATGGTCTGCGAGGTTGTACGAAAGGGTGCTCTGCACATCAGGCATTTCGGTTTTCGTGCCCGTCTAAATTTTCTTGCCCTGGTCGCGAATTCACCCTACGCCCTCCAACATAGTCAGCATTGTAATGCGGGTCTGTTATGGTTCTGTGAATTGACTTGATCTACCAGCACAAAAATAATCAATTCTCTTTCCCATGCTGTAGTCATGCGCGCTTGCGCTTGTACAGAAATGCGCGAAATATTTGGGTGCATACGCGGCGAGTGAACGTAAGCCGTGATGTCTTGTGTTGTTGAAGAGTGCGTCACCGCTTTACCATTAATGTTATTATAAAGTCCCTCGCTCATGACCATCACCTTCGTGGGCGGCTTAGTGGCTATGGTGCCTAGCTGCCGAGCATGCAGTTTAAAATTGAATTATATATACATTCCAGGGCTTTACGTGCTAAAAAAGCATTATGAGGCGCGCCGTAGTTGCAAACTCCGGATTAATTCTGACCACGTGGGGTTCCCGAACGTGCCCCTAAATCTAAGTACAAGAGTGTTTTCTCCTTTCACCTCTATGGAAATGAGGCCGCCTCAGCCGGGATCGAACCTGCGACCTCCAGCTTAGCAACGCAATGCCACAGCCGCCAGACTAGGCCGGCGGGCAAGCGCGCAGTCGCGAATTGGCATCGCAACCGTGGTAGTGGCCTTTCGGTAAAAGGGAAATGTAGGAACGTTCGTTATTTTGGCGTGCGATAAAGAATTGCTGCTGTCCAAAGTTATTTTTTACCACTTTTTCATAGTGGAACAATTTTGCCTGCCTTCCATCCTTGCGGCATCACACTTGTTGACAATGACTGTTGAAAGAGAAGCGACAAGATGGCAGTTGCACTAGAATTGGTATGGTTCAGCCCCTTTAGAATTTTTTGAACGATTTTAGCAGAAGATGCGAGTTGTTTATTATTATCGATTAGTTTATTATGTCACGAGGGCCGAATAGTATGTGAGACATATTGTAGCAATAAAGTTCAATGATAATGAGCAGCTTGTGATTGAGTTCTAGAATAAATATAGGAGAAAAACTTCGTTGAGTACTTTAGGAAGATCCTCTTCTTGATCTAGCAGTTCAAGAACTGTTTCAGATTGTTCCGTAACATTGCGGGTAAGCTTGTAGAAAGGAATCTCTGCTTAGCTTCGGGCTGCTAGGTGTTGGAATCTTCTTTCTATCGCAAAATATTTCTCCTACGCGGATGCGATGGAAGATCAGTGGAGCCTCCACTGAGGCATCTTTCGTAGCCCTGGTATTACTTGAGCATGTTAAAGTCTGTGGATAAATCAATCAGCTCATGATCACTCACCTGCACGTCTTTCCACTTCTTGCAGCAAAAAGAATTTAAAGCATGCTTTGCATCAGTGAAAACAACGATAATAAGTATGTTGGTGTAAGAGCGTTTCAAACAGTGGAACCGAAATGTGGAATATGAGTCATTAAAAATGAGAAATTAGTTTTGGGTTCACAATGAATAAACCAGCTCATGGAAATTTTTTTCTTGCACAACATAATGGCGTCATTTCAGCGCACGACACGAGCTGAAAGATATATATATATATATATATATAGAAGTTTACATGACTGTTTACATGACTGTATAGGAGAGAGAGAGAAAGACAACCATGTTCTTTTGAATTTTTTATATAAGTGTCGCATAAATTCGGTATTTCACGAAAAATATTTTCAGTGCTTCTGTTTGTCCGTAGTTTTATTGCCCTGAATGACAAAATATTTTAGCTTTGATTCAGACTGGCAGAGAATGAGGCATTGCGTTAGTTAGCTGGAAGGCACGGGAACAAGCACACAAAAGTTGATAATAGAACAGTACTTCAGACGCCGTTTTAAATGCGAGATTACAAAATAGCACTGCATGTCATCCCTGTTCCAGCTTCGCGTACTGTTTAAGCAGCTACGGGAAGTGTGCGCATTGTTCCGACATCTCATTTGTCAAGAATTCAGAAGTGGAGTCGTCAGAAAAAAAAGCTCTTAATTGTAAAGCAACGGGGCCTAGTATTTATATTGGTGATGTATTTCCTTCATATGCTGTTGAACATTTCTTATTATTTCTTATTTATGCCTGGAGAGCGCAGTCGCCGTCTGCTTCTTCGCCTTGGGTAATTCCCTGGCAGAAATTAAGCCGCCAAGACCAGGTGCCATATGAACTTGCGTAATTTTTTTCATCTCTGGGAGGCCCGCTGCGTTTCTAATTGCGGTTCTCCTGCCCTAGCCGTGAGCTGGGGAGGCGGGAGGTGCTACGCTTCGATTACGGCTCCATCAGTATGACGAATACGGAACAAAAAAGGGCAGACGAAATCCCCTGAGACGACGCGCTACTTTTGGAAAAGAAATGACGACCGCCCCGTCCCACGTGTCTTGGAGAGTGCCCGGATCTCGCCACCTTCTGTAGCAATTGAGAACATTCTGTTTCGAGTGTTGGAAGGCTAACAAGTAGAGAAATGCGAAGACAGTGCAAAAAAAACCCCTGTTTGCTATCTTAGAAATGACTCGTAGAAGGGCCCTCATATTTTCTTTATAAAGCTTCGGCCAAACTGCGATTTTTTTTGCAGTTATTTTTTTTTGTAGTCTATCTTAGTGAGTGCCGTGTGCAGCTCTGTCTACGCATTACCAAGTGTCCCCCACATGACTAGCTTTGAGCTGCGCAGGAACTTCTCAGAAAGATGCTTCAAGGGGGTAACATTTTTTCTCAATAAGCTACACGTTATTAGGCGCACGAAACGTTCTCACCGCAGAGGTCTGGAGAAAACAAAACAAAACAAAAAGTTTGAAAAGTGACTAACTGTGTTGTGGTATCAGATAAAATAAATATGAACATGACCGAAAAAAAAGAAATAACCCAGTACAGAACACGTCACGAGGAGCATGCCTCTGGCTTTAGCCTTGAGATGAACGGCATCAAGCGTGCGATATAGAAACAAATCTCATCAGGTCTTTTTAATAAAAGTTCTGATGGGTGTATTTCCAGTTTCTAAGTACGTCGTGGTGTGTGGCGAAGTTTATCATAGTGCTGTTAGAAAATAACTAATCGCACCATCTACGACGTTAACGCCATCTCTGGATGAGTACCAGATATGGCGTGGGGCCTAACAGAGCCCATATAATTTAATTTTCTTTCAAATATCAAACGACATAAATAAATAGATAAATAAGATACACAAATAAAGTTAACCTTAGGTATTTTCTCCGTTCCTCTTAGTTGGGCATGTATTACGCGAGACATTATTTCTGACGCGACCTTCCAGCGATACCGATGGCTGTGCTAATCTTTCCTACCCGTTTGACTTGGCCTTCTTTGCAGAAAAGCATCGGTAGACATGGCGTTCGTCAGGCAAGCTGTTCTCCTGGTCGCCCTCGTCGCTGCCTGCTGGGCTCACCCGGACGGTGCTCCCGAGTCGGCGTGCGCCACCATGATTCCGGAACACAAGGACGCGGTTGGCGAAGTGGCCGGACCCGCGACGCCTTTCAAGTTGGTTCAGGACAAGAGGGACTTCAAGGCTGGAGATGTCGTCGCCGGTGGGCTCGCATTTTCTGCTTTCTCATTGCTTAGGGCGTGAGGTGAATGATAGAGGCTCGAAGAGACACCACGGAAAAATAATAAATCGAGCTAGAGTTGAAAGTTCAGGCTTCTATAACAACAAGTTCATCATCCGTACTGATAAGAGTGGTTTTGTAAGCGAGAAAATAACGAAAAGGAAAAATTGGAGTGCCACCACCTCGTGCGGACTATGGTAGCTCTCGTACGACGTGAGCACTGGGAGATTCACATAGAGAGCGGTCAGGTGGGGTCAGAGAGAGGTCACGTCAGTTCATCCGTTGTGACGGGGACTGTTTGATCAAGGAGCAATAGCGGGACTTTCGGCGACAATTTTCTACACGACAAACTTGTACGTATAGTGGCATGCAGAAAACGATGATGGACTTCAACACGAATAATCTGTTGACCTACTTCGACTTCATATTTCCATTTAATGCCTTTTTAAATGCTTTCTTAAGGAGGCTAGCTTATATTTCATAGAAGCTGCTTTGTATATATTCTACAAAGCAGCTCTACGTGTTATAATACAAAAGAAAAGAAACTAGAAGCAGCGTTTCCCATTTGCCTCGTCTCTTCCTGTCTGTTTATCTTAGTCCCCTGGGCAGCGCAACTATCGCTCTACCGCATAGAATCGCTCTACATATAAGGATGTAAATAACCTATTTCTTCGACCCCTGCCCTCCTCCACACTATTTCTGTGGCAAATAACGAAAAACAATTTACGCGGCCTCCTAATATGTCCTAATTAGAGGTGTCAAAAGCTTACTTCTTATTTCCACGTAGTTTCCTCTGCTGTGTCGCGCGTTACAATGTGTTAATCAGCGTGCTCGCACGCATATAAATCAACTCATTTTTTCAGGTGTAACCTCAGTTGGCGCTAAGTATTTGCATAATTTGCGGGCGAAAGTCGGGTGCAGTCGAGCCTTGATTGGTCCACACTGCCCGTCTGCGTTCGGGGCTTCCGGCGTACGGCTGGCCCCCCGCTGACAACATAACGCCCGGCTTGGTCGGCGGCGATCAGCTACGTTTTGGCCGCCGGCCTCCGGGCGGCCGTCGTTTTTCGCCGGAGAATTGCTCCATGTCGATTGGCCTTAAGAGGTCCATTCCTCATTATACCCCCTCATCTCGCCTGATGATTGCACCATTTCCATACATCAGTGCGTATAAATGCATAAGCGCAGATGCCTATTTCGATTTAAAGCTAACTGCTGCGAACATGACACATAAAGGAATATTTGCGCACTGTGCACGAGGGAACATGACCCTGGGCAGGTCCCCCGAATCGTTCATTTGATGCCATTAAGGGGCACCGGCTTGTGGTTCACAGCTTCCGAAATAATATGCCAGCCGCTCGTCATCTCACCTCACGCTCTGCGGCCTGCTCGCAGTGACGCTTTCCTCTAGCGGCACACCCTTCAAGGGATTCTTCGTGAAGGCCTTCGACGAGAAGAACCAGGAGATCGGACAGTTCGAGGCCAGCCCCGAAGCCAAGGCCGTCACCAAGTGCTCCGGCGTCACTCACACGGGCAATGCACCAAAGACCGCCGTCAAGGTCCTCTGGAAGGCGCCTGCGGGAGCCACCGGCAAGGTGCACTTCAGGCAAGTAAAGTGCGGTGCATGCTGCCCTGTATTATTACCATCTACCTTATGTAAGTGGCGTTATACATCTAACCAAATGTGATTTCGGCTCAAGCATTTTGGGGATGCAAACAACCGTAATGCTGCAACGTCACGTCAGAGAGGAGGAGGAGAGGGAAAAGAAGGAAGATAAGCTAGGGAGGCCAACCAGACGCACGTCCGGTTTGCTACCCTGCACGAAAGGAGTTTAAAGGATATGTACGAAGTAATTCGCGTGATGCACCACTCGGCGTAACGATGTTGCGCTAGTTCGTGCATAGCTATCGATGTTTCTAGCTCAAATGATAAGTGGGCGAACGAGAGCAAGCTGACAAACTGAACGCCGAACCCGCATCTAACTTCATCGGCCATAACTTGCAAAATCTTCTAGATTTAACTTTGCGGTAGCCGGCACGGGCGGCTTATATTCCTCCTCTCTCTGGGCCTACACATCCAAATTGTTCCCACTTGAGCACGTGGTTACAGGAAATAAACGTCTACTCCCGTAATACAAAAGGTCCCTCTACTCAGCATTCCACTTCAGCTCAAGAGAGTGAATGCTAGCGCCATTCTGTGACAGAAGTGGTCACTGCGCTCCGTTGACACTCCATGACAGTTCTTGAAAAGCGACTCGTTCTTCTTAAGTCGAGGGGCGGCTCTTCTTAACTTGCGCATGCTACAAACACTGATAGGTTGCATAATGCGGTCGTTCCTATCTTTACTCTGAATTATACGAAGCAATGAGGGATCATCTGGCCCCGTAATCACAAAACTTGTCTTTCGTAAGGGCCGTTTGCAATTGATTATCGGCGTGGCAATTGTTGCATAAACACGGCGACCAATAGTGGCTTGCATCAGAGCGCCGATAAACGAGGAGTAGCACTTTAAGTTTAGTAAAACTGGGCATATGTCCGTAATAAGTTAACAATTTATAACGTTGCTGAGAAGTGCCATTATGCGCAATAAAATATTATAACTGCTCTAAATCTGTAATAGCAATAGCTTTTGGCGATTTCCTTGCTCTGAGTGAAGCATGAGAATTCTTGACAAGGGTGACAGCAGCATGGTTTATAGCAGTATTTCTATATTGAGTAGTTTACTAAAACCAGAACTAGCACAACCGGAACACCAGACGCTAGTTTTCATTAACTGCACCCTTTCTGCTTCGTTTGATGTAGGCATATTTTTTATCACTCAATTCTATAATTGCTAGTTGTGTCTCAGTATTCTGTTAGGATACGGCAGCTTTTCAAGAACTTGCATCAAACACATTGTTCCGATATCCTGCCATGGACAGTATTCACTTATTTTTTAGCTGCATGCAAAATAGTGAATATTCAACGCTAACAAGCTTAAGTGTTCATTCACTGCATTATAAAATAATGGTCCTGGCAACCATTACAGCCGAGCTGGTTTCACTTCAGTGAGTTCGCCGAATAAGGAAGAAACGCTGTTAGCTGGACGTCCGTGCGGATTCTATGTGCGACTTCGCGAATCGGTTGCAGATATTCTGCCAAGTACAATATGAACAATCGACGCAGATGCTAGAAAATTAGAGCTGCTGAATTCGGCCACGAATACGAGAGCCAAGAGAATAATAAAAGAAGAAAGAATAGATGTTCGAAGAATCCCGTTATAAAAACATTGTTATTTTCATCACTTCAATAGTAATATACTTACGAAAGGGCTCTATCCTTTTTTCTCGGTGAACATCGCGGTTTCCACTAAAACGCGCTAAGGTAAGCTTTTAATACACTTAGCGAAATCCCAGCATGGCTTGTGCTGTGAAGCCTTTCAGTATCACTACACCGTGGTTTCATGAAAGCCTTTTACTTCTTATCGTAAGCTTATCGATCCCTAAGAAAATAAATTTCGCGTAGTCTCGAGTATAATGACAGCGAGCGCACCGCAGTAATCACGATGCGAAGAAAAATATAGAATCGCTAAACTTCTGACAGGCGACAGGAAAAGTGTCCCCCGTGTTTGCTTCTCCCTGAACGAAAATCTGTGAATGCACAATGCTAAGCGAATAGCCAAGTGCAGCATAAAAGCACATAATCTCATAAAGGTAAGGACTTGAAACATTTCATATATACTGCTTTTCTTGTAATCTTATTGCGTCTGTTTGAACCGCCTTTCATTTTGTTTCTATTTGTACTTTTCAGGGCGACTGTCGTCATCGACTACCACAAGCACGTCAGCGGTCTTCAGAGCACCGTGGCTTGAGGTTCATCCCAACAGTCATTTCAACCGCACCGTGCCATCGCGCTGACTCGTCATTCATAAGTTGACTCTTTGTGCGTCTCGTTATGCGCAAAGCGTCTGCTAAGACACTATTGGTGAAATTGCAATAAAGTGAGATGTGACTACACCGTGTCGCTTGAATGACTCAGTTTGGGAGAGAAAAAAAACCTCTCACTGCGCTGGCACGCTTTAAAAGTGAACAAAGACGATGAATGCACGCATTTAATTTGGCACATTGCTGGCTGCGTATGCTAGCGGCACAAAAATTATATGTCTTTGGAAGTGTTTCTGTTTTTCTTTACGAAACTAGATAAACGTACTGTTCCAGGGAGGCTTGCTATTACTTAGGTTTGCACGAGGTGTCTTGTTAAATAATTCATTATGATGTGCTTGGGTTCGCACGAGATGCCTTTCTTGAATAATTCATTTCTACATGCATGTAGTCTCTTCTTGTTGGGACTTGACCAAGTGGTTTCAGAGTCTTCTTTGGAAAGGGTTTACTTATGTTCTTCATTTGCATTTAGCAGCCCGCTGTGTGCGTGCTTCGCTATGCGCAACCATTGTCGTTTCGTCATGCTGCAAACTCACCCTAACCAAGTTATCACTGTCAGCGTCACTCTCACCATTTGATGGAGGACGAAGCTTTGCCTCCAGTGGGAACAGAACTAAGCAGATGGCAATCAATCTAAGCAACAAAACTAAGCAGAACGTACGTGCTCGACTGAGCTTGGGTACCAGCATTCGCGATACAGATTCGATTAAAGGGAAGCTGAAAGGTTTTCCAGAAAAAATGAGTGAAGAGCAGTACGCCGTGGTTTTGAACCCTCTGAATTCGAATATCGCATTGAAATTGAGTGAAAGAAAGCGCAAACATATTTTATTTCGACGAAAAGTGCAGCAGCAGACACGCCCAGCTCGCGCGCCTCGTTTCCGCCTGTGATTGGTCGGGCGCCTCGTGACGTCAACAATTGTGTTCGTCCGGACCGACTGCTGCCGCTACACACGAAGCACGGTGCAAGGTAGTTTGGTGCTGTTTTGCTCAGACGGTCGTGGAAAATTTCGAGAGCTTGCGTTTCTCTGAGGAGTTCGGCGTTAATTCCAAACTCTACGAGAGCGATTTTGCGCGCGACGGTGACGGGCGACGGCTCCGAGCGACAAAACGGGCCGTCGCTTGAACAAATCGCTCGGTGTTGTCGCTCGATCGCTCGTTTCTAGAAATCTAGAACTCGTCGCTCGTCGCCCGGAAATGCTATGAGCGAATAGCCAATTGTGCGAAGCCGAAACTGGATGTACATAACTCAAACACTGCTGTTTGTCGCACGGAACGTGCAAACTATTGAATTTTACACGTGCAAGAATGAGAACCTAGTGCAAGACCTTCAGAAATATTTTATGCTCCTTCTTCAGTAAAATACATCAACTTAAATTGATAAAGCATGCGTCACGCTAGTTTCGGTGCGTATATTGGTGCCCTCATTCCGGGAAGTCATGGCTCAAAGCCGTCGCTCGCGTGGAGTTCGGCTTGCAGACGACGAGTGAACGCGACAGCCATCGCCTCGCTCGTAGCGCTGTCGCTGTCGCGTGCAAGATCACTTGTAAGGGGTTTATACTTGTACATACTACACGTACGTACGTACTTGTACATACTACATGTACGAGCCGATTACGAAGAGCCGGCCTCTCCAAGAAGCAAAAAATCCTGGTGCAAGCACTGCTTTCCACGCGAAAGAAGGCGAAGTGTTAGCATCTCCTTGTGTTGGAAATGTTCTTTGACGAGTATGTTTTTTGCTAAGCTGCATTCAGCGTGCCAGTGAGTACGTTTCCGGGGCAAAGAACTGTAGTGTTATGTTCCTGCATGCCTCCTCGTAGAACGTAAGCGGTGATGCGATCTTCAGCACTTGCGCGCTGCCCAAAAGCTGTCGGCAATCTACAAAGACGGTTTAAACGCGGGAAAAGTTTACCGGCTGTTGTAGCACGTGTAGTATAGAACCTTCATCAGGGCGCCATCCGCACGCTACTCGTAACTGGCGAATTCCGTCGGCTACGTGAGATGGTCGGTTTCTTATGTGTGCGAGAGAAGGGGGAGTGCAGCGTCTTGGCGTGAGCAGGCTTTCCAACACATGCAAACTTTACGCTTGCACTGCGTTATGGTAGCAGCATGCAGGCTGTTTCACAACACACGTGCGAATAGAAAATTCACGGCGCTTGGTGATGAAACCTCCGTCAAGGGTGGGCGATAAACATGCACCTTCCGTTCAGCGTGCTAACTATATTTTTTAGGAAAACCCAAAGCACGCATTATTGATAAACTCCGGTAGTAATCGTCACGGAAGTGGTTAGAGCACGACACTTGTTCTTGGGCGATTGAAGTTGTTTCGCTTCACAGCAGCCTACAACTTAGCTGAAAGCTTCTTGTCTTGCAGGAACTAATGGAACATCGGAACATCGTCGCGGCCGCTGGTGTTCGTGCAAGCGTAGGCTGCACAGAACGCCGGCATGATCGGCCTACAAGTTCAATTGATGCTGCGCACGTCAACTGCCACTTCTATATACACACAAATAAAGGAATGTAGGGTCGAGCGAAGCAGATTAGGACGGCACGCACGCAAAAATAAGCCCGGTCAGCCACGGTCGCGGAGGCTGCGAAGGAGCGGAACACCAGTGTTGACGTCACTACGCCGTCGTTTCCGGTCTCCGCTCGCATCGTCAGCGTCAGCAGCAGCGCGCGGCGCTCGACGGGGGGCGGAGCTACAGCGCAATTTTAACCGACGATTGCGTCGCTCCTAAGTGAAAAATCCCCACCGAAATTTTACCTTCATGGTTTATAAGGTTCCCGCATCCGTATATGAGCGTCTTATTGAATTCGACAGACTCTTCAGCTTCCCTTTAAGTGCAGTTTTCCCGTGGAAGACCTTGCATAGCGTTTCTCTATTTCAGACGCGAAAGCGAACAGAATTTTTGACAAATGGCTGCACGCAGCCTGTTGGCATTTGAAATCGTAAATTAGATGGCCTTCGAGACAGGAGATTCAAAACACGATGCCACAGGCATTCTTCGAATCTCTTGGTCAAAGGTGGCAGATAATAGACTGTTTTGAAATCAGAATTGAAAGGCCATCACCCCTTGAGGCAAGGAGCTAGACGTGGTCCAAGTACAAGGGCAGCAATACGTAAAAGTATCTCAGCGGAATTTGCCCACGAGTCATATCGTACATTTCAAAAGGCTGGTGGGGGGGGGGGGGGGCGGTCAGGAAAGATGACAAATACATCACTGAAAACTGTGGCATTTTGGATAATTTAACAAAAGGTTATGTTGTCCTTGTAGACAGGTGTATTGTTATAGCCGATACTTTAGGGCTCTACTGCGTTAAACTGCACACTCCTGCCTTCCCTAAAGGCAAAAGGTAGCCTACTTCTTTAGAAATGAAAATGACTAGACGGCTTGCCAATGTACGAATCTATTTAGAACGGGTGATTGGTCTGGTGCGGAATAAGTACACCAACATGAAGGCTGCACAGCCAATTGATTTTGTCGCATGCAGGCCGGGACACAGATTATCTCCACTGGATAAAATTGTGTTGGTGTGCTGTGCCCTCACAAACATCTGCCCAGACATGGGACCTGCAAACCAGCAAGCATAACACATGAACTTATGAAGTCGCGGACAGTCAGCTTCCTTTCCTTTATAGCCTTTGTCTGCAATAATGATGTGGTTCGTGCTCTTCGAGTGCCTATCTTTAATCATGTAGCTATTGACAATGCCTTGCTGATGAAGCCCTGCTGTGTGCTTGTGAACACAGCTGATGTTCTTCCCTTATTGAAATTAAGTGTGCCTTCATATAAAGTACCAAACCGTCTTAACATTTCAGGTACTTCTTCTTTTCAACAATCACAGAATGCACGTTTCCAGCCCCACTTGGCTTGCACTGCTTTGTGAACAAAGCTGTTTTCACTTCTGGTGCGTTGCCGTTGCAGCTCATAATGAGCACAGTGGTATGTTCATATAATTACATTTTTTGTCCATTATGTACTGAAAATAGTCGTCTTCATAGCGCTCTTAATCAGACAAACGTCTACTCTTTCGTGACTATTGCATGCGTTCTTTGAAGTCTCATTAGTGCTTCTCTTTGTGTAAATGTGTACCCATTTATTTACTTAATAAAAGTGGGCTGAAGTTAATAATAAACAAGGGTTGAAAATGGCTGTCTTCAAAAACTCTAAACGCGACAAATGTCTAATGTTTTGTGACTACTGTATGCCGTGCTTTTGAAGTATAATCACTGCTTCTCTATGTACATGTGAACCGATTTTAAAAAGGTGAAATTGGTTCCTTTGTCTTGTTGTTTTTTAATATGTTATAAAAACTGCATTAGAGAACCGAGGAAAGCGAGCTACATGCTTAAGAGAACTGCGAGCTCCACAAAATAACTATAAATCAAAGCGTGGAACAAGCTGACCTAGTAATTACGAATCTATTCTGATAAATGTTTGCTGCATGCACATATATCATTACCTGCAGTGCAGTGTTTTTGTTGATCTTTGTTATGAACTAATGTGAATTAACTAGCGGAATTTAAGAGTGCTTTTGACCAGGAGGAGATGTACAAAAGAGAGGCAAGTGGTACCATTCTTGTTTGGGCATTTTTGGCTGCAATGATATGTTACATGAGGCCGTACATGAAGTATATGCTATGTTTATTGATAATACATGATACAGAAACAAGGCAAACAGTTCACTGCGAGCCATTATTCTTGCCTGCGTAACAGACTTGGCAGAACCATTTTGTTCCCTTTGGGGCTCGCTTAATACGCAAGCAACTGTAATGAAACAACAATAGTTGCACTGTGGGCCATCACATGCATGCATCTTCCCTGCCTCTGGACCTTGGCAGTAGCAGAATATGTTGCCGTCGCCTGTTGGCTTTCTTGTGATCCTGTTTGAGAAGTGTTGTTTGAAGCGTTCTGGCAGGATTGCATCAGAAAAAAAAAAACCTAATGCTGCTAGCACAAGATCTGGAAAAATATTCGTCGTCTCTTCGCACCCTTTCCGTGAACTCTGACAACGGAGTCCGTAAAACAAAATCACGGTATTGAACGCCACACACTGCCATCTCCGTTTGCACTTGAAAAAAAAAATAAGAGTGCTGTCGCTTTAAACGCAGGCTGCCATCCATTTCTTCCAAGCAGTAGTTGCGGTCTTTCACTGCTTCTGGTATCGTACAGTCACAGAGTGAATAGGGACATTTCACTTCCACAATGCTGATTGCACAGCACGTATGAGCAGTATGAGACGTTGCATGAGACAACTGTCTTGACTAGCTGCCATGTACGGGTACTCCACACTTCAATAAACTCCACTCTTTTGATGAGTGAAGTCTGTGTGGTTCTTTCTCGTTTCCTCGGCGTAGCTTGCGATTGCAGCAGCCTCGTGCTGTAATCCCCGCGCTGTGGCTGGAGTGGAAAAAGTGTGTTGCTCTGGATAGCATATTTTTTGGTAAACTTATTGATAGTTAATTCACACTGCTGAAGGATACATTTCTCATGACCGAAGCAGTGATCCTGCCTGCACGATAGGCATACCGTTTTGCACACTTTGATTGCTCCCACGTGCATTTCTCGGTCCTCAATGCTCTTCACCCTCTGTTCACTGATCGAAAGCTCGGCAGCAGTTTTCTCAGCACGGCGGATCAGTGTAGGCAGGTCTTGCAACTGTTCTTCTAAGCATGACAAATCACCAAGGAGAATAGGTTCTCTTCTGTATGGCGGCTCACACATGGCGCTGTACTGTGGACGCAACATGAAGGACGCTGGTGTAGCATCAGCATCTGTAAGTTTACTGTTACATACCTTCAGCTCTTCCACTGCTGGGGTGGCACAGATGATAACGCTTGTGGCAGGCCTTTAGGTATGTACTCACCGCCTGACTTCAAGTGAATACTGTCCATGCGCTGCTTCTTTGATGATGAAAAGTCTATATCTCTGATCCTCTTATTACCAGCCCGCGAGCTGTGCGCAGGAATCCGCATGTTCTTTTTGTCTGTGCACACTTGGGAGTCTCCGAGACGTACTTCCCTCTCAACAGCGAACAAGGTAGCGCGAATGTGAGAGCAGGCTTCACCCGCACCTGCCATGCAAGTGCAGTGCGCTGTCACGATGGCTCCGACAGGATCACCCAGAACCCACACCTTCAGTGGTGCCTCCCTTAGCCGTTGTGAATAGGTGACCTGAGAAAAAATGACCAGCAATTAAGTGCTGACAGCAATCCAGATCCTTCATAAGATGTCCCAGATCTCGCTAGTCCGATTCCGGCCCCGGCGGCCGTATTTCGATTGGAACAAAATGCTGAAACATTCTATCGCCCGCAAAAGTTTACGGGACGCGTGTCCTCGGGGGACAAAAAAACTGTACACCACTGCCTCGCGACCCATTTGCCTGGTAATGTTACCAGCTGATGTAGCTTGCGCGTTCATACACCCTTTCGAACATTTCAGGCCATTGGCATGCGTGACTCTGTGGCTTGACTAGTCGCCCAGCTGCAGCATGAGCACGTCAAACACCCAACTACGAATTTCTTCGATAAGTCAATGCTACAGTGCATTCAAGCATTTAATCTGAGAGTGTAAGCGTATGCCGATAGCTCCATTTCTTTAAATTGCTATCTTGCTGCACTCCTACGTACCCTAAACACAAGAACTTGGATCTTCCGTTCGAAACAAAGCGGCCGCGTAGCCTAGTGCATGCTGCGGGTGGCTCATTAGCCACAAATATTAGAGTAGAAATCAAAACATTTTAAATTATTGCGAACACGGGCACACAAACGCGAGCTTCCACGCATAAATGCATCGACGTTAAGCAAGCTTACCTCGCTCAGAACGACGACACGCTTCGATGGCACTCGCATGGCAGTGACACTTTTCACCCGTCCTCTGGTAAAGTAATTATGGGCCTCAAGAGATTTGTATGCCTTCATCTGCTGAAGAGACACGTAGCTGGTGGCAACACTAGGTAATTGATAATATCAACGTGCGTCGTGCTTGGCAGCAAGTCGGCATCGGGAGCAGAGTCCGTCCCAGCGCCTAGTGTGTAGGGGTCCACGCCGCCGCATATTTTCACCTTGGATTCGTACCGAGCCCGTGTAGACCCCACAAGCTCGTCGAAATACGAGTGGCAAAACTCATACGTTTACCATCGTGTTGCGTGAAATAATACAGCAGTGAACGAACGGGAATGGCAGTGAGCCCAGCTAGTCCAGCCCAGATTCAGTACCTGCCAAAGGCGGACATCCGGCGGAAGTGGCTAGTGCGACGTTACATGAAAATTATGTAAAGCGCATTAGCCTACCATGCAGCATGACTATGCGTAGTGTTATTGCGGCGATAGCGCGTGTCTTCTTTTTCCGCTAAAGATGGCGACCATATAAGCGGATTCATCAGCTTAAGCAAGCGTTATTCTAATTTTACAAGCTACAATAGGATAAAAATCGATGTTTTTGCTCGGTCTCGTTCAGTCCGTCCGCTGCAACGCCCTCATCCGCTTTACGGAACATTTTTTTCGAAATGTGAGTAATTGTTCACTTTGAGTCGTTTATTTCCATTTCCCAAGTTTGACACCACAAGTGTAACGCCTATAGACACTAGTTAATTTTTAGCTGATCATCCCCATTAGCTATTTGTGCGTAAATTAAACAATCGTTTACAAACAGTTTGAGCTTTACAGCAGGCTTTGCTATCTCTGCAATATTATTAAGGTATATCAAAAATAATACCGGCTCCGGAACGGAGCCCTGCGGGATTCCCGAAAATACTTTTACTGAACCAGGCATGACATCTATTTTCACGTATTTCATTTTATTTCATTTCATTTTCATTTTATTACCTTAAAAACCCCTTGATATGGGTATTACATAAGGGGTGGGAATACATTAGTACATAATTTGCATAATACATAACTTAACACGCAAACAACAACAAAAAACTACATGAGCTAAAGCGCTACATATGTCGGCGCAAATACAAATTCCTAAATAATACAAACTAAAGTTACAAGAGCGTACAAGTTTCATTAACCACCGGTCGCACGATTGCTGCAAACAGTTAATGTCCTCCTGAAGTAAGTCTTCATTAGATGTGCTAGTAATTGTTCGATAAATGACGCAGTCGTCTACAAACAAACGAACGTTGCAAGGCACGTGCAGGGGTAGGTCATTGATGTATATTAAGAAGAGTAGGGGTCCAAGAACAGATCCTTGCGGTACACCGGAAGTCGCTGGTAGGTGGTTAGATGCGCGGTGGTTAACTGTAACGAACTGAGATCGGTTTGTCAAGAACGCTTCAATCCATCGCAGAATGTCGGGGTGAAGGTTCGCAAGAGAAAGTTTTAGTAGTAGACGTTGGTGTGGGTAGCTTGTCGAACACTTTTGCAAAATCTAGAAATATTGCGTCTGTTTGGAGGTTAGAATCTAAATTGGTGTGAACATCACGCAGGAAAATGGCCAGTTGTGTTCCGCAGGAAAAGCCTTTGCGGAACCCATGCTGTGAAGAATGAAAATATTTGTTCGAGTCAAGAAATTTCATGATTTCTGTGTACATGAAGTGTTTCATGGGCTTACAGGTCACACTCGTCAATGAAATGGGGCGATAATTAAGCGGACGATTCCTCTCACCTGCTTTGTGGATGGGAACAACCCTACCCACCTTCCAGTCATGTGGTATTTCACCAGTTGAAAGTGACTGCGAGAATAGCAAACACAGGAACACCGTGGTGACATGTTTAGTATTCTTTAACAGTTTCGAATTAATGTTATCCACGCCAGCTGACGATGCGAGTTTAAGATTGTCAATTAACGATGAGGGAAATGTAATGGTTGGCATAACGCTTGTTTCATTAGTACGCTATGAAAAGGGGACGTGGTAGGCTCTTCTGTAAATACAGAGACAAAAGCTGCACTAAAAAGGTTCGCGCACTCTACATCGTCGACCGTTTTACCTCCTTCATTCGTAAGTGTTATACTGTGCCTTTCGTGAGGGTTTATCACCTGCCAGAATTTTTTTGTGTTATTGAATAAAAGTTTCCGAAGATCATCACCAAAGAATGCATCTTTCGCCTTGTGAATCGCTGATAGGTACGCGCGTTCAGCAGCGTAGTATTTTCCCCATGCATACGTGTTCATCCTGCATTTTGCGGCACGATACACACGTTTCCTTTTGTTTTCTAGTCTTTTTAACGAATTCTTAAACCATGGTTTTTGTTTGTGTGTTCGAAAGGTGAGTTTGGGTATGAACTGGTTCGCTAAGTTGCTTATTTTTTGCTTGAATATGAGCCAAGTTTCATGAATGCTCCAGTTATGAAACGTATCTTGGAAGGAGGGCAGAAAATTCTGTAAATGTTCACGTATTGCATCATAATTACCTTTGTCGTATAAGTGTACAGTTTTCTCCCGCTTCTGCCGCAGAGCTGGAGCAAAGCGAAAAGAAGAATGGATGACCTTGTGATCACTAATTTCTCTAAGAAAGGTGATGGACGACAAACTGTCTAGACGGTGGACTAGTCCTAAATCTAATATGTTTGCACTGTCTTGGGTGACGCGCGTTGGCTCTAATATGAGTTGTGTGAGATTAAAGTTGAGGCAAACGTCGAGAAAATCTCTCGCTTCGGTTTGGCTTACTAGAGAGGGTACTGTGTTGTGCAACTAAATGTCTGGTAAGTTAAAGTCTCCAAAAAGAAGAAGGTCGGCATTAGGATAGCGAGAGCAAACCACATTTATTGCATTGCTTAGATTACTAGCGAAGGCGGCGCTATTGCGAGGGGGCCTCTAACATACACCTAAAATTATACACTGTGGGACGGCATGGCATAGAATAAACAGTATTTCTAATTCTGGTGTGATGTTAATAGCAGAGCACTATAACTGTTGACTTACGGCGATAAGCACACCTCCTCCTCTAGTCCCGGCACGATCTTTTCGAAAGACGCTGAAGTTTGGCAAATCAGCAGAGACTTCCGAGTCATAGATTTTGTTACAAAGTCACGTTTCCGTGAGTACAAGAACCTTGCTGTTGGACGACAGCACGAGGTTAGACACGTGTTCTCGTTTTGGAATGAAGCTTCGTATGTTAGTATAAATTATTTAAAGGGAAACATGCACTATAGGTTTCGTTAGAGGGGGATGGCTTGTTTTTTGAGGATGTGATGACTGCTATATTTCTTTCACTGTTTGCGATGCGTCATCGAACACGTAGCGCTTAGAACCAATGAAAAGAGTTTTAAAGCACAAAGAAAATGGCACAGATATGGCTTTCGTAAAGGAGACAAGTTGCCTGCGGGCGTCCCTAACTGCCGGGGAAAAATCCTCACCCAAGCTGAGATCAGTGCCCTTAAGTTAGCGCCAATTTGAGAGCACCATTTCTTTTCTCTTATAATGATTAAACCTAACAATTAGTGGGCGCGGGCGATTAGCAGAATAGCGGCCAACACGATGCGCTCGCTCTATATCTTGAGGTTCAAGTGGAACGTTCAGGTAGTCTGAGCATAGACGTAAAATTTTTTCTTCAGACGTGGCCGACGTTTCTGATGCTGCTGCGTCAGGAAGGCCACAAGCACAAGATTGTTTCGCCTTGAGTGATTCTCTGCATCGTCAACGCGGGCATTCAGAGCATCAACAAGCTTTGCTGTTTGCTCGGTATCCACCCGTATGGTCTGTATCTCGATTTGCATTGGCAGCAGTTTCTGAGACTGGCCCTCTAGATCCGCTAACCTCGTGCTTAAGCCGGCGAGTGCAGAACTTGTAGCCGTGCATTGGCTTTTAAGGCCCTGCATGTCGGCTATTATGGCGGTTTGGCCAGCGGACAGTTTTTTTTCAGTTCGGCAAGCACAGCCTCAGTACCAGGACCAGGGCTCATTTCGATATCCCCTAACTCTAACAACATAGATCTAATCACACTAAGACACTCACAAACAATATCATAGCAGCACTGCGGGCTCGGAAGCTGCACCAAAAAGTAATTGCTAGTTCTCTTAGTATAAAAGTAGTCTGGTTCACAAACCTGCATGATGAATAGAAGTGGGTTACTGGTGTGTGTTGTGGCACAGCCACCGAGCCCACAGAGCGCGGATGATGGCCATTCCTTTATAGCTGGCTCTGTAATTGTTGTCGATGACAACAGGGCTCTGGGTAATTGCTCAAGCATCCAGTATTGAGGTGGTGGCGGATTTGGAGAGGCAGAATGACTGTGGACACGTATGCTCCAACTAGTCACATCAATCGCGGTGCGCAGATCTGGCGTTTCCCTCACGACGCTGCTAACATCACCATCGAAGGCAGCAGCACGCGTGTGACAGCAGAAAGGAAAACCTGCATGATGAATAGAAGTGGGTTAGTGGTGTGTGTTGTGGCACAGCCACCGAGCCCACCCAAATTGTTTTCTATCTTTCAGGTAAGCTTGGATCAAACACAGCACAGATTGACTAAGGCCGACAAGACGAAGTTTAATCGTCAATCTATCGAGAGGCACCTTATCGAAAGCTTCAGCAAAATCTACACAGATGACATTAAGTTGTCGTGGTACCTCCAAATCAGTCGCAAAATTATGAATCTTTTCAATAAGCGGCGTCGTAGTTTAAACGCCGCTCCTGAAAGCGTGCTGATAAGAATAAAGATAATGCTTGGTTTTAAAACTATGGTGTTTTACGTGCCAAAACCGCCTTCTGATTATGAGGCATGCCGTAGTGGAGGACTCCGGCAATTTTGAACACCTGGGGATCTTTAACGTGCACCGAAATATAAGTACACGGGTGTTTTCGCATTTCGCCTCCATCGAAATGCGGCCGCCGTGGCCGGGATTCGATCCCGCGATCTCGTGCTCAGCAGCCCAACACCATAGCCACTGAGCAACCACGTCGGGTAATTCTTGCTTTCCGAATATACGATAATGTGTTTGGCTATGACGTGTTCTATGTATTGCAGCAAACGTATCTAAGTGAAACCAGTCTGTAATTGTTTTTAGAGAATTGATCACCACTTGGAAACACGGAAATAATGAAATTTTGGCTCCATTCACATGGTACCGAGTTAGCACAAAACGATTTTTTGAAAATAATTCTCAGGTAGTGTGATAACCGCTCCATATATCGCTTCAAAACAGGGGTGGGTATTTCATCAGGCCCACTTGCCTCTTTTGAATCAAGAGACAGAAGCTGTTCAAGTACTCCTTCTTGGCTGATAATAATGTCCCCAATCGATTCACATAAGTAGCATGCCATACCCAGGTCTCTCTGGTTGATAAATAGTAAAATAATAGTAAAAAGTTGTAAATTGGGGGGACGCGAAGGTCTAGAAATGTTTAATTCAACTTAACAAAATTTTACCCATGCTAACGAAGCACAGCTTTGTTAGTATATAAATGTGCAGAACGCTATCGAGGGTTTTAGAATAGTCGAACAAAAAGATCAATCAGGTAGTGAGCATCAATGCACCACTGCAGGTCGTGGGTAAACTCGACTAGTTTGGTTTCACAAGAGAGGTGTAGGTGTAAGCCGTGCTGTAGCGGCTAAAATAACTTGTTAAATTTAAGAGGCTTCAATATGTTAACTCCTATGATATGTTTGAGATTTTTTGATGCAATACTAGCCAAGAAAATCGGTTCAGTTGTGCGTTAGCGTTCGGTTTAGAGCTCATGTCAGCCGTGAAGCGCTTAAGCCGTCATGCAAAGCGGGCCCTATCATCGCATAAACAACACGACTGAGTCCGCATGGCCATTGGCTCCAAACAGCAACAGCCTATAAGCCTAGCACTTCGTAAGTGCCATAACCAGAAGTAGAAGCATTCATATGAAATTTGAAAACGAAATAAAGCTGTGACTGCGATGTGCTTGATTGCCGATAACTCCTCTTCTACAGAACGTATTCACTCTTTGCTACAAAATCCTTTTAAATGGGAAATACAATTTCAGACTTCGTCAAAAAGTTTCGCGTCGTCCCTTTATTGTGCGTGGTGCCACAGCTGTCTTGCCACATTAAAAGAACAGAATGCTGTTAACAAACTTAGAATTATCTTCGATATGACGGCACTAGGTTAGAACGCGACGAATGAGAGCACTTACGTGTTTGAATAGATCACAGAGCACGCCTGTAGCATCATCATCATCAGCCTATTTTATGTCCACTGCAGGACAAAGGCCTCCCCCTGCGATCTCCAATTACCCCTGTCCTGTACCAACCGATTCCAACCAGGGTCCGCGAATTTCCTCATTTCATCGTCCCACCTATTGCTCTGCCGTTCTAGACTGCACTTCCCTTCTCTTGGCACAAATTCTGTAACCCTAATGGTCCACCAGCTATCTAACCTGCGAATTACATGACCTGCCCAGCTCCATTTTTTTCTCTTAATGTCGATTAGGATAATGGCTATACCCGTTTGCTCTCTGATCCAAACCACTCTCTTTCTGTCTCTTAATGTTAATAAAGGGAAAATCATACATCCACCCGTTCGTAGCAATTGCTACAAAAGAAACCCATACGGGTTCCTCGAAAGAAAAGCCTCAGAGTTGAAGAAAAATTCGTCCTGGTCTGGGACCAGGACGAATTCTCAAGATTCTCTCAAGATTCTTTGTCAGTCTCCAAGTTTCTGCCCCATATGTAATCACCGGTAAAACTCACTGATTGTACACCTTCGTTTTCAATGATAATTGCAAGCTTCCAATCAGGAGCTGGCAATCTCTGCCGTATGCGCTTCAACCCATCTTTATTCTTCTATGAATTTCCCTCTCATGATCAGGGTTCCCTGAGAGTAATTGACCTACGTAAACGTACTCCGTCACAGACTCCTGAGGCTGGCTGGTGATCCTGTATTCTTTTTCCCTTGCCCGGCAATTCATGATTATGTTTGCCTTCTGCATATTATTCTTCAACCCCACTCTTACAGTGTCTCTGTTAAGGTCCTCAATCATTTGTTAAAACTCCTCTCCAGTGTTGCTGAACAGGACAATGTCATTTGCAAACCGGAGGTTGCTGAGATATTCGCCGTCAGTCCTTACTCCTAAGCCTTCCCACTTTAATAGCTTGAATACTTCTAAGCACGCAGTGAATAGCATTGGAGAGATTGTGTCTCCTTGTCTGACCCCATTCTTTATAGGTATATCCCTACTTGTGTAGAATTAAGGTGGCTGTGGAATCTCTGAAGATATGTTCAAAGATATTTGCGTAAGCGGCCTGTACTCCTTGATTACGTGATGCCTTTAAGACTGCTGGTGGTATCTCTACTGAATCAATAATAATATTAATAATAATAATAATAATAACAACAACAACAATAATAATAATAATAATAATACCTTTATTCATAAAAACAAGTAGTACAAAGTGCCAAGGCATTAGGAAAAAAGTTTTTTTTTCGTAATCTATGAAAGCCCTGTACAGAGGCTGATTGTACTCTGCGCATTTCTCGATTACCTCATTAATGACACGGATGTGATCCATTGTTGAGTATCCCTTCCTGAAACCAGCCTGTTTTCTTGTTTGACTACAGTCCAGTGCTGCACTTATTCTATCGGAGATTATTTTGGTAAATATTTCATATAATACTGGAAGTAACCAAATGGCCCTATAATTTTTTATTCTTTAACGTCTCCCTTTTTGTGGATTAGTATAATGTTTGCATTCTTCCCGTTTTCTGGGACCCTTGCAGTCAATAGACACTTCGTGTAAAGAGCCGCGAGTTTTCCAAGCATAATGTCCCCTCCATCATTGATTATATCAACCGGTATTCCAGCGTCTCCTGCCGCTTTTCGCCGTTTCATGTCTTGCAAGGCCCATCTGACCTCTTCGCTAGTTATAGGAGGAGTTTCTGTATCCTGTTGATTACTGCTTCTAATGGAGGTATCCTGATTCCTCTGGGTACTGTACAGGTCAGTATAAAAATTCTTCCGATGATTTTACTATATTTTCGAGATTTCTGATGATATTACAACGCCTGTCTTTCAGTGCATACATCTCGGTTTGTCCTAAGACAAGTTTCTTTCTCACTGATTTGAGGCTGCGTCCACTTTTTACGGCTTCTTAAGTCTTTCTCACGTTAAAGTTTCAACTATCACTTATTTTCGCCTTGTTGATCAGTTATGACAGTTCGCGAATTCTATATTATCTCTTGAGTTGGACACTTTCATTTTCGGCCGTTTCTTTATTAGGTGCTTAGTTATTTCGGAGAGCTTGCCTACTGGTTGCCTTGGTGCCTTGCCTCCCACTTCAATTGCTGCCTCTGAAGCCAGCCTAGTTACGGTTTCATTCATTATCTCTATGTCATCTTCATCTCACTGTTCAAAGGCTGCGTATTTGTTGGCAAGTACCAGCCTGAATTTGTCTGCTTTTACCTTTACTGTGTCTAGGTTGACCTGTTTCTTCTTGACCAATTTTACTCCTTCTTTCCTCAAATTGAGGCGAATCCTAGCCCTCACTAACCTATGATCACTGCACTTTACCCTACCTAACACTTCTACATTCTGCACTATCCTGGGATCAGCAGTAAGTAAGGAATCAACTCAGGCACGAAAAGTACTATATAACAGATGAATTTGAGGTGGACCGGCACAATCATTGGCAAAAATGCAGATATTAGAAAACAAAAGTCAAGGTGAGGAGGAATAATGTAGGTGAGTCGTAAGAGGAGGCCAAGGACAGCGCCTTAAGGGTCGCCGCCGCTCATACATAAAAGCAGAGGACGAAAGGAGTTAAAAAGCGCAGCCTTCTGGCGGCTCTTTATAAACTGATGGGTTTTAGTGAAAATTAAAACGTGAAAATTAAAGGGACCCTGAAACACTTTTTCTAACTAATCATGACATCGTATCGCTCATAAATTACCTCCCCTCACGGATCTTCCGCCACAAACACTTCAGACGCCGAACGCAGCTGCTCACCGTTGGCGCCCAGGATGACATAAGCTAACGCCATCTATATGTAAAAAGTGGAAACTCTCACATTGAGATAAACACTGGCTAGAGAAATTCCTGAAGGCGCAACGTTTCCTAGATGGTGCGATTCCCCCTCGCTAGGCTTTGTGGTCTGGCGCTTCTGTCGGTATGGAAAGCTTGTGCGTCCTGTGCCTATGGAGCAAGGGGACTTCACCCTGTCGATTGCTCGGACCACTTGCAGTGAAAATTTCGGTCGTCGCCCGGTAGTGGATCGGAAAGCGATACACGCAACCGGTACTGGCATACGCGTCCAGAGAGCCTGGGGAGCAGGCCACCGCATCGACGTCACTCGCCTGGTAACGCGGCGTGAGGATTGGGAGGTCAATCTCACCGTTCGTAACCAGTTGTCAAGATTGGAGTCGGGCATGAATTAGATGGTTGCTGGCCCATGCCGTCGTCCAACTTATCCACGCTGAGGTCGTTGTTCAAGGGAAGGACTGCTTCTCGTCGAGAACGAGGAATATGGGTTTATTTACAGTATCTACATAAGGAAGTTGCAGTTCATCAGTCTAGCATGACTGCGAGAGAAAGCACACTGAGCAGCCGCACAACAGCGGTTTATAAACACTCGGTCCTCCCTCGATCCCTAGGTGAGGGAAGCGTTCGATCAGTAGACGAGCCACCCTTGAGCGGGAGGGCTTCCGCACCGGTTTCAAGGTCCGGAACACGCTTCCGCACCGGTTTCACGGACGCCACCGAGGGCAGACGGACTTCGCAGAGCGCGGGGCTTACGTTAGGAATGGTGCGTGGGAAGGGGCCTCCAAAGACGTTCCCTCGGGAACTCCCTTGCTCACGGCAGACCGGGTCGGCGGTGGCGTGTTCAGTCACAAAACCTGGTTCGTCGAACTCATCTCGGCAATCCCGCGACGAAGGGTCGAGGACGCGGCGTATTGTTCTCCGCACACAGTACACTTAGTGATGCCGCTCTCGCACCTGGCTGGCAAAACTTGCACCTCAGCAGGCCGTTGTTAACAGCGGTGAACGATAGGCAACGGCAGCTCGCCAGGCAAATCACGGCTTTGGCATTTTATTTCGTGGCGGCGAGAGCACATAGGAAATTTGGGCAAACAGGAGGTCTTGAGCCCCACGTGCTTAGCGTGCGATTATCTCTACGGTCTGGAATGTGGGCCTACAGAGAAATAGCTTGAACATGGGTTGGTTCTGTTGAGTGACCCGACGAAATCTACCAACCTCAGGTACAGTTGGTGCCGCTCTGCCATAATGCTTCTGGACTATGAGAGCGTAGTCCAGCAAGCTTTAAATATTCTAAAGTTTTAAATGTCATAAGCAAGATATGAATACGAGCAACGCCGTAGTGGGGGACTCCAAATTAATTTTCACTGCGTGGGGTTCATTAACGTGCGCCCGATGTACGGCACAAACGTTCTTGAATTTCACCCCCATTCATATACGGCCGCCGCGGTCGCGATTTTGTCCCGCGCCCTTGGGCTTAGCAGCGCATGCCCTCTAGTTACCACGCAACTACGGCGGTCGTTCAGCAATCCTTCGTCCAGGTGCAGCGTTTGCAATCACAAGTGTCACTCGACTCGGAGCTCGTATCCCGGCGGCAGGAACTCTTTTTGGAAGCGATTGTTGAATTCCTTCCAAGTAGTAAAATGAGGCTGGAGCCTCCGCCAGTGTCTTGCGCCTCCCCGTAAGGCTAAAAGAAGAAGCAGAGCCTTGACTTACGCTTCCGAGCCGTCAATGTCTTTGTCTTACAACTCCAGCTTAGCTTATTGAAGACGTCGACCACTGCCTGCCAGGGTAGTTCGACACCTCGAAGTGCTATCGCTGTTGCGGTTCGGCTGATGAAGTGATCAGTGATTTTTCGGCGAGGTGGCCTAAGTGACCGGTGACCACAAAGCACATCTTGGCGACTTGTGAAGTCAGGTCCTCCCGAGCGCCAGGTAGCTACTTTCTGGGCCGCAATGCGGCGCCACCTGTTTCCTGGAGACCTGTCAGGGCGAAAAGAGCAACAACGCTACAAAAAAGAGGGGACAGAATTAATGTTGCAGGCGGACAGTGTACAAAATAGAGACGGTTCTTTGCCATGATTCAGCTTTCGAGGAAGCGATCCAAAAACGCGGTGGGCGGGAAAATGTGGGTATAGCTTGCTGTTTTCTGTCTATAGCGTGAAACCGGACAAATTGAACAAAATACTAACATAACATATTTTACTCAGACTCGCAGAGGGCGGCCTAATCGCCCACACAAACCCAAGAACCGCAGGCCTTCTAATTATATCCTAGAACGCTAGCGGCACTCATGTGCCAAGAGAGATAACAATGGCGAGTCGAGAGCACGAAGCGTCCACTACGCGGCGCCCGACAATGTGTACATATTTTGGGTCGCCTCGCATTGGGCGCTCACAGGAAGAGTACAAATGAAGCTGTGCAGGGTGATATGGGCTGGACTAGTTTTGAAGTAAGGGAAGCTCGCAGTAAAATTGAGTATGAAGAACGGCTGAGGAATACGGAAGAAAGTAAATGGGCTGGGAGAGTGTTCAGGTATCTGTACAGGAAAAACATTGATTCGCAGTGGAGGAAAAGAAATAGGAAGCTTAGCAGCAAGTATGCGGCCTGCACGGTGGGCGACACAGACAAAGAAGGTCAAGCGGAAAGTCAGAGAGGCTGAAATAATCTCATGGGTGGCGGCAATAGAAAAGAAACCTGCCATGAGTAACTACTTAAGAGGAAAAAACAGAATCAGGAAAGAAAACATTTATGATAAATGAAAGGGAAGTCCATTACTTTTCGAAGCAAGACCGGGATGCCTAAGAACACGCACCTATAAAGCGAGATATAAGAAGGAAGAAGAAGCATGTGCTTGCTGCGGTAAAACTATAGAAACGACGGAGCATGTTTTATTAGTATGTGAAGACGTCTACCCAGCAGTCAATTTAGGCACCACTGGCCTCCTTGAACCCCTTGGGTTCAGCGGGAGCAGTAGTAAAGCCAACATGTCCGCAATAGGCATTAGTAAGGGGCGATTGGAGGATTGGGGGAAGAAAGTAGGGAAACGACAAAATATGGAGACGTACAAAAGCACATTTCGCAATAGGGGATCAGAAAATTTGGGCGTGGTAGTTCATAGTGTTTGTTTTTTCTTTTGTTATTGCTTAACCTAAGTAGGACATTAGGCAGTGTAATAGCAAGAGCTTGGTGGCGAGACCCACCATCCCGTTCCAAAGGTGACGCTTATAACATCCATCCATCCATCCATCCATATTGGAGACTTGCGAATATAACTGGCAAAGCTGCGACGAACTGGTCAAAAGTGGTCAATATTATCGTTAATGAAAAGACGAGTAATGGCATGGTATCAATTCAACAGGAAGTCATACGCATAGTGGAGTTATATGAATACCTGGGTGTATAAAGAGCGAGCGAGCGAAGCAACTTTATTAGGAATGGCTGCAGAACGATTAGGCTTCCCCTGTAAAGGAGGTGTCACCGTGGCGCGACCATGACGCCTTCCCGCAGTGTGGCGCCTTTACTCCGGCCGTGGCCCCACTACTCCCTCTGGTCGACCGCGCCAGCTCCTCTTTTGGGGTGGCAGCCTCCCTCCGGTTCCAGCAGATCTCGGCGGCCGAGATCTGCTGGACGGCCTGGCCTTCGACCTTTTGATCGTAGCACCTCGTTGCGGCTTCGAGCTGCGGCGGGATTGTTGTCATCGTTGTAGCTTCGTGCGGATTCTTCGCACAGTGCCAAAGGAGGTGAGCTGCAGTGGCCCTTTCCTTTCCGCGCACACAACACAGGTCACTCACATAAACACTCGGACACACCTGCCTCATCAGCACCGGGGTGAGCAACGACCATGTCTGAACTTGTCTATATAAAACCGCTTCCTGATGGGTCAAGCCTGGATGAGGTGGCGGCATAGTCCTTCTCTCTAGTCTGTACTACTTCACAATTTCGTTGTAGGAGGTCATTCTGTCCTTGTATTCCCACTACTACGACGGCCGGCTACAGTAGCAGCGGCACGGTTGGTTAGTCCTCGCGCCGCCGCGTTCGCCGTCTCGTGGTTTGCGTTCCCGCGATCCGGCCCATCACTGCCCATGTTCGCCGGAAACCACTTGATCACGACACACCGATTTTCACTCGCGAGATCAACCGCACGCAAGACAGGCACGGCTTCACCACACACACTTCATCATCATCATCATCAGCCTAGGTACGCCCACTGTAGGGCCAAAGGCCTCTGCCATACTTGTCCAACTACCCCGGTCATGTACTAATTGTGGCCATGTTGTCCCTGCAAACTTCTTAATCTCATCTGCCCACCTAACTTTCTGCCGCCCCTGCTACGCTTCCCTTCCCTTGGAATCCAGTCCGTAACCCTTAATGACCATCGGTTATCTTCCCTCCTCATTGCATGACCTGCCCATACACAGTTCTTTTTCTTGATTTGAACTAAGATATCATTAACTCGCGTTTATTCCCTCACTTAATCTGCTCTTTTCCTATCCCTTAATGTTCCACCTATCATTCTTCTTTCCATAGCTCGTTGCGTCGTCCTCAACTTAAGTAGACCCTTTTCGTAAGCCTCCAGGTTTCTGCCCCGTACGTGAGTACAGGTACGACACAGCTGTTATATACTTTTCTCTTGAGGAATAATGGCAACCTGCTGTTCATGATCTGAGATTGCCTGCAAAATGCACACTAGCCCATTCTTATTTTTCTGATTATTTGAGTCTCATGATCCGGATCCGCGGTCACTACCTACCCTAAGTAGATGTATTCCCTTACCACTTCCAGTGCCTCGCTGCCTATTGTAAACTGCTGTTCTCTTCCGAGACTGTTAAGCATTACTTTAGTTTTCTGCAGATTAATTTTTAGACCCACTCTTCTGCTTTGCCTCTCCTGGTCAGTGAGCATGCATTGCAATCGGTCCCCTGAGTTACTAAGGAAGGCAATATCATCAGCGAATCGCAAGTTACTAAGGTATTCTCCATTAACTTTTATCCCCAATTCTTCCCAATCCAGGTCTCTGAATACCTCCTGTAAACACGCTGTGAATAACATTGGAGAGATCGTATCTCCCTGCCTGACGCCTTTCTTTATTGGGATTTTGTTGCTTGCTTTATGGAGGACTACGGTGGCTGTGGAGCCGCTATAGATATCTTTCAGTATTTTTACATACGGCTCGTCTACACACTGATTCCGTAATGCCTCCATGACTGCTGAGGTTTCGACAGAATCAAACGCTTTCTCGTAATCAATGAAAGATATATATAAGGGTTGGTTATATTCCGCACATTTCTCTATCACCTGATTGATAGTGTGAATATGGTCTATTGTTGAGTAGCCTTTACGGAATCCTGCCTGGTGCTTTGGTTGACAGAAGTCTAAGGTGTTCCTGATTCTATTTGCGATTACCTTAGTAAATACTTTGTAGGCAACGGACAGTAAACCGATCGGTCTATAATTTTTCAACTCTTTGGCTTCCCCTTTCTTGTGGATTAGGATTATGTTAGCGTTCTTCCAAGATTCCGGTACTCTCGAGGTCATGAGGCATTGCATATACAGGGTGGCCAGTTTTTCTAGAACAATCTGCCCACCATCCTTCAACAAATCTGCTGTTACCTGATCCTCCCCAGCTGCCTTCCCCATTTGCATAGCTCCCAAGGCTTTCTTTACTTCTTCCGGCGTTAATTGTGGTATTCCAAATTCCTCTAGACTATTCTCTCTTCCATTATCGTCGTGGGTGCCACTAGTACTGTATAAATCTCTATAGAACTCCTCAGCCACTTGAACTATCTCATCCATATTAGTAATGATATTGCCGGATTTGTCTCTTAACGCATACAGCTGATTCTTGCCTATTCCTAGTTTCTTCTGCACTGCTTTTAGGCTTCCTCTGTTCCTGAGAGCATGTTCAATTCTATCCATATTATACTTCCTTATTTCAGTTGTCTTACGCTTGTTGATTAACTTGGAAAGCTCTGCCAGTTCTATTCTAGTTGTAGGGTTAGAGGCTTGCATACATTGGCGTTTCTTGATCAGATCTTTCGTCTCCTGCGATAGCTTACTTGTATCTTGTCTAACGGAGTTACCACGGACTTCTATTGCACACTCCTTAATGATGCCCATAATATTGACGTTCATTGCTTCAACACTACGGTCATCTTCCTGAGTTAAGCTCGCCGTTCTGTAGCTTGATCCAGAATTCCTCTATTTTCCCTCTTACGGCTAACTCATAGATCGGCTTCTTATGTACCAGTTTCTTCGTTACCCGCTGAGGTATACGCTAATACGAGTTCTTACCATCCTATGGCCACTGCAGCGCACCTTGTCGAGCATGTCCACGTCTTGTATGATGCCCGGGTTAGCGCAGCGTATGAGGCCTGTTTCATTTCTACTCTCGCCATTTGGGCTCCTCCACGTCCCCTTTCGTCTATCCCGCTTGGGGAAGAAGGTATTCATTATCCGCATAATATTCTGTTTTGCAAACTCTACTAATAACTACTAATTCCTAGAGCCTATGCCATATTCCCCCACTGACTTGTCTCCAGCCTGCTTCTTGCCTACCCTGGCATTGAAGTTGCCCATCAGTATAGTGTATTTTGTTTTGACTTTACCCGTCGTCGATTCCACGTCTTCATAGAGGCTTTCGACTTCCTGGTCATCATGACTGGATGTAGGGGCGTACACCTGTACGACCCTCAATTTGTTCCTCTTATTAAGTTGAACAACAAGACCTGCCACCCTCTCGTTAATGCTATAGAATTCCTTTATGTTACCAGCTATAGCCTTATTAATCAGGAATCCGACTCCTAGTTCTCGCCTCTCCACTAAGCCCCGGTAGCACAGGACGTGCCCGCTTTTTAGCACTGTATATGCTTCTTTTGTCCTCCTAATTTCACTGAGCCCTATTATAACCCTTTTACTGCCCTCTAATTCCTCCAATAGCACTGCTAGACTCGCCTCACTAGATAACGTTCTGGCGTTAAACGTTGCCAGGTTCAGATTCCAATGGCGGCCTGTCGGGATCCAGGGATTCTTAGCACCCTCTGCTGCGTCACAGGTCTGACCGCCGCCGTGGTATGTTGCTTCGCAACTGCTGGGGACTGAGGGCCGGGGTTTGATTGTTGTATTCATATAGGAGGTTGTGGCCAAGTACTGCACCAGCGTGGCCAATCCTGCTCTGGTGAGGGAGTGCGTTACCGATTCTGGTCACCGGGATCAGGCCGCACTCCAGCCCTGTTTATGCAATTTGATCAACACGCGGATTTTTTTTAATCCGGACGAAAATTGCGCGGCACCGGGATTCGAACCACGAACATCTTGCACGCGAGGCGGATGCTCTACCTCTACGCCACCGCTGCACATCACACACACTTATCTGGCGTAATTTCTCACTGCTGTCCTAGAATTATAGAGCACAGTCGTGCACTCGAGGTCGGCGATGGCCAGGGCAATGGCCACCTCCTCAGCTCGATGCGCCCCTCGAGTCCACACACTCGCCGCCATTCTCGGTGCACCAGTCGATGCCCCGACAACTGCTGCGGCGAATGCCTTTCTGTCATCTGGATACTCTGCCGCGTCCACAAACACGGCATCCCTGTCATTGGCATGGAGATCGATGAGCGCCTTGGCCCTCGCCGGCCGCTGCTCATTGTGGAACCCGTAACCGTCGGCTAATTGCGTCGGGTACAGCCACCTCTGTATTTTCGGTTCCCCTTTGCTTTGGTCCCAGGCCTAGGCCACGCAGCACTTGTCTGCCCGTTCTTGTTTCCGATAGCCGCGCGAGCTGGGTGGTCCTCTGCGCCTCGGCGATTTCTTCCAGGCTGTTATGCACTCCCAGGGCCAGGGATCTTTCGGTGCTTGTGCAACCGAGAAGTCTGAGTGCTGCCTTGTACGCTGTGCGTATGAGCGCATTGATCTTATTTCACTAGCACTGCCTCCAGTTGTGGAAAGCAGCAACGTATAAAATGTGGCTTATAACGAAGGATTCCAGTAGCCGGGCGAAGCTTTCTTCCTTCATGCCTGCTGTTCTGTGTGACGCCCTCTTGATGAGGCTAATGGCCGTTTTGACTTTGGCCACTAGGCGGTTGGCAGTCTCGCCGTTCACTCGTTTGCGCTCAGTCAGCATCCCCAGCACTCGGATCTTCTCGACCTCCGGGATCGTGTGACCACGGCTCGTCTTGATCTTTATTGTCTCTTGCTTTCTCGCAGGTTAGTTGCCTTTCGTCTTCCTAGCTGCTCCTTTCGGTGGATTCAACAGCTCAGTCTTGCTTGGGGAGCAGACGAGCCCAGACCCGTCCAGCTGCTCCTCGATAGCGTCAACCGCCTCTTGCAATGTACTCTCGATGTGTCCGTCACTTCCTTCTGGGACCCAGAGCGCTATGTTGTCGGCATAGTGGGTGTCTTGGACTTCCGCGACTAGCGAGAGCCGCTCGGCCACCCCTATCATTACAAGGTTGAAAAGTAACGGTGAGATGACCGAGCCCTAGGGGATCCCGACACTGCCGAGCTTCTTCTTTTAGAGCCGCAGGTCACCGGCGATGCTCTCGGTGGTACGCTCCGTCAAAAAAATCCTTGATGTACGCATATGTTCTCTTGCCCATGTTTAGCCGTGACACCTAGGCCACGATCGCAGAGTGTCTCACTTTATCAAAAGCGCTCTGCAGGTCCAAACCCAAGATGGCTCGCTTGTCTTTCGTGTTGGTAGCGTCATCGAGGATTTCATTTTTCAGTTGTATCATGGTGTCCTGAGTGCCGAGCTTGTTTCGGAACCCGATGACGGTGTTTCGGTAAAGCCCCAAATCTTCCAAGTCCCTCTGCCACCTCTTCATGAGTACATGCTCCAACGCTTTGCCCACACAAGACGTAAGCGAGATCGGCCGGAGGTTCTCTATGTTGGCTAGCTTGCCTGGCTTGGGAATCAAGATGGTCTTGGTTGCTTTTCACTGCCGACTCGTCAGCATTTGTTGAAGTATGCTGTGAGGTTCTCGATGGCCGCTTCGTTAAGATTTTTCAGCGCTCTGTTCGTAACGCGGTCGGGACGAGCGGCGAACTTGCTGTTGAGATTGTGCAGGGCAACCCTTACTTCCCATATTTCAATGTCTCGACCTAGCAACTCGTTTGCTTCACCTTGGTAGCCCGGGTGCGTTTCTGTGGGAGTAACCGGCAGGTACTTGTCGTCGAGGCGTTCCTTCACTTCGTCTTCCCCGCGCTCGGCCAGCGCCCTGTGGACGGTTTTGGCCAAGTGGTGCTGGTGAGACTTGGTCGTGGTCGTATCCAAAAGATGTTTCAGCATACTCCACGTCTCGCCGCACTGCATCTGGCCATCCGCTGCATTACAAACCTCATTCCATTGCTGAGTATAAAGCACCCTGCTATGGGACTTGATCTCGCGGTTGAGTTCGGCGACCTTCTTGCGTAGCTTTTTGTTTGTCCGCTGCGTCTTCCACCTCGACAGGATCGACTGCTTGGCCGCAATGAGTTGGGCCAGGCGGCTGTCGACCCTGTGGACACGACTGACAGATGTAGAAGACAGGTCCTCCGATCGAAACATTGGCCTGCCTTTCTGAGGCACCTTATCCCTGTTCATAACCTTTATACCGTCTGTGTTACAAGAAACATGGCGCAATGAATGTTTCTTGCTGAACTGCCCGGTTAACTTCCATTAACCTTTTTGCATGAGGCGCCTAATTTCATGTGGATTGAATAAACAACAACACATACACCCGCACTGAGACTGCACTCCAAGTTCAGCGTGGCCCCAGGCTTTGGCAAGATTGAAATTCTATATAAGCCAAACGGGATGCTCTCTAAATGACCATCTGCGAGAGCATGCGCAAAACATCACGTCTGAGAATGCAACTAATCTTGCTACCCTTTGTGCCAAGTGCGTTTGGGCCCCTTCCCTAGAAGACACGCGAGTTCTGAGCAAACAGAAGAATCCCGTAGCGGGGGAAATATTCAAAGCATTCTCGGTGAGGAATAAGGGCCCATCTTGAGTAAATGCAGAATTAATCACCCTCTTTTGCAAGCAGCACAGTTTTGTTATGAGATTAATCGTGTTGGTTTTTCACTCTGGAATACCTTTTACCTTCTCGACGCATGCGCGGCAGTAAGTGTTCGACGATCACTCGCTCCTTCCCTTCGCCCTTCCCCAGCTTTCACGGTACATATTTGTGCGCGCGCGATAGAACCTTTTATTGGCGGTCAGCGCTCGTTCTTGTGTTCTTCTCTCGTCCGCATGTCTCTAGCACTGTTTTGTCATGAGAGTATCGTACGAATATGCTCGCGCCTAGACCTTATTAAAAACAATAACAGTAACATACTTCACTCGATGACCACCAACACTTGCTGTCACAACGCTGGCGTGATGAAGAGCACCAGCAGTGGTGAAAAAATAAGGCCAAACAAACGTACCTAAAAAATGAAAAGTTCACAGTACCCGCCGTGGTTGCTCAGTGGCTATGGTGTTGGGCTGCTGAGCACGAGGTCGCGGGATTGAATCCCGGCCATGGCGGCCGCATTTCGACGGAGGCGAAATGCGAAAACACCCGTGTACTTAGATTTAGGTGCACGTTAACGATCCCCAGGTGGTCGAAATTTCCGGAGTCCTCCACTACGGCGTGCCTCATAATCATAAAGTGGTTTTGGCACGCAAAACCCCATAATTTAATTTAAAGTTCACAGTTACTTTAGCACATCCTAAAGAGGATGGAGGTGAAAGCCTGCGAGCTCCCCATACATTCATTAAGTTACCTTTACATTCTTGTTCGAAAGCGTTGTTACTTCCTATTACTAGTTTTTACTTGTTTTCTCTTTATTTGTTCTCTTTTTCGGTTGCCCGCATGTCGCCGCTTGTTCTGAGTGGTTAATGGCACGTTAGAAGGGTAGTGGCAAGTCTCTGAAGGACCATTAAGACACATACGTAGGTTTACTGTACGAATGTTTGTTGTTGTTGTTGTTGTAGCATTTTAATCGATGACAATAGCTACATAGGCTTCTATATATGGCGAATTCTACTTTCTTGTGGCGCAGGCACAGTAAAGGCAAATTGGACAAAAACACAGCGCTAATTTAAAAAAAAAACTTAGGCTGCTGAGCACGAGATCGCGGGGTCAAATCCCGGCGACGGCGGCTGCATTTCGGTGGGGGCGAAATGCGAAAACACCCAAAACCCCTGGTGGTCGAAATTTTCGGAGTCCTCCACTACGGCGTGCCTCATAATCAGAAAGTGGTTTTGGCACGTAAAACCCCATAACTTAATTTTTTTAACTTTCAAAAACAGATTTACTTCCAGTTCTCGCAGGTGTACTTACACTTCTCAAAACGTCATAAAAAACGTGTACCTTGCCAGGCCAATATCAACAAAACCGGTGAAGCCACACGCGGACATATTTGGAGCCGCTCTGATTATTTAGGAGGGCGTCCCTTCAACGCGAACATAGATAACCGAGGTCCTTTATTGATAAAGAAATTGATGGCTCACTGGCGCATGCGCTTGAATTGTCCTGTCATAATGAAGGATGGTCGTCGGATTTTTCGACCCATGAGCTATCCGAGGCCTTCACTTTAAAGATTACGTGCTTGCCAGGTAGATTTTACTTTTGGCTCTTTAGAGCACGAATTTTCGCGGCATGCTATCTGAGATCAGCAATGTTTACAACCAGTGTTCCTTGCCCTATCGTCTGCTTTCGCTGCACTACTTTTGTTAATAGTTCTTGACTACGTCCTTTTATTGCGACCCTATCTGACCAGGAACTGAGTAAAGCTACGACTTGCCGTCTCACGTGTTCAACAATAGATTACCGCACTGATTCGATACAGTTGATATACTAAAAATGAATATTAAACTATTCAGACTACGTGATTAGGTTGCACAAATTACTTGAGAGCTCTCTTCTATGTGTCGTATCAGCTTTTCATGTTTTTATTCATTTTAGGACCGCTTTTTTTTATTAATATATACTTGGATGTTTGTCAACCTGGGTAACTATATATCATTCTGGTTACCGCTGCTGTGTTTAGATGGTTATGCGCACTGCCTTATAAGTTTGAGCCCTTATAAAGTGCGGGCGTCTGTAGGGTTTCCTCTGTGAGTGCAGCATACTTGCAGCATTTACATTCGCATGTTAATATTGTGAGCCTGCTTTCTGGCCCTGCCTTAATTACCGTATGTTTTTACAGATATCCGTGTTTTCCAAGACATTTCTCAGTGGCTTTCTCTTCAGCCTCTTCTGTTTACTAGATAGCAAACAATAGAGAAACTATAAAATGAAACGGTTGTCTTGATTGTGGAAACATACACGTTCGTAATGTTTTTCCGTGAACGGCATCTACGCCAGGGCGTGCTATCTTTTTGTCGTCTGTCCGCCTTTTCCTTTTCGCTTTTCAGAAATGAATGCATTTATTCACTTATTTATTTAAGTACCATCAGGGGCAAAATCGTTTCAGAGATGGTACGCTACAACAAATGGGGGTGCTTCCGCACTCGCTGCCGTATTTGTTTATGTGGAACACTTCCAAACTGACGCGCGCCGTCTTGTCGGTACTCTTACCGAAAATCTTTGTCTCTCCCAATGTAGCCTCGCATCATCTGCACTTAATTACGGGCGCGACTAAATGTGCGTACACGTCCTTTAAATCACTTAAATTGCAGGCATGGGCCCCCAAGTGGTCATTTATGCAGCAGCCGGTTTGGCCGACATAAAGCCCTCCACACTTCAAGGGAATTACATAGACCACTCCTGTGGAACAATTGTCGAATGTTTTTACATGTTTTGCCTGAGAGCCTCTCTTTTTAGAGGTGCAAATGCGCGGGCGCAACTGTGCCAGCTTGTTGGAGGCCGAAAAAGCAACGGCCACCCAAGGCCTGTTGGCCCCCTTTTTGACGTCGTGCGAAGTCTTGTGCAGGGATGGCACAACCAAAGGCTTGTCGGTCTTCCTACGGTCATCTTCTTTTCTTCGTGTCCCTCATTTTAGATTTTGAAAAAGGGTTTCAGAAACAGCAATCAGGATCGACAAGGGGAACCCCGCCGCCAAAAGTCAGCTGGCCTGATTCTCAAAATTTTTCTGCATTAGCAACGGGCACGATTTTTGAAGATAGTGCGAAACTATAGTGCGAAACTATAGCTCTTATCACAGTTTTGGAATGCGCGAAATCATATGGCAACAAACCCTTCTTTTGCTTGAGGGAAGTGACCCCAGCAAACGTACCGTTCCCAAAAGGTTACTCTCATGTCTAAAAACTGTAAAACAGCTGCGTCAGGTAGTGCATGAGTAAAGTTGAGCCCAAGTCCATGTTTATCAAATCCGTTTAAAACTTCAGCTACTGTATAGAGGTAGGTGAAGGCCGTCTGTTTTTATATAAAAGCAGTAATATATCTTAATATAGATCTATAAAAAGAAATTTGCGAATCTATCCAGGCATCTTAAGATACATATGGAAAGTATCGTATCGAATAGAATAAATGCGGTAGTATCTTTTATCCGTATCTGAAATACTTGTTGCTTAAATAGCTTGTATCGTATCATGATACAGTTGCAAAGTATCTTTGCCCAGTTCTAGTGTCAGGCCACTCAAGAAGGTTTCAACTATGTTTTAACAATCAGCATTAACTATGTCGAAGACGAGGAGGGGCGCAGATCAAACTTTGTGAGGCGCTGTTTCCGTGCCTACTCGTATTTCAAACGGCAGCGCCCCGCTCTTGCCTGTGATACAAGAATATGAATTTCACACTAGCTCGAAGGGTCTTGTAAACAAAGCTGAAGGAAAAAAATGTCCGATGATTACGATACTCCCTAATGCGAAATTTGTGCGCAGCTTTGTACGTGTTTTCTTTTCGGAATATATTGAGTCTAATAGTTTGAGACTAAAACCAGCGCACCGACTGGCAGTAGGCCCGTGCCGTCAGCGCCTTCGCAGAGGGAGGGGCAGTATGGGAGCGCTGGCACGATGAGCAGCATCACAGCCAGCCGTGAAAGAAGACGTCAGCGAACCCGCGAGCAGTGACACGCGCGCGTTCGCGTGGTTACGTCGACGCCGACTCCGATGCTCAACCAAGGAACGGGCGCCTAAGAGCTGCGCTCTAAACGCACTCAAAGACTCAAGGGCACAACTCGAGCGCTGCCTGTTACCAGGAAATTTGTTTTAAGCCCGACTAAAGAGCATCGTAGCATGGAAAAAATTAATAAAATAACAATGTACGAGAAAGAAAACAACACAAAAAGATAGAGAAATATAACGCAACTTTCGCGCCCAGCGACATCTTCAGTGTAGCAACCCAACCAAAATACTTAATTGAAATAACGGCGCTGCATATTAAAAGCAAATAGAAAAAAAGCAGATGAAGCTTATAACGCAAGCGCATAAGTAAATTAGGATAATGATAGTGCGCGAAAGCAGCCGCTGCTGAAAACGGTAAAGAGAAAAGCGAGCATTAGTGGAAAGGGAAGGCAGGGCGTAACTGTTGAGTGCGAAAATGCGCCTATGAAAGAAAGAACCAAGTGGAAATGGCAAAGAAGAGTGGTATGCGGTTGAGAATCAGGCATGCCATATTGAAAGATGAACCTATTTTTTTACAGGAGCAGAGTCTTCGTCTTGCCCGATAAGCAATGCATCGCCTACTGTAAGATCCCTGAGAATCATTCGAACTAATGCTATTAAAGGGATGCATGCATTCAAACCTGCCGCTGCTCAGCTCGAATTTGGTGAAGTTAGTGATTTTTTTTTTTACTGAATTTAGTCTCCATGCATGCGGACGCGACATTTTACACGGCGTCCTTTGTCACGCGCATAAGGCTTGACAGAACTTAGCGGCACTTCATGAACAACATTGGTCTTACCCTCAGCGAGTTTACCCGTGTGTTTGGGTTCCAGATAGAATTGACAGGAGACTTGACAGCCTTGACTCCCTTGCGGTGGGTGCCAAATTAATTTCGCGCAAAGAAGACAACCTCGACGGCTAGTCCTTCGTCAGCTTACTTAAGTAAAAGCTTTTCCCGGGCTGTGCTTTACCATGCCTTTCTTCCGAGAAGCATGTCACATGTCCTCTCTGATCTTGCTTTTTTGTTTATTGTTGAGCTTTGAAGTTTACATTACTTGCTGTTGAACTATTCATGTGCATCATTCGGAGTACACGAAGCGTAAAGCGTACCATGTTGTATACGTATATCACCTATAATACGCAAGCATTCTTTGGCGGGTACCCCGAGCAACCGTGTCTGTCCCTTAACGCCTTGTAACTAGGCAATAAGTGCGTAATCTGTCAAGTTACAACGTTGAATTGTCTTAATACACCTGTAATCTAACTGTATATAACTGGAAGCTTCAGAAAGGACAAAAGATATAGTCGCGTCGCCGTCGCCTCGACATAGTCATTTGATGCAATAAAAAGTACGAAATGATAATAATAACTGATTGATAAATGTGGTTTGAAAAAAAAAACGCGTTGTAGTAGTGGTTAGGCCCAGCTTGTGCGATCGTCTTGAAGGGGTCGGATGTGCCGAGACGAGTTCTTGCTATGGCACCAAAGAAACGTAAGCTTGGTGAAACAGAGAAGCCGCGTAGGAACGTTGAACGACGAAGGAAATATCGTAGTCGGCAGAAGGAACAACGACAGCAGGGACAGGAACAAGGAGATAATAAACAGCAGGAAGGGGAAAGCAGCTGTTCAGAAGCGGATCGGAAATGACGATACAGCGTGTCGCTCGATTTTAAAAATTGCTACAAAACTTCTGAGAATTCTCTCTACTTTATGCCTAAGCATTCTTTGGTTCCAGAAAAAGCGATGGCTAGACATGCGTAAGCTATTAACATAAGTAAGCATAAGCGAAGCAACATCCGAGCGAAAGAATGCTTACGCATAAGTTGTGAATTCTAAGAACTTCTGTACCATTTACAGAGCGTGAGCTCCTATTCGCTCATTCCAATAGCCCTTTCGGTTTGGCGATGGCATCTGCCGCTGCCGAAACCGCCGGTGTCCGGTGTCAGTCGCAGCCATTGCCTAGCGCGCGAGAAGTCACGCGATGCCAGAGGCACGCCCCGTGGCGTCGATACGTGCTGTTTTGCACCGCAGTTACACACTAGGGTGCGTATAAAGCTCTACATATCCAAGTGGTTCGCGTTTTAATGTTTCCCTGCGTGAACACACTTTCACGTTGGCATGATGCGTCCTTCGAAACGAAGTAAAATGTCCCGCCTATAGTGCGGCAAGGACAATAACGAAAAGAAGACATATCGCCATGTAGAAGAAACATAGTGGACAAGAAGTGACTAGCGCGGGGGATGAAGCATTTCGTTCTTGTAACTGCTCCTGCGGACTCAGTGCCTTGAACCCTCAAGTTACCGCTTGAATCGCATCGTGACACTTATCAAGGGATGTGACATGTGCGTCGCGCAATCTCGCTACCTGTGCTGCCTCTTCGCAGCGCGTTATGGCGCCTTCTCGCAAGGTACGAACCTCTGCTGAAGAAGTGACTCGTAGAACTACGCGCGCGGCTGCAACCAGGCAACGTCGGGCTCAGCAGACCGCTGTGCAGCGCCACAAGCCGCATTTCACGGTAGACGCCGGACCGACAGTTTAGCTCGTTCTTGAGGAAATGACGCAAAGTGACTTCGCTGCGAAGACCCTCTAGTACGTGCTGCTGAATATACGGCCCGACAGGTTCGCCGCCGAGACCCTCAAGTGCGTGCTGTCGAAAATCAGGCACGACGGGTTCTGTGCGAGCAACCTCACCTGCGGTCAGGCGAAAATGCGGCCTGACAGTTTCACCATGAAGACCGTCATGAGTCCAGCCACTTCTCTTAATGGACTTTACATAAGAACGCTGCAGACGATATCATGTCTTACCACGGAGCCGCAAACCCAGATCAAGCACTGCGTGACGTATTTGAGAGATTCAAACAACATCGCCTTGACACAATCATGCAACGTTGATTTGCACTGCTCGATCAGCCCCACCGATTTGCCACCAGCTGTCTCAACGAACGTTCTCTGGCAGCACCCAGACGACATCACGCACGACTACATCTTAAAGAAAAGGAAGAAAAAAAGATTAAGACGGCGTACTGAGAATCCTAGAACGGAAAACATGAATGGGGTAACTGATTGAATCAAGCAGGCTAATTAACTGTTTGTCACTGCGCCGTTTCAAAAGGGGATGCCAATAAATCATCATCATTATCATCATCGATACTATAATTATCAATTAGGTCGCGTCGTGCGATTTGTCACACGATGTAAGACGCGCGTAGCGTCGACATGTAGCGGTTGCACGTAGCAACTGCATGTAGCAGTTGCATGTAGCAGTTGCATGTACCAGTAGCATATTGGATATAGCTCGACCTGGCGAACTCAAGCAGGCTAGATGACTATTTGTCACCGCCTCGTTTCAAAGGGGATCTGAATTAATTATCATCATCAACACCATCGTATCGTGTCACATGACAGTGGATGTGACACGTGCACTCGCGATGCCTGTGTTTGCTCATCAGTACACATTATGGCGCCTCCTCGCAAAGTACGAACCCTCAACTGTGTGCTGCCGAAAACAGAGCTCCTATGGACGCCTTCCTCTAGCTTACGCTGTGACTGTGCTGCCTGTGCCGTGCAGCCATGTCATTTTTTTTTCTCCCGCGCCTTTCAACATGGACAGAGACAAAAGAGTGGAGCGAAAAAGTAACAACGCCACCTATTAGCGTTGCGCTGACTTTTTGCATAAATTGGTTACAGTTTTATCCTTCCGATTGAGCTACGTCACACCCGGTGGCTCGGCCCATGGTGTGGTGCATCACTTGTCCTGGTAATCATTTATTGTACGGTTGTTCCCCTGTTCAAAACGTGCAAACCATGTCTGACTGATCGCACCACCTCTAGTTGACAGACGCGTTTGCTGTAGCAGATAGGAGGCATAACTTTCCTGATTCGTTAGCGACTGGCCCTGAACAGGCCTCTTCGATGCCTGTGGCAGCTAGAAGCGCCAGTAAGCAGCTGGGTGTTTCGCCGTGTGTACATCCATGGCGGATAATTCAACTGAGTGTTTAGGCATGTAGGATTCTCTGGGCTGGTCTTCTAGGCCTTGAAGTGGCCTCGCCGCCTGCATGGTTATTTTGCTAAGGTATCTCGGATGCTCAGTTGCTATACTCAAAAGTTCAAGTCCTTTTTTTTAAGGGTTCCATTTGTAGCTATATGAGGGAGCCGATGGCGTGGAGCACACGTAGAAAATAGGAAATCTAATCTGAAGGCCGTCAGCTCGAATCATCCTCCAGCACACTACATCTTCAGGCTTGAAGCGGCGCCTGACACCGGCTAAAATAAATTTCGAGAAAAAGTGGGGCTATATTAGTTCAGGTGCAACCAAATTAGGAAGGTTTCCCTCAACAGATCAGGAATTGGACTCCCTGGTACGGTATTCGGGGACCACTTCCCTCGAGGCTGATATAATTAACCCGTGGCCCTCAATCCCGAGTGGCTGCGGAGCTCGCGACCAAGGCGGCGGTCAGACCTGCGACGCGGCAGAAAGTGCTGAGGATCTCTGGACCCGGGAACAGGACGCCACTGGAAACCGAACATGGAAACTGGGCCTTGGAGGACTCTGAAGAATTATCAGGAATTGCGGGAAATATTATTAGCCTCAGTGAGATTAGAACTGGGGAGGCTTATGCAGTGCTGACTAACGGCCACGTCCTCTGCTACAGAGAACTGCCAGATGAGAAGCCATACGGGGTAGGACTCCTAATCCATAAGGACATAGCGGGCAACGTTGACGAATTCTACAGCATTAATGAGAGGATAGTTGTAATAAAACTTAATAAGACGTATAGATTAAAGTAGTACAAGACTACGCTCGTGACTGGACGTTGGTCCAGTCACGATTATGAAGAAATCATCATAATCATAATCAACCTATTTTAAGCCCACTGCAGGACAAAGGCCTCTCCCTCCGATCTCCAGTTACCCCCGTGCTGCGCCAACCGATTCCAACTTCCGCCTGCGAATTTCTTAATTTCATCACCCCACCTAGACTTTTACCGTCTTCGAACTAAATATAAAATAGAACAGCTTTATGAAGACATTGAATTGGCGGTAAGAATAGTGGAAACACCGTATACTGTAGTCATGGGCGACCTCAATGCAAAAGTGACGAACAAGCAGGATGGCGGAAAAGCAATTGCCAACTACGGCATCGATTCTAGGAACACTAGAGGAGAGATTTTGGTAGGATTCAAGGAAAAAAATAAGCTGCCAATAATGAATACCTTCTTTAGAAAGCATAGCAATAGGAAATGGACCTAGAAAAGCCTTAATGGATAAATAAGAAATGAAATAAATTTCATGCCCTGAGACGATCCCAGCAAAGTACAGTATGTCGAAGTGTTCGGTAGGGTAACGTGTAGTGATCATTGGTTAGTGAGGTCCCTAGAATTGCCCTTAATATTGTAAATAAGTTGTACATTTCGGCAAGCAAAATTTTCATTAGGTAAGTGTACTATAGACTCGTGTAATTTTTCCTGTAATCAGTTCCCTATGCTTATTCCGGGACATATGCTTTTCAAAGGAAGCTCCCGTACTTTTAACCCAAGGGATTATTTCAAGAGATAAATTTTCATAACATAATCTTTCCTGATACTTGATTTGGCAATTTTTAAGTCTGAAAGCACAGGTTTTGCTTTAAGACCGTTTGCATTCAGGTAATTGCGAGTACTCCTTGGTGACAGTGCCTGTAATACACGGGTGGCATCATGTATTGCGTCACGAGCATCACGGTCAGTGAAAAACGCTGGAGTGTCTTTCTTCATTGCATATTACGAGTAGGGGAGAATAATCAATTTTGACTGCGCTATTAATATACAAGCAGAACATAAGTAGCCCACAATGCTTCGTTGTGGAACACAGAGCCATGCTCATTTCTTTTTGAAGCGCGATGCCTCATATATATACTTGCTGTTCGCGATGCCTCAGGTAAGAATTCAACAAATCGAAAACGCCCACTGCAAATCACGCGTTTTTTGACTAATGCAGTGTGATCTATGCTATCAAACGCCTTCGAATTGTATTCCAATACGCCTAGTGTGCACATTTCATGCTCAAAAGACTAGTGTAGTTCCTTTATGTAATAAAACAGCGCCTTCGCAGAAAACCTTTTAGTGTAGCCAAACTGTGGGTCTGTTACACTATGAAGTTTTTCAAGAAAAGAAATCAACCTTTTGCGTATTAGCTTCTCCAAGCCTTTCGAAAACACTGGTAGTATGGATATCGACCTTAATTCGAAAGCTAATTTGCGTCCCCACCCTTATATAAACAATCTCTTTAGTCCTCTGTAATAGCTCTGGGTAATTTCCAAACAGAAACAATGTTAAAACGTGTTCTAATAATATTTCCAAGCCATCGTTATCACAGCTGTTGCTGTTTTTATGCTATGCAAAGACATTAATTATTGCATTTGCAGTAGTTGGAGCAAGAAAAGCACTCTTCTGTGGGTGAGCAAAGGTGCTGCAAGCACCTTCATTTATGGCTGCTAGTGCTTGACAGAGACGTAAAATAATCGTTAAACATATAAGCTATGTCAACTTCAGAAATATGTCGGCCACCTGACATGATTTCTCACAGAACGGCTTTGTCATTACCTTGACGGTTTAGAAGACATTCCTTCTTTTCCATGCAAGATTCAATTTTTTCATTACTTCTACATGAAACAGGTTATTTAACTAACTCCGTCTTTTACAGCACGACAGGTTACTAACCTTGTTACTTTGAGCCTCAAATATTCTAAATGTATTTTCACTTTGTTATTTAGGAAGGCACTGTAGAGTTTATTCTTCGCTCGTATTTCATTTAGGCAGTGCCTCGTAACCCGCGGCTTCTTCGATTTACGGGGAGATTTAAGAATTTCCGAAGGAAAGGTTTTGTCGTAAAAAACTGAATTTATTTAAAAATATATCGTAGGCTATTGGAGTGCATTTCGCGCGTATAATATCTGACTAATCGGTTATCGAAAGCTCGTTACGAAAAGCAGCTAGAGCACTTGAACTTATATCTGTGATTATTATAGTGCTCTGCGTAGTGTGTTTGTGAGAAAAAGTACAACTTGTAAGCAGAAATATTGGTATATGGCCACTGATCAATGCGCTAGTTAAACCAAACACTACGTGCTTGCCTTCTATATTAGTGATAAACACGTCGAGTAGTGTGCGTGAATCCGTTCGAATGCGAGTAGGGAGAGTTATAACATTATGAGACCCGTTTACTTCTAAATTCCCGCATAATCCCTGCTATTCTACGGAACCCTTTCATAAACCTGCGCTCAAATCACCTTCAAAAACAAATTTGCAACGACTCTCATTCATGATCAGCAGCATCAGCATATCTTATGTCCACTGCAGAACGAAGGCCTCTCACTGCGATCTCCAATTACCCCTGTCCTGCGACTACCGATACCAACTATAGCCTGCAAATTTCTTAATTTCATCACCCCAACCTAGTCTCCTGCCGTCCTCGACTGCGCTTCCCTTCTCTTGGCACCCATTCTGTAGCCCTAATGGTCCACCTGTTATCTAACCTACGCATTACATTTTCTGCCAAGCTCCATTTTTTCTCTTAAGAGGAAGCTTTAGCTCGGGTGCTCCTATCTAAACACATGTAAAAGGAGAATTCGTTTTTCTCGGCAACCACTGCACCAAATTTGACGGGGTTTGCTGCATTTAAAAGAAAAGCTTAAAATCTAGTGACTGTTGGTTTCGAATTTTCGATTTACGTCGTCAAATTTTTATAAAAATTTGGCGAAAATCGCAAATTTTCAGAAAACGAAACTATCAAGTTTACAGCTCCGTAACTCAACAAGAAAAAATGATATCGCAATTCTGTGAACTGTACCTGATAGCACATCTAAAGCGGACAAAATTGATATGTTACACATGAACCTCAAAAAATGGAGTAATGTGTAATTACAACTTTTGCAGAACCTTCGTAAACAACGTAACAAATTCACGTAAGATGTAAACTGACACATCAAATTTGTCCGCTTTGAATGGTCTAATGATTGCCGTTTACAGAATCGCGATATCTGTGCTTGATGCAGAGCTATTAGCTTGTAAACTTCGTGCTTCTATTTTTTTCAAACGTCTGATTTTTTGAAAATCTTTCTAACAAAATTTAAGCCTTAAATCAAAATTCCGCTTCCAACAGTCACTAGAATTTAACTTTCTCTCTCAAATGCAACAGATTTCATTAAAATCGGTCCAGTTGTTATCTCAGAAAAACGTTTTTGCGTTTTTACATGTATTTGAATAGGCCGCGTCGGAGTTGGGCCCGAGCTAAAGCTTCCTCTTAATGTCAATTAGAACATCGGCGATCCCCGTTTGCTCTCTGATCCAAGCCACTCTCTTCCTGTCTCTTAAAGTTACGCCTAACATTCTTCGTTCCATCGCTTTTTGCGCGGTCCCTAACTTGTTCTAGTGCTTCTTTGTCAACCTGCCAGTTACTGCCCCATATGTTAACATCGGTTGAATGCATTGATTATACATCTTTCTTTCCAATGACAGTAGTGAGCTTCCAGTCAGGATCTGACAATGTCTGCCATATGCACTCCAAGCCAGATTTATTCTGTAAATTTCCTTCTCATGACCAGGGTCAGCACATCTATAGTAGTTGGGATCCCGTTTTAGCGGAGCAAAGAATACACGTTTTGACAGCTTGAGAGCGGAGAGTCGACTGGGTTTATTCAAAAGCGAAGGCTGGTTTGCCGATTGGCTGTGGTGGCATGCGCGCCCCCGTTGGTCGAGCAAATGGCAATGACCTCCAACGCGAGGCAAACTGTATTTCCGATTAGCGGGGACAACGACGTGTCGGACAATCTCCACAAGCCCCCCCCCCCCCCGCTCCCCCAATTAGAATGCCGGAGGGTTAGGTGTGAATGGCGGAAGGAATGAAGAGTGAATGTTCAAAATGTACTGGTTTCGGGCCGTCAAACCACATTGTCTCTGGGTTGCCGAGAACGACAATCTTCCCGGTTTTCTCTGAGCGCGAAACCGCACAAAAGGGGGCCTTCATAGGAAGGAGTCAACTGTGGCTTGATAGAGTCTTACCGCCAAAAGACGTTCGTGGTAGTGTCCATTGTCGGGAACGTAAGCACAAGCTGACCGCGGGCGACACGTATGGGTGTAGGTCGAAGCTGGTCGAGTCAGGAATGTATATCCTCTCTAAGTGCTGCGCGACCGCTGCCGGACTCCCTTGTTGGGCGCCGAAAAACTGCCCTGGAACACGGATTGCTATTCATTGAGCATCTCCACTGCGCTGACTACGAGCTCATTCTTGATTATTGTTAGCAGCCACAGTAGTACTACGGGTAGCCTTTCCAACCAGTGCTGTCTGTTGAGCGTGGCGGTCAATGAAGCCTTCAGTTGTCGGTGGAGATGCTCGACCATGCCGTTGCTCTGTGGGTGGTAAGCCGTGGTGTCATGAAGCACGTGCCGACCAGTCTCGCCAGGACGGCAAAAAGCGAGCGTTGAAATTTATGGCTTCGGTCAGTAGTTATGCGCAAAGGGAAACCGTATCGTGACACAAAATGCAACAAATGCTTCCGGCACTGTTTCGGCCGTGATGTCTCGTGGAGGTGTCACCTCAGGCCACAATGAATACCGATCAACACACGGGAGGAGGTACCTGAAACCTCGACAGGGCGGATGAGGCCCGCAAGTCTAAATTTACGTGATCGAAACGGCTCTCTAGTGGTCGAAGTGGCTGCAACGCTGAACGCGTGTAGCCACGGCTTGACAGGCTTCTTGCACAGCTTCGAATTTCTTTCTTGATCCTTGGCCCAGGAAGCGGTCTGTGAAAAGCCTCTGGGTCACTCCGATGCCAGGATGGCTGAGCAGTTGCAGTGAATCGATAATTGGCCACCGAAACTGATGGGGCACGAACGGGCGAGGAGCTACCTGCGATGCGTCGCACGTAACCAATGTTGTGTAGGGAAGCGGCATCTCCGTAAACTGGAGCTACGAGCCTTTTCCCAGCAATTGGCGCAGCTCGGGGTCGTTTTGTTGGGCGGAGACTAGAGCTTGGAAATCAACAGAGCGAACAGTCACAGCGCCGATCCGCGACAGTGCATCAGCTGCCTGATTTTCGGTCACACAGATATGGCGGGTGTCCGCAGGAAATTCGGAGGTAAAGGAAAGTTCTCGAAGCTCGCGTTCTGAGTACGAAGAACTGTTGTTATAGGAAACGAAGGTTAACGGCTTGTGGTTGGTCTGAATGTAAAAGCTACAGCCTTCAAAGAACGTAAATGCTTGACCGCGCAATATATGGCCAACACCCTCCCGAAGGTGCTGTAGTGAACTCCGGTGGGTTTGAGTTGCTTTCAGAAGAAACCCAGCGGCCTCCAGTCTCTGCCATCGTGTTGCTGCAGTGCTTCACCCACTGCCGTGGTCGACGCGATTACCGTAAGACGAGTTGGCGCGTCGGGCAAATGATGAATCAGCAACACTGCAGTCACTTACCGCGTTTTGACTACCTGGAAGGGGTGTTCGTACTCCGAGGACTCGTGGAAGGTTGGCGTTCTTTTGTTTTTTTTAGAGTCGCGACGCAACAAGTCGGTAAGCGACTGAATAAATTGTGCACATGCTTATATGCAACGCCTGGGAAAACTTATGACCCTCAGAAACTCGCGCAACTTTCGGAAGGAAGTTGGAGAGGGGAAGTTTTCGATCGCCCACAACCATAATTCCAATGGCTTGATGCCTTGGGGTGAACTGCGATGGCCGAGAAAATCCATGGCTTCAACTCCGAAAATGCATTTCTGGGGCTTTAGAACCAGGCCACGTTGATTCAGTAGCCCAAACAGAAGGCGTATAAGGCTCTTTGTGTTCTTCGTCTGTGCGACTGCCAACGAGAATGCCGCCAAGGAAGACGAAAATGAACGGGAGCCCGCGCGTAACCTCGTCCGTAAACCTTCGAAATGTTTGCGCCACATTCTTCAACCATAAGGCATGCGGACAAACTCAAATAAGCCAAATGGAGTAGTGATTGCTGTCTTCGGAGTGTCACTGGGTTCGACAGGAATTTGGTGGTATGCGCTCATCAAATAAATCTTGCTGTATGATTTCATTCCTGCGAGACAGGTACCGAAATTATGTATGTAGGGAAGGGGATATTGATCCAAAGCAGTGACTGCATTCAAAGCTAGGTAATCACCACAAGACTGCCAGTTACCATTGGGCTGCTTTGGAACCAGATGGACAGAAGATGAATTGCTGGAGGAAGGAGGAATAACACCGAGCTGAAGCATGTGTTCGAACTCACAGCGGGCCACTTCCGACCTCCGTCCAGCGAGCCTCCGTGGCCGGGCAGCGAAAGGTGGGCCGGTAGTGGTGATATGATGTGTTTCATGGGCAGCGCATTGTTTCGGGGCTTCGTGAGTTTAGAGTACTCAGCAAGTATCTTGTACGTAAAGACCGGCCGAAACTTACCGATGCCAGATGGGGGGAGGTTGGACTGTAGGCCAAGTACATTGAGGGAAGTGACGTTATCCTCTAGGCGCAGATCCCGAACACTCACATCTAGGTTGAAATGACTGAGGAAGTCCGCTGCCAGTATGACAAGGCTGACGTCAGCGATCACAAACACCCATCTGTGCAAGCACCGGAGTCCGATGTCTAGCGTTATTTAACGGAGCCCATACGACGCGATATCAGTGTTGTTCACAGCGCGGAGCATAATTGTGGACTTCAGAGTTGGCGATCTGCTGCCGTGGCGGGTATGGTAGAGCGCTCAGACCCGGTGTCGATGAGGAGGCAAGTGCCAGTGGTGCGGTCGGCTACGAAGAATAGGTGGCTTATCATGGAGAGTCACGGTGAGGGGAGCAAGGGGCAACGACCTTCGCGGCGAAGCAAACTGGATTTCGAGGAGCGGGGTCAACGACGTGACGGACGGTTGCTACATAGTATTCAAGTTCTTGCGGGCCACGAGCCTTCACGAAACTTTGTGGATATCTCTACAGTATATATTAGGGCGTGCACATGTGTGGCTGTATGTGCTGTTAATTGTTTATCACAGGATATATCATAATGATCACCGACGTAATGGTTCTGCGGAAACCCGCAAGGTGGAGATGAGTAATTAATAAGGGGAAAATGCGACATTCACCCAAACGTAGCTAAGTGCTACAAAGGAAAACCATACGGGTTCTTTTCTTCCTGGTCCGTCCCAGACCAGGACGAATTTTTCTTCAACTGCGAAGCTTTTCTTTCGAGGAACCCGTATGGGTTTCCTTTGTAGCACTTAGCTGCGTTTGGTTGGTTATCTCATTTTCCCTTCATAATGATCAGCCATCACCTGTAGTAGCATGGCATGGGAACAGCCAGGCTAACATCTTCCAGCATGTCATTAAAGCTTGTTTCTCTTCTCTCGTCAAGAAAAGAGAGAAAGTTGGGCCCATAAAAACGCTCATTAAAACGAGAAACATTAAAAACAGATAATCGGACACTCAACACTTCATAATCACATATCACGTGTGAATCAGAATCTGCTAGGTGGCAGTCAAGTTCATTTTTGGCCATCACCATAATGCCTCCTTTTATTTTTGATGGTCGGCTAAGGAAGTCTGTGTAAGCAGGACACCTAGGAACAGCTGTGTTTTTATGGCACCACATTTCCGTGACTATAGATACATCAGGCGGGAAACCCAACGTGGCAAAGAGCTAAAGGATATGTTCTTTGTTTATCGCTGATTGAGCGTTTATATGAACAAATAAGTTTTTATCACGTCTTGTAAGTAAAGCAGCTACATCACGAGGGGCTGCATAATCAGCCCACAGGTTTCTTGAAGAGTAGTGGTGCTTCAAAGGCACTAGGTGCCATGGAGTTTCATACAATTACTAAAATTAACTGTGGCACTAGTGTCTACGCGAGCTGCAAACGGGGAGGTTCATCCAGCATGGGAATGATGGGTAGTACTTGGATTTGCCCAAACTTCGCCGTTCTGGCTTTAAACGGCTTTGTGACTGTGCGATGTGATCATTTATAAGGAAGTACTGCGTTCATCCTCATCATCATCATCGTCAGCCTATTTTATGTCCACTGCAGGACGGAGGCCTCTCCCTAGGATCACCAATTACCCCTGTCCTGCGCCAACCGATTCCAACTAGCACCCATGAATTTCCTAATTTCATCGCCCCATCAAGTCTTCTGCCATCCTCTACTGCCCTTCCCTTCTCTTGGTACCCATTCTGTAGCCGTACTGGTCCAACAGTTATCTAACTTGAGCATCACATGAATTGCCCAGCGCCATTCTTTTTCTCCTAATGTCAATTACAATATCGGCTATACCCGTTTGCTCTGTGATCCAAACCGCGCTCTTTCTGCGTTATAAATAATCAAAGAGACATTATTAAAATTGTCCGGTGGCAGGCTTCAAAAACAGTCCCTGTAGCACGGAAGCCCGATATTGAAACTATTACAGCAGGGATGCAAGGACAAGCAGAAGAGCTGCAATTAGCAGCGATTTGGTGTGCTTACAGACTCTTACTACAATCTGTATTAAAATAAATACAGATTGCTTTGAAATTTAGCCCAATTTAGGCAAGATAAAGCCTATATGCGAAGCCAGAATAAATCCTGAAATCCATAGCACGAAGATCAGACCATGGTAACTGAATGATCACAGCGCCAGAGTCCTCTCTAGTAATTGTAGGATCCTCTATGCTTGGTGCTACCAAATTGATTTTATCAAGGTAATGCAAAATTTAGATGAGCAGTGCAGGATAGGATGTAGTTTCTTTTACAAATACTGGTCCAGGTTTCGCCCAAGCGAAGTCCCAGCCATTTTCCTTCTTTCGAGTAATCGTGAGCCCAAAAGCTTGTTTAGCTCTGAGCCCAAGCGTGCATTGACAAACACTGGATCTCTGCAGTATCCATGATCGGCCGTAGAGAGCCGCGTCTTTCTCTCCTTTTCAAGTACAGCAACGCGCTTTGGCCTTGTGAGGTATTGAACAGTGATGATCGATTGCTCAGAAAGTTTGACGGCCACCCTGTGGCACACTTAAACATCGGTTTTGGAAGCTGGCTCATCGATCGTTTGGCCAATGTGCTCCAGAATCTTGAACAAGCTTTCGGCTCCTCAAACAGGGGCCCCTTTCATTTCAATGTTCTTATTTCGAGAATACTGCTCCCACTGTATTTGATTTTCTTCATTTTTAAGTAGGGCTCTTGATTTCTCTGCATTCAGCAGACAGTGCACAATTTTCCGCTCCAATTCCGGCATTTTCTTTCTTAGTGAAACTCAGTTCGGACATAATGCCATCAAAGCCCTTGCTCAGAAAATATCCGCAATTTCGGACATCTCAGTTTTATTTTTGGAGTTCTCTTTTAAGATATGTTCACATTTTTCTTAGTCCCTGGTCTACATATTTCAGGTCGTTCGCAACATTTGTGCTCACGACAACAGGCCAAAGAAAGCAAAACAACACTTTCAATGTCAGCTAGGGTAGAATGCGCGATTGTTCCTTGTTAAACAATTAAGATTTCTCAAAACATATCGCTTACTCAAAGGCTACAGGTGTTTTTGACTTATCAGCTTATTATCAGAAGGCATATCGATCGATGATGTTGAGAGTATCAGGGGTTGCTATGAACTTTTTTTCCTTTATCAGATGCGAGGTGGATGCAGGTTAAGACTACTTGATAGGGGGCTATCTGACTTATCTTTCCGTGATTACGGTCAGCTCGTGAAGACAATGGAGGAAGGACCTCAATTTCAGCGGTGACATGCAGCATTGTCCTAATCAATTTGGCTTCCTTTGTCTCTGCAGTCTGCTGACCGTGCTCGTATTGAGCGAAAGATGTATTTTTTGCCCTTCCAAGATTAGGTTCTTGGTTTATCGCCCTTCACTTCAGCACTACAAAAAGAAAGCTAGATCAGTAAGGCTAGAATAACAAAAGCATCAATTTCACACAATGGACACGATGCGAGGTCACAGTGCACAACGTTATCTGATGCAATCACTTTAGGCCTTGATAGTGCAATCACATCCCAGTCGTACTCGCATGTGCTTTGGACGCAGAAGGATGAAGCGGGGCTCCTCTTCAATGGAACACCTACGACCACATAATGAGTTTTTTGCAAGACGAAATAGCAGCGCGTTATGAAGCCAAGCAGCTGTACTACATGTGTGGTGGTAGCCGGCGTGAGAATAAGCATCAAATTGATACATTTAGAAGTTTCGTTAACTTGGTATGTACCACAATTAGCGTAGTATAAAAGAGTGTACGACTAACATAAATGATAGGTCACGCCATGAATGTCATCATATGCGTGTCATGTAGGTCATGAAATATCCGCCTGCGTCTTGGTGCTCTCAAGGTCGTTTCGTTAACTTGGTAGGCTTCCCGCACGCTGCTCCGCGTAACATCAAATCCCACAGGGCATGGGATCTGCCGACATTTCTTACATTTAAGTGTCATGAATCTTTATTCTGCATGTACAAAAACCTCTGAACAGTGTGTCCGAAGGTAACTGCTACCCGTGAACACGTTTTTCGTGAAGATTTGGCCATCTGTTGGACATTTACGACCGTTTTTCCACACTGGCCAAGTGGGAGGTCACTAAGCCTAACTAGAACCTCGGCCCCATGGCGCTCGACTCTCCCCGGGAACAGCAGCAGCCGTCCAATGCTACCACTCACCCTCGCGAGAGTCGCCGACGACTCCAGAGCTCTTCAGAACTCATCGCCCGGGAACCAGGCATGCTAATGTAGGTCATTGAAGTAGAAAGTGAGTAAATCTCACCCGAAGAACTTACCAGCGAGGCAGGGTGGCTGACGAAGCTCCCAAACCTTGCTCGAGTTAAGCCTGAAACAATGGCTAGGCAAGGGGCTAGATAGCGCAGGACCCGGAACCTCGAACAGGGCTTCGCGTACACGACAACGACAACAAAGCAGTTACGTACCCCGCGTCAGCAGCATTTTCCCCGTGAAGCCATCAAACTCGTTCTACAACCAAGGGAAGGCCTAGACGTTTCCAAGATCAGTCAAGTGCTACTCTTAGATGAAATATTCCGTGCCACGAAATTCAAGACAGAAGGCACAGAGGAAGGCACTGTTGGCGTCAACTCGCTTAAGAATATCATCGTCGCAAGAACACCCCAACCATGGAGAGAGCTGCAAAATACAAGGAGCTGTCAAGGAGCTCCCGATCAGCGAGCGAATTCACGGAATCACGGTATACGCCGCCCCGCCCGAAGACACCACCAAGGGCGCAATACACAATGTACCGGCGAGCGACAGCGACGAAAACATCACTCGCAGCTTAGTCTACAAACGAAACCCGGCGATTTTCGAAGCAAGAAGAATGGGCCGAACGAAATCTGCGGTCATCGTGTTCGAGACTGATGTGGTGTCGTACCACATCTTCTACAGAGGTGCAGATATCGATGTTACCTGCATAAGAAGAGACGCGAGATATGCGAGTCGTGCGGCAGCCTCGGCCACCGGACTGACATGTGCCCCGCTCCGGAAAACAAGATCTGGAGAGGCGGTAGAACCAAGAGTCCGCAAGAAAACCACAAGTGTGATTCCAAGTGCGCGCTGTACGACAGGGACCACCAAACGGGTGACACGAAGTGCCGTAAACGCTACCAAACGCCGTTCGCGCTCAAATAGCGGCAGTGGGAGAAACTCTTCGAGCAGAAAACAAGAGGCAACCAAGAGAACCAACAAAACCAGTGCAACGCCGGTGCCCAGCGGTTCGCGCATTCGCACACACAGTTCCGGGGAGAAAATTCCAGAAAATCTCACAAGAGACCGGTCCGGCTCTTTCCCCCGCCTGCCCTCCCGAGACAGCGTGAGTGACAATGATTGCAAGGGGAACGAGGAGCAAAGCGGCGCAGGTGGCACCCCCGCCAACACGATTCCCGACCAGCGCAGCTCGATATCGACGTCGTGGAGCGGATCGATGAAGACCGGGCAAGGCAGAGGGGCGAATCGAGATTGCGATCGAGGTCCAGGTCCAAATCCAAGACCAGGCTCGTGACCAGCGAGGCGCGCAGAAGGGACACCGACAAAGAGAAGAAACTCAACAAAATGATGTAAGCTAGGGAGTGCCATCTTCTACGGCCCCACACAACAATCGTAAAAGCAACTGATATAGCCAGTCGGAAATCACTAAAAATCTGACAAATACTAGAAATAGTAACGCCAGAAAATAGGGCCCTCAAAGCAGAGCTGCTAAGCCTTAAAGAAGTCTACAAGGCACCTCCCGCAACTTGGCTCACCAAAGAATGAAGAGATGGAAGTTTCAACGGAACCAGATAGTCATAGGCCGACACGTACGAAGGAAGGTAATCAAATAGGGGGATCTCCCCCACAAAAAAAAGGGACCCAAAGGAAGCAAAGACAAGCAACTGCCAGCAAGCCACCTCAGGGAAAGCTTATTGACGAGGAACTTCTAGACACAACACTACACCACTTTGAGGAAAACATGGATCGTAAACTAGAAGCCCTCAGCGCAATCCTCTCACCGAAAAACTAGAGAATATGCTTGCAAAATTTGCAGGAAGCATGAACGCAAGACTCACGGCACCAGAAAGTACGCACCTCTTCGATGGAGTGCGCGGACGAAGAGGTCTGATCAAAACGACCAAACCATACGCTAGACAAATCTATGGCGGAGAGCACCGAATCGCCCTTGAAAGCGCTCAAGCAACCAAACATGGCGAGTAATCGCCCCAACCGATACGTTAATAGCAGAGGAATTGCGGGGCTTCCGGTGGAAAAGGTGAAACCTAGATAAATTCATATTAAGCAAAGCCATAGAGAAAAGAGCCGATGTAACGTGCCTACGAGAAACGGGAAACCCAGCCAAACTACCAAATTATAAAGTATTGGACCGAAAAAACGAACGCTCCTCCTATGATATCGATGAGAAACCGGGGTTGGCCACCCTAGTCAAGCGCAATTTGCCGGTAATAGAACACGACACGGGCGTAGAAGCAATAGACTATGTACTCATCTAAATCACTGCAACAAAAAAAAATGGAGAAGACAGTCTCTTTATACTTGACCTGTACAGCAACTCTCTCCGTAACCACAGATTTGTAAAGCTCTTCTGCAACGTCCTAGCCATATTCAAGAGACGTGCCCTAATCATAACAGGTGATTTTAACGCACACCACTCGGCCTCGGGCTGCAAACGGCAGACGACCAAGGGAGTTAAGGAACCTATGGCAAGACGCCCAAATGGCTGGCCTCTCTCTGGCCACCGACCCGACGTACCCCACCAAAGTAGGCAACAGCGTCAGCATGGACACGACACTGGACATAACTTTCACAAAAAACATGGGCAACGACGCCGAATAGACCAATTTAAAGGAAAGCCTGGGTAGTGACCACTTCATAGTGACCACATCGCTCACGGCGGGCCCAGGCCAGCCCAAAAGAGGCAACATAGTCAAAATTGCAGAATGGGATGGATTTAAAAGTATCCGGGCAGCCAAATGGGAAATATTGGGAGAGATAGGAAACATAGTAGACATTCAGAAAATGGTCGAGCAGTTGCACGTGCACGCAATAAAAGCGACGAAAACGATACCCGAAGAAGCCGAACTCTAGCAAGCCCAACGAAACTATTGCACAAGCGAGAGGCGAAACAGAGCCTCCAAAGACGGTTAAGCAAGCAGAAGCTAAACCGCTATCCATGAAGGCAAATTGTGTCCCTAAGCAGGGAAGTAGAAGATAATGAAAACCAATTGACCCACCGGAACTGGTTCAGCGCCTGCAATGAAATTGACTTACAACTGCGACTTGCGAAAACCTGAATATACTCCTCTACCTAATAGACCCCCAGGAGTGCAAGACCACCCAGAGACAACCTAAGCAAGGCCATACATGAATATCCAAGATCGTACAACGACCTCATACAAGAAATCAAAAACGGATACACTGGATCAAATCTGAAGGAGAACAGAAAAGCCATACGAGGGCCTTGTAAACCCCTAACTGGGCTGGTCCCATTACAACGGCGGAAGTCAGGAAAGCTTCCAGGACATCTGGACAAAATCTGCACCGGGTCCGGATAGGGTTACAAAGAATATTATGACGAATTTTGATGACGATTCCATAGAAGTGGTGATACAATAACTGAATCTAAGATGGGAAATGGGAAGCATCCCGAAGCAGTGGCAAACGGTAAACATCATAATGATTCCCAAGCCCAGAAAGCTGTTACAGCTCGAGAACCTCAGAAACACATCCCTCCCTTCGTGCGTGGGAAAGCTCATGGAAAACTTAACTTAACTCATGTACTTAACAGAGTTGATAAATACATGAAAGACAAATATTTGTAACTTCACGCCATGATCGGATACAGACCCAAGTTATCCACTCAAGATGTCCTACTACAACTGCAACACCAGATCATAAAAGAAAATTATACTTCGTCGAGATACACAAAAGCCATCCTAGGCCTTGACCGAACAAAGGCATTCGATAACGTGCGCCAAAGTGCCATTCTGGAAAGCGTCGGGATACTAGGAACTGCCTTGTGGACATACAATTATATGAGGAATTTTCTCTCAAGCAGAACGACAAAACTAAGAAAAGCTACAATAGAATCGAGTGAACTTCACACCGCAGGGATTGGTCCTCTTCCTTTTCCTGTTCAACATAGCCATGATCGGACTCCAGAGAAAATTAAAGAAAATGGAACGACTACACCCTACCATTTACGCGGATGGCCTCACACTCTAGGTAACCAGCGGCAGCGATGGGGAAACACAAGACACCTTACGGAAGCAATAAATACATTAGAAACCTGCGTCGAACCAAGGGGCCTAGAGTGCTCACAGAAAAAAAAAATCGGTACTGCTATATCACGCGAACGCGAAGAGAAGCGAAGACTCCGAAAACCTCTCCACGAAACGAACTCTAGGCAAAAGCCAAGCTCATACGAACACCGCCGATCATCAAAGTCCTGGGGCTACGGATTCAAGCGAATGGTTATAACACTGAAAAAATCAGAACACTGGAAAAAGGCGTACTTTAAACGACCAGACTGATCTCAAAAATCGTCAATAGACGGCAAGGAATCAAGGAAGCCAATGTTATCAGATTGATTCAGGCATTCGTCCTCAGTAAAGTGGTCTACGTAGCACTATTCCTCTCACTCAAGAGCGACGAAAGAACGAAGACCAACAACATGATAGAAAGCTATACAAACAAGCGCCTAGATGTACCCATAACAACACCGAACAAATTCTAGGCGCAAGGGGTGCACAATACACTGGTCGAGCTAATCGAAGCCCTACTGATCTCCCAATTGGAACGACTCACGAAAATCCAGACTGGAAGATACGTACTGAGATCCCTAAACATCGGCTATGACTCACCACACGCGGATAAAGTTGAAATCCCCCTGAAGCACGAACACATATGCACCTTTTCCCTTTACTCAGGAACATGCACCCAGTTCATAACCAAGAGCACAGACAAGAAAGAGCCAAAGCCATCTACAAACGCTTTGCAAACGCCAAGGACGCGATTTACGTCGACGCCGCTGACTACTGGGACCGCACAGCCATGGCAGCATCGGCGATTAATTGATCGTGGTTTTACGTGCCAAGACCACGATCTGATTACGAGGCACGCCACAGTGGGGGACTCTGGAGTAATTTTGACCACCTCGGGTTCCTTAACACGCACCTAAATCTAAGTACACGGGTGTTTTCGCATTTCGCCCTCATCTAAATGCGGCCGCCGTGGCCGGAATTTGATCCCGCGACCTCGTGCATAGCAGCCCAACACCATAGCCATTAAGCAACCACGGCGGGTCTCCAGTGCTGTCCTTCGCGTTATTTTGCGCTTTACCTCAAGCTGTGCAGTACAGTGTCCGCCGCAACAGCCAGCATGTCGTAAGCTGCCATGTCGAACGGCGTCATGCCAGTGGCATCCGTGGCGTCATACAATCGTCATCCCCGTAGTCGTTGTCTTCCTGCTGTCGTCACACACGTGCTCTTGTCAGACACACAAATGTTCGCCTTATACAAACACGTTGGTTCACAATGTAACATTTTAGAGAACCCCGAATAATTCTGGGATAGCCCGCTAGACGTAAAATGCCTCCTATACCATCGCTTCCCACAGTGCGTGGGATCGACATATTTTATTTTATTTTCTGTTCTTCTCCCCCTTATTTACACGCTGACGGGCACCAGCTTGGGAGGCTCACTGCCTGCGGCGTTTCGCTTTAAGAAAGAGGCCGCGAGTTACAACTGCGGCCACATAGTTGCATTTCCGTGAAAGCAGAATGCATAAATTGTCCGCCTGAATGGCTGCGGAGACACTCGAAAACACTGTGTAAACACGCTGAAGTATGCATGTGTATCTACAATGCAAAAACACTTACGTAACACATTGGGTGTACGTTGAAAAACTCCGGGCTGTAAAATATTATGCCGAACTCCGTCACTACGGCGTGTCTGTTAATCATATTATGCTTTTGACACCTAAATACCACACTTTATTTATCACACACACCCATGCGCGCACACGCACGCACGCACACACGCACGCACAAACACAGAGTCAGGCGTATGTCTACCGCATTTATTGTTCACATTTTCTACGTGGCTAGTGTTACTCTTTACACATTGGTCCCATGCAATGTCGGCATATTTCGGGTCCGGTCGTTTAAGCGATGTGTCCGCCACCAACTCGGTTTTTCTGGTGGCATGCTTCAGTCGGTGCTTTCAAATAACATAATGTTTCTGATCTAACTAAATTTCTGCAACACCCATGAATTTGTGTCATCTATAGAGTGTACGGAATGTAGAATACGAGCGTCTAAGTCAAACGAGACAGAACGTCACGACGAAATGTAGAAGTTACATCCACAAGTCGACAATGCCAATTTCCTGTGTCTGAATATTGTCCATCGACACCTTTTCTTAGACCAATGTTGTTGCGCAGCAAAGTAGAGGGAAGCGGAACTACTTATCCATACGAGGTGCTCATCGGGCGGTGGCACATCGGACACCAGTTTTTTCACAGTGTTTAATTAGAAGAAACTTAACTAATGTCTTAATTGTGCCTAATCCCTGTGACAAAAATTAACAATGTCTAATAATGTTTCAATTCTGGCACGCTTGCGCTAGTTTTCGCTCGTCATGCCTTCGGCGTCAGTTGCGCCGTCATCAACCCGCAGCCCCCGCACGAGCTGCGGTGACAGCGACAGGGGTCGGGGTTAAATGTGCTCGCTATAAACACGGCTGCGAGAGGAAAATATTCTCGTCTCGTATTTACGAAAAACCTTTACGTTATGTTGTTTCTAAGAGGAATTTTCAGCCAAGTCTGATGCTGGGCATATCATTAGCGAAAAGCAAAAAGTGACCAATGCTTAATTTACCGGAAAGTGGGGGCAAGCCAAGCTTCTCCTCTGTGCACCTGATCTTCTTCACGGTTAAGTGACACACAGGTAACGGTGTCGCATTGCTTCTGCCTCCCGCTCCCTCGATTCGGGATTTTCTTCTCGTTGCTGTCGGATTACTTCGGCTCGGGTGGCTCTAACGGCTGGGTCGGCGCGCCAACGGCGAGTCCTTTCCCGCGCGAGTTCTCGCAGCCACTCACCGCTCATCGAACGCTGCCCGTTCTTAGGGAGAACGCACAACGCATGGCTGTCCCATCCGAACTGAACGGAAACAAAGCCGGCGCAGTGCTCTTGAGACCTTTTCCTGCCCTTTGTCAGAAGCTAAACGGCACTGTTTCGTTGCGCGCGCGGCATGAGCGCGCGCCTGCGCAGGTGGAGTCCTTGCTAACGACGAATCCTTGCTAATTCTGGCGCAGCTATCAGCTTGACAAACTGCCCTTCCCTGCAGCAGCTCTGCTCTGAGAGCAACTGGGTTTTCGTGTGACCATGGCAACGCCACTTGTGAGCCACAACAAGCTTCGTTTGAAAGTCACTTACAAACGAAAAGTTCTGTGAATTCGGCCCTTGGTCTATGTGTCGATAGCGGGCATCGTCATCTCAAATCCCTACTGTCAGCATTAAGGATAGCATCATGTGCAGAGCTATCATGAGGCATGCATCATCATAGGATTTACTATCGGCATTAGGACAGTCGTCATTTGCAGAGCTATAATGAGGCATGCACCATGATACTCGATCAAGTAAACAATGTTCTTTTCTTTGCCAATAATGTTGGTAGTGCGCGAATATTAATTTCTGCTGGTTGACAAAAATGGTTCTAATATTTTTCGTTCTGCGTGTGACCTTATGACTCGAAGGGTGCGTGCATTTGGGAAAGACGGAATATACAAACACCTTATTGTAAGGGGGCAAAAAAATACAACAGTACTAGGGCCGTCCAAGTTTCATTATTGTACTGATGAATATGCTCCTGTTGCTTTTGAGAAAGACGCTCTAAGGCAGCGGGGCGGACATCTTATTGTAAATAAAAAAGGTTGTAATTGTAGCACTAATCCGATTATCCACTGTTGCGTACTCCGGGGTAGCGTATCGTACTGCTGCCGAGTTGTAGCGGCGCCTGCCTATCGAAGCTCGACCGACGTTACTTATTGGGTAGCGTGGGGTTGTCGGCGGGCTGGAGGCTTCCGGTAGACCATGAGGACCAAGCGAGGACGAGACGATTCCTAGTGCGAAACTTGCACGGTTTATTCAAAGCCTGATGAAATATGAAGAGAAGAAAATGAAGTGATCTAAAAAGCACATTTCAGAGCCCCTTAAATAGGCTCTCAACAATCGTGGGAGGGATCTTGCTTCCGTCGAAGTCACATGACCGGCACAGAAAGCCTGCTGCAAGGAGAAGGCCATCCCGCCTCCTGGAATTGTATACGCTTGTCCGTCTTTTTTGCGCGTTGCTGGTTCGTGGTAGTTCTCCTGTAGACTTTGGCCGTTCGAGGAAAGGGTCCCCTAAAGTCGCCCACACACACATACACGCAAAAGAGGCTTGTAAACACTTCGGGGCTTCCGCCAGACCGGCAGACACTCGAAATTAGTAATTCATGCTTCATTTCAACGAGGCAAGGTGTGTGAGGGTCAGGTGAGAGAAATTCCTTTCTGCACGCGGTGCGGGACGCCAACCGTAGCCGGAGCAGTCACGCCTCATTTCGACGAGGCATGATGAGCGAAGGTCGGGTGAAATTCCTTTCTGCACGTGGTGCCAGACGCCAACCGTAACAGCATCTCCGGCGGGGGAGGAAGATCCCGACGCGTAGGAGCCAGCAGCCGCTGTGCTAGGGATCGGCGTTTCAGTAGCAGAATTCCCCTTAGAGGTGACGGACCGTTAGTTTGTAGCTGGTAGATTCCTGGGAGTTGTCAGCAGTCCTCGTGGCGCTCTTGTGAGTTTTCTCCCTGATCCGGTCCGGTGAAATTGGCATTGCAAGCAGGTCTCGCAACTTTTCGTCTCCTGCGTGGGCAAGCAATCACCCCAGAACCGTGCCGGTCCTACAACCACAAAGCAGCGAGCACAAGGCCACCCTCCTCCAAGATACACCAGGCTTTAAAAAAAGGAAAACCCGCTACACCTTTCCCGCCTACCTACCTTACGCGCATCCTCCCACCCGAAGACTAAAAACAGCCATTTCTTGAGAGCGTTAAGATGTGGTTATTTAAAATCAGCCAACCATCGGCTACACTTCGGAAAAAACGTATGAACGAACGTAAGAATGCCACGGAAACCCGGGTGAGCATGAGGCTTTCGTTACTCAAGGGGCAACGACTCAAACCGTCGGCATTGCCGTTAAGCTAACCCTTCTTGTAGCGAATATCGAAGGTGTACTGTTGAAGAGCCAAGCTATAGAGCAAAAGAATACCGTTTTTCGTAGACATGGACTGCAGCCATGTGAGGGGACAGTGGTCAGTCTCTATGGTGAACCTTGAACCAGCGATATAGCAAGCTAGCTTCTGCACCACCCATACTACGCAGGCGCATTCCTTTTCTGATGCACTGTATGCTTCCTGACGAACTGAAAGCGTTCTACTGGCGTAGAGGACAGGGTGTTCGTTCTCGTTATCTCTCTTTTGACAGAGCACCACCCCCATACCCCTGTCACTGGCATCACACTGAAGAATGAATGGCTTAGAGTAGCCTGGCGCGTTCAACACTGGCCGACTCGTTAATGCTTTCTTCAGCATACTAAAAGCCTTTTCTTTTGCGGCATCCCACTTTACCGTTCGTGGTTCTGTTTTTCTCAGAGCATCCGTTACAGAATACGCAATCTCGGAATAGCGCGGGATATATCTTTGGTAATAACCCGCCAAGCCAAGGAATGATCTGATGTCCCGCTTGGTGCGTGGTTGCGGGAAGTTGTCTATTTCGGTCAGTTTAACCTCGGAAGGCCGACGATGGCCTTGCCCTATTGCGTGACCTAGATAAGCTACCTCCGCGCGCCTTAATTGGCATTTGGGAGCCTTAACAGTTAAGTTAGCCTCTCGTAGAGGACACAGCACGGTTCGCAGGTGTTGCATATGCTCGGCCCATGATGAAGAAAAGATTGCTATGTAGTGCAAAGTCTTCCATTCCTCGTAGCACCTGGTCCATAAGGCTAGAGAAGCAATATGGCGCATTCTTCAATGCAAAGCTCAGGACTTTCGGACGAAAGGTTCCCCTCGGGGAAATAAACGCCGCAAGCCTGCTTGCCCTCTCGGTCAACGGAACTTGCGAGTACCCTCTGACTAAATCAAGCATAGAGATGAAATTAGCACTGCTCACTTTCTCAAGCCTTTCCTTGATGTGCGGTATTGGATAAGTCTGGTCCTTCGTGATTAAATTGAGCCTGCGGTAGTCCATAAATGGTCGCGGCTGTTTTCCTGGGACCTCAACTAAGATAAGAGGCGAGGTAATCACTCTCTCCTGGCTCGGTTACACCTAGCTCTAACATCTTCTTTATTTCAGCGGCCATGACTTCACGCAGACCAGGTGAAACGCGATAAGCTTTCGAAGGAACTGGCTCCGATGAGGTTAACTCAATATCATGAACAATCGCAGTGGTCCTGCCCGGGGTGTCTGAAAATACGTCTTTAAATTCTAACACGAGTTCCCTCAGTTCGGCCCTCTGATCGGGATTCAACTCCGCCTGCTCTACAAGCTTGTCAATGGTTTCATGAATGTCTTTTGCCTCCATCACTGCTGTTAATTCCGGAAAGTCGACAGGCATCACCTCAGGTTCGTTAAGGGACATGTTCCCAATGGCTTCCCTCTGCCGGTAGGGTTTCAGGATCATTACGTTTGCCCCAGCTTCAAAGCGTCGCGTGCGAGCCGTCCTGTCATAGTAATGCTTAGCATTGCTTAGTGCCTTACGCATTTACTGCTCAGCAATCATTGTGGCAGGGCTTACATTCAATAACTTTCTCCTGCATTCTGCCTCTCGAGACATTTCAGGCTCCGGCGCTTGGCTGACCTCTTCCTTAGCTGGTGCACTTTCCGCATTATCTCCTATAGGGCTGTCCTGTTTGGTGTTGGTTGACTAATCCTCCGTCAAACCTGTTTCCTCCACCACTGGACATTCGTACACTGCCTTCGCCGCGAGCTCCCCTGCCTTCGAACGAGTTGGGCTTGCACTGTTCCCTCATTAAACCCGATTCCCTTGCGTCGTAGCAAATACTCTGATTTGTTAGAAAACTAATACGGATACTATGCCGGTAGACGTGCCGAGACGGCGGCTTTAGTGTCCAGTGTTCCAAAAGGGCCTTCGATACGAATCTTGGCCACAGGGAGACAAACACTGGAGGCCTCTACGGCTTGCCTTATCGAAGCACATTCTCCTGTGAATTGGGCTTCCTCTACGTACGACGGATGCACCACGTCCATTGTGGCTGCCAAGTCGCGAAGCACTCTACATGGTTTGCCGTTTACCACGAGGTCTCGAATGTATGGTTCTAGCAAGTTCAGATTTTCTACGTTACTACTTAGTGACATCAATACTAGTTTGGGATTTCTGCACCCCACGGAGATATGCCCCATTTGATGGCAGTTGTAGCAAACTACTGGTTTCTTTGCCCCGAAAGTTTTTTCTTTCTGCCTGTCTGCACTCCGCTCGGGTGGTTCCTTCTCTCCCTCGCTGTCCTCGTCACTTGTTTTCAACGCATCTGACCTTTCCATTGTTTTATACCGACTCGCCTTTGACCATCGCTTTGGCTTGTCGGGTCTGTATTTATTCATCTCCTTCTTAAGAGCTGCGTTGCCTTCGCCCGTACGGCGAGTTACGTACTCCTCAACGAGATCGGCCGCTCTCGTTATAGTGTCTACGCCTGGCCTATCCTGAACCCAATACTTGATTTTACTGGCAGCCGGCGGTAGAACTGCTCTAAAGCAACGCACTGCATTGTCTTTTCGGCGTCGCCGAGTGCAGCCTCTTCTCTGAGCCATTCCTTCAGGTTTACCTCTAAGGTGGATGCAAAATCTGAGTATGACTCGCTTTTGGTCTTCTCGACTTCCCTCAATTTTCGCCTGAACGCTTCTGCTGATCATCTATACTTTTTAAGCAGATTCGCTTTGACTTCATCGAAGTCTTCTGCTTCTTCTTTCCCCATGCGGGCAATGATATCAGCTAGCTCACCTGGCAGTAACGTAAGCAAGCGTTGCGGCCTCGTGTTTCTCGCGAATTTTGCCTTCTCACACGTGCGCTCAAACTGTACCAGAAAAAGACCTATGTCCCCTCCTACTGCGTAGGGTACCATCAAGTCTGTCATCCTGCGCTCGCTTTCACGTGCCTCTGTACTAGGTCTTTCAGAATTTTGAGCTTTCAAGAGCTCAATCGCTAGGCGCTTCATTTCGAGTGCGTCGCGTCCAACACGGTCGCGCTCTTCTTTTTCGTCTAGGCATTTAGGCTCTTCTTTTTCCTCTGTGCGCTTACGCTATTCTTTTTCCTCTAGGCGCTTACACTCTTCCTCTTTCTCTTCAATGCTCTCTAGGCATTCCTTCAGTTTATCGTTATCTGCCCCGATCGCTTCGATCGCCTCAGTGATCTCCGGCTTTCTCTTCGATTCGGTAATTTAAAGGCCCAACTCTCTGGCCAAGTTCAACCATTCCGGCTTCTTTAGTGCATTCAAGTTCATGGCTGCCCTTAGTGTTGCTAACTCTTCACTTTATAGAAACTTCCGTCAGCGGTTAAAGAAAAATCACTGCACTGTACTTCCCAAAAAAATACGTAAATCCAAGTGATATCGTAGTGGAGAAAAGCCGTGCACTCACCATATGCAGTCATGAATCCAGACACCTTCCTTCCGAACGTCGTCACCAGGACGAAGAGGCGACGATCTCGTAGTTGACGTCCAAGTTGGGGTGTCCAGGGTTCCGTATCCCAATCGCTGCCTGTCAGTTTGTTGCGTACTCCAGGGTAGCGTATAGTACTGCTGTCGAGCTGTAGCGGCACTGCCCATCGAAGCTCGACTGACGTTACTTGTTGGGTAGCGTGGCGTTGTCGTCGGGCTGCAGGCATCCGGTATACCATGGCCACGAAGTGAGGACGAGACGATTTCTAGTGCGAAGCTTGCCCGGTTTATTCAAAGGTTGATGAAATATGAAGAGAAGAGAGTGAAGCGATCTAAAAAGTACATTTCGTGGCCCCTTAAGTAGGCTCTCTATAATTGTGGGAGGGATCTTGCCTCCGTCGACGTCACGGGACCGGCACCGAAAGCCTGCTGCAAGGAGGAGGCCGTCCCGCCTCCTGGAATAGTAGACGCTTGTCCGTCTCTTACGCGCGTTGCTGGTTCGTGGAAGTTCTCCTGTAGACTTTGGCCGTTCGAGGAAAGGGTCCCTCTAGAGTCACACACACACACACAAAAGAGGCCTGTAAACACTGCGGGGCTTCCGCCATACCGGCAGACACTCGAAATTGTCATGGCGAATTAGGAAGTCACGCTTCATTTCGACGAGGCAAGGTGTGTGAAGGTCGGGAGAGAGAAATTCCTTTCTGCACGTGGTGCGGGACGCTAACCGTAGCAGAAGCAGTCACGCCTCATTTCGACGAGGCATGGTGAGAGAAGGTCGGGTGAAATTCCTTTCTGCACGTGGTGCCAGGCGCCAACCGTAACACCAGGCAAACAAACGTACATGCTACGGACAGTGTCGTCCACAAGAAAGACGTGACACAACCCGCCGAGTTCAACGACCGCTTCGCGACAGACTGTATAATCCGCTGCAGTCAGCAATGAACCACCGCTTATTACAGCATATAAGACAATATCCCGAAATTCTACGTTGCTTAACAGTGCGTAACATTACGTAATGACGTATTCTTGCCTAAGGCATCAAACGAAATTGTGTGTTCGACAATATTGTGTAATATTGCATAATATGGCCCAGATAATGTGCCCTATAAGATGCTGACGGCTAAACCCATCTAAGCACGGATATATATGAATTGTGTAGCAATATCAAAGTGCGCGTGTGGATGCAGCAGGCAAGCTCCGCCCTATTGAACGCGAGCATACATTGGCCCAATGGTATCCGACAAACTTCAAAACCAGCGAATTCGTTCCTGCAATGCCCATCTAAAGCTCTGCCTTCTGCACGGCTCACCACTACCTGTTGCAACTCTCATTTTCCATCTAGCTGGCTTCGAGTAGCATTCACTACTGGTACCTCATCTGAAAGACCAGAAATCTCAAATGACAAGTTTCTTGGTGCAAAGAGACAATCTCGTACCTTCTGCGTGGGTGCTCTGTTTTTAGTGAAATAAGAATTGTCCTCTCCACGACGCTCAACAAGCTTTAAAGGCACGCCCCCCCCCCCCCCCCGCCCCCTTCCGCCCTTCCTCCGCGGAAAATAATATTCTTGGGCCGTCGTCCATCCTAACGTCAACCTGAGTAGCTCTAAAAATGATAGTGTGCATGTTAAAGCATAGGGGCTGCTCGAAAAAAAGAAGAGAACTTCAGTAGTTGTTCGTTGCCTTCCTCGTTTCTGTATAGACTGATTCTCTTCAAGCCTTCCTTTCTTTTCTCCTCACCTTTCCTTAACTTACACCGTTCCCGAGTGCAGAGTAGCCGTCTGGACAGTAAATCTGCTTAAGCTCCCTGCCTTCTAACAGCGGAGCTGGTTAAGCTTTTAGTTCCACCGTGGAGAGTTACCAGAAAACTCAGCTCAGCTATGCGCCGCCTCACGCTGTCTAGCAACCACCTTCGAGAGCACCGAGCCACGTAACCTCCTCGCACCCCACTAGCGTAGGGCGGCGTTGTGATGTCACAGGCGAGTAAACGCTCGGAACAGCCGGCGCAGCGACACACCTCTCGCCTCGTCTACTCCGTGCGTACGTGCTGCTGCCATGGGAAGACCAAAGAAAGTCCGGACGCTGGGAGAAGAAGCGGCCTACCAGGAAGAGCGCCGTACTGCCAAGCGAGAAGCGTTGCCTCGCCGCCGAGCTGATCCGGAACACCACGCCGAAGTCGCGGCCGAGAAGAGGCGACGCCGAGTCGAGGATCCCAAGTTTCAGTCCAGGGAATGCGAGTGGCGGCGCCCGAACGCTCGACGTCAAGACCGCCGACACAACTTAACAAAGCCTACCATAACTTTGCAAAACATAGAAACGACTTGGCCAAGCCCACCAAGAACTTAGCAAAGCCTCACAAAACCTACAAAGAACTTAGGCAAGCCACGTGAAAGATAGGCGATCACAACCTCTGTTGTCGACTCCAGCCTTGCACCACTAGTGCAAGCTGCGCATGTTTTTAATCTTTCCTTTTCTCTGTCTCCTATTTAAGGTAACGCATGCGCCGGTTATACGCCTCTGTGCTCAAGCTAACTTCAAGAATTATGTAGACTGGCGCCATTCGCTCAGTCAGGTCTGTTGCGGAATTTTACTTGTATTGCGCATCATCCGTGGCAGGGCTTTTTTTTTTTTTGCTTCCTCATGAATGGGAAACGCGCTAAGTAGCCCTATAACAGCTTTCCCTTTTAAGATTATGTAGTAAATGTTATTCAAATTTCTATTACGCCATCTGCAGCGTGGTCAGATAAAGTAGAATTTTGTCATTAGAGCAACGTGTGCCTTCCGCGCTCGTGAAAGCCGTCATGCAGATAATTTTCGATGCTCTGCGATAACGCTGGCGACTGATTTTCGCACGTGTATTAAGGGCAGATGCGGGGCTAAAATCGTGATTTTCGCCAGAAGAAAGCAATGTCTAATTTTGTTCATTTTGGATTCCAAGACGTATAGAGAAGCTCATCGTCAAGTTTGGTTTTAATGTGTGCCATAGAAAAAAAGAAAATGCTTTCTCGTGACCCGTGCTTGCCGTCGAGACCGACCATGAGCGCAATAATCAAGACCCAGCAGCAGAGCGGGCCAGAAACCAGGCACGACACGGAGTAAAGGCCCCTATTAGAAAGGTTATATTTCGCGTATTTCAGAGACCTTCCATTGAGAGTTCTGCAACTAGCAAAAAAAAAACTAGAAAAGCAAGGCGTAATTCTGGCGGTTCTGTCTTTGTCTACGAGCGCCGACATAAACGCTGGACCGTTCTAAAGCTGAAAAAAGCGACAGCGACTTGGAACAATTGCTGCAGAGCAGGTTTAAATTCAAGAGGAGGGTCAAAGCTATGGAGCAGGGCACTTTGACTAATTGTTTTTATTTAAAAAAAATAGCCTCTTCTGAAATATTTTGACTCATTTTTTCTTTCAGTTTGCACTTTTTGGTTGAGCAACACCTTTAGGAACACTATCATTCATAATTTCATAATTTTCATAATTTATTTATTAGTAAAAATACAGATAATTGCATGTGCGTAGCATACATAAGGAGGTCCCATAGTCAAAGACTGTATCGGGACCTCCTGCTAAAGACACTTATGATGTTATACAATGTTTAAAGCAACAGTAGTACAGATGAGAGCTAAGAGTAATATCAAAACATGTTTATAGCATATGAGTAATAAGAACACTTGTTAACAGCAAGGCAGTATAAAAAAACGGAATAAAATTTAAAAAAATAAAAAGAAAAAAAAACAAGGAGAGTTTCAGTAAGTATTTATTATGAATGATTTTAGTTCTCTTTTAAATTGGTATAAATTTTTTGCATTTTTGATGATAGGTGGTAGAGTATTCCAAAGCGATATTGCGGAAAATTCCGCAGTCTGTTTACCATGGTTAGTTCGCACTTTAGGTAGAAGAAAATTATTATTAAGTGCAAATCTAGTGTGACTATGAGCTATTAGGTCACAAGGCGAGAAGCAGATTGATGGTAGTTCCTTAGTCATATATTTGTAGAATAACATTCCTTGATTATATTTAGTGAGTTCTGAAATGGTTAGGATGTTGTTTTCATGTAGCAGGGATTTTCCATTAGCAAAGCGTGAACTCCTTGTAATTATTCTTATGGATTGGTTCTGGATTACCTGGAGGGATGCCAAATGAGTGTTATAAGTGCTACCCCAGCATAGTATGCCGTAGTTAATATGAGAGTGAATGAATGAGTGGTATAGCGAGATTAATGTATTATGTGTAAAGAAGGGACGAGTTTTAATTAGAACGCGAATACCGTACGCTATTTTCTTTTTGATGTGAGAAATGTGATCTTTATATTTCAAGCTACAGTCAAGAGAAATCCCAAGAAAAGATGAGCATGGACTGGGAGAGATGGAGTGTGAGCCGAAAGTTAAAGGGGAGAATGCCGAATGTTGTCGATGTGAGGAAAATAAAACAAATGTAGTCTTGGTGGCATTAATAGATAACAGGTTGGCATTGCACCAAATTAAAACATTTTGTAGATCAATATTTAGCTTGTTAACAAGAAGTGACATGTGTTTATCAGAGGAAAATATGGTAGTATCATCAGCGTACAGAATGCACTTAGTAGAGGACAAACAGTTAGGTAGGTCATTGATATAAATCAAAAACAGTAGTGGTCCTAAGATGGATCCTTGAGGGACGCCAAAGTTAGTGGTTTGTTCTCTGGAGTAGACATTAGACACAGACACTATTTGAACCCTGTTTGATAAGTAACTTTTGAATAATGAGAGCGCAGGACCACGAACACCCATAGCCTCAAGCGTAGCAAAAAGGATAATATGGTTTAAACAGTCGAATGCTTTTGTTAGATCAATGAAAACTGAACCTGCAAATAGACCATCGTCAATATTTTTTTAATTGGTCAGTTAGATGTATGAGTTCCGAATCTGTGGAGTATCCATTACGAAAGCCAAATTGGCATGAAGACAGAATATTAAATTTAGTGAGATATTTGGTTAGACGCAATGCGATTAATTTCTCTAGAACTTTGCCGAAAAAGGGTAAAATACAAATAATGCGGTAGTTATGTATTAATGTACTGTCACCTTTTTTTTAGAACTGGAATGACTTTACCGCGCTTAAGCTCGTTAGGAAACATACCAGTCTTGAATATCCAATTAGTAATAAGAGACATGATATCAGAAATTAGGTGGCAATCATTTTAATGGTAGTAGGTAGAACTTCATCTATTCCAGCACTGGTGCGTTTTAGGTGACATATAATGTTATATATTTCTTCTGGCGTTGTGGGGAAAAGAAAAAATGTGTGAGGGAGACGATTAAGTCGAGTTACTTGTGAAGGAGAGGGTGTGTCATTATGAAAAAAATAGGAGCTGAAGGCGTTGGCTATTTGGTTAGGGGAGTTATACTCTGAGTTATTGTATGTAATTTTTGATAGCTGTTCTGGTAATTGACGATGTTCCATTTCAATTTGCTGTTATTGCCGGCTTGTAAGATTTTTTGTTCAAGATATAATCGTTTTGCCACTTTTAACTGGTTGTTTATAGAGTTACGTAACCTTTTATATGGGGCAATTATTTTGGTAATAAAAGGCTGGTTTTTAGTTTTTTTGTACAGGTTATCGCGTTTACGAAAAGCTGCTAATAACTTTTTAGACATCCATGGATTGTAAGAGAATGCAATGGTTTTTTTACATTTCCTTTTACAAGTGAATTTATGAATAAGTGATACAATACAGTAAGAAATTTAGAAAATGCTTTCTGAGGATCATTAAAAGTTTTTATTCCAGACCAGTCTATATTAGCAATGGCAGTTGTGAAGCTCTCTTTGTCCAGAACATATTTGAAGTGTGGAAGAGGGCAAGGACTCGAGTTATGTTTAAAACGTAGAAGCAATGGCTAATGATCTGTTATGTCCATAGCAAGAACTTTTGCCTCTGGTGAAGTTATTAAGTTAGATAGGACATGATCAATTAGCGTCCCTGTGCCACTAGGAACCTGTCGTGTAGGAACATCAATTAAGCATTCATATCCGTAGCTTTGTAGTAGACTGGTGTAAGAAATAACTGTTGGTGATGTGTCATTGAGTAGGTTAATGTTGATATCACCCATTGTAATGACATCTTTATTTTCTAGTGAAAGGGTATGTAAAGTATGATCAAGATTATAAAAGAGTCGTCGACTGATGATGAAGGCGAACGATAAATGCATCCAAATATGAAATCTCTGTTATCATTAGAGGGAGAACAATTAACTATTTCAATCCAGACAAATTCACAATTAGTGATGGGTAAATGTAGATCATGTCGTCTGCGATAAGTAAGATCAGGAGAGATATAAATTGCCGCACCACCATGACTGCTATTTAATCTGTTACAATATTCTGAATTGTAGTTAAGGAAGCAATAAAGATTTTTGTCATCGTCTGACAACCAAGTTTCAGTCAAGGCAATTAATGAGAATGAGCTAGAAGATGAAGAAAGAAAATGATTAATCTCCTCAAAGTGTTTGCGAAGACTTCTAGCATTAAAATGAATGACGGAATGAAATCCACTTATGAAAGAGTTAACTTGATTAGGTTCCAGGAAAGAGGCCATGATAAACTGTGAGACAATGAACACAGGTTGCTATAGTATTAGTCTATTCTAGACAAGTCGGAATGATCACGGATTCGCAGAACTCTGCTGTTAGTAGTCTTTCTAGCCTTGATTTGAAAGTTGTCAGTCCAAAGAAACATCCACTTCTTTTCTTTCTTCAGTGTTAGGGCTTTGGAAAACAGGGCCTTGTTACATGGGGTAGGTGATCGTTTACGAAGATAGGTGCGTTAAAAATGCTAGAGAAGCCTAGATCACTGACACAAAGCTTGGCCTTACGGGCTTTACTGATGAAGTCAGATTCTTTAGTTCGAGAGCAGAAACGAGCCATGATGTTTTTTTTTTTTTTTTTTTTTTTTTTTGTCAGTAGACCGTGTGGGCCCGCGATGAACAATGTCTAGATCATGAGGCGATGTGGAACATCCCGCCTTCTCCCCTAGCATTTCCATGATTGCGACGCAGTCCTATCCTTGGGAACAGGGAACGCCCTTGATCTCAACATTGCTGAGGCGTGAATATTGCTCAAGTTCTTCTACCTTGCGAGTGAGTGAAGAGTTTTGAGATTTTAGTTCTTTATTCTCATTTACCAATGAGGTATTTTCCCCACGTAAGTCCTCGACAAGTTGATTCAAGTGTTGTGCACTTGATTGAAGGGACTCAACTTCCTTCTTTAACTCCGCCACATCAATGCCGGAGTCTTTCATTTTTTGCAAGAATCTGCCGAACACCTTATCAGAGGTGTCTTTAGCTAAACTGTTAATTTTAGCCTCTAGATCCTCGATCTTTTTTTAGAGTTCAGCATTAGTTGGCATGGTATAAAAATAAAATGCAAACTCGAACACAAGCAGGAGGAGAACACAGTTGGTGGCAGCAGTGGCAGTGGTATGGAAAAAGAAAAGAAAAAGAAAAGAGTTGGTAAGAATACCTGCGTAAACGATGAACTTTTTAAATATGTGGCTCATGCAATGCCACTGCTGCCAGTGAAGGGTGCGCGTCGGTGCGTGCTTATTTAAAGGGAAGGTGCTCCGGGCAGCTACCTCCATTGGTAGTCTTGTTGATGATGTCAGCAGGCCACGATGAATCCACGCAGTCGCAGCTTCACCACGGGGCGATGGTTCAGCATCCGGGAGGGCAGTACGTCGATGTGTCACCACAAAGATCGCCATTTGAGACAGAGGGGCATGGGTGAAAAGTGTCCGGTCAGGGTATCCCATCAACATTGGCCAACTCGTCCAAATCGCCCTTCTACAACTGTTCGTAAGAGTAGATGCAGGCAGGTCTTAGCAGCAAGTTCTCGGCGAAGGCAGCTTCATAAATTCCTGCACCAATACCTGCTGTCAAAGTAGTTTTGTGGCTGAAATTTTCTGAACAAGATGCCCCCCCCCCCCCCCTTGGCGCCCATTGAGTAACTCCAGTAAATCACCGCTTATCGCCCCTGCGTTCGATGTGGCTTTCCCATGTCAATTTCTTTCTCTTCAATTAAATTCGAATATTGATTATTCCCGTTTGCTCTTTAACGTACAGCGCTGTCTTCCTTTTCCTTAGCATTATGTCTACAATTTAAGGCGAAGGCCTTAGATTACGGGGTTTTACGTGCCAAAACCACTTTCTGATTATGAGGCACGCCGTAGTGGAGAACTCCTGAAATTTCGACCACCTGGGGTTCTTTAACGAGCACATAAATCTAAGTACCCAGGGGCGTTTTCGCATTTCGCCCCCATCGAAATGCGGCTGCCGCGGCCGGGATTCGATCCCGCGAGCTCGCGCTCAGCAGCCAAACACCATAGCCACTGAACAACCACGGCGGGTGCGAAAACCTTAGATGGCTGATGGGTCGAAAAATTCGATGTCCGGCGTTATGGCACCGAAATTGTGTCCCACCGAAATGTGGCACCAAAACTCGCGAGCATTGTTGGGAGTCGAACCCACGACCTTTTGTGTTAATAAATGCAATGGAAATTAAGGCACATTTATTAGGGCTAATTAAGAAATCCGAAACCGCAGACTGGGAATCGAACTCACAACCATTGCTATTAATCAGAGCGCAGCTAGTTAAGGCACAACTAATTGCGTAGAGTTCATTTAACCGCTCGTTCACCGAAATTCAATGGCATCAAAATTCAAAGGCACCAAAAGTGATTGAAGTCGAACTCATGGATATTGGTTGGATTGGAACCCACGACCATCGGGGTTAAATTAATGGTGACAGTGTTAATTAAGACAGAGCAAATTAAGATACGAATCATCAATAGGGTAGACGTTAAAGTACTGCAAAATAATAGGCCCATTAGCATACTTTAACTATTGCATAATATATTCACCATGATAATTTCCAATAGAATAAAGGCAACACTTCAGTCAAACAAGAGAACAGGCTGGCTTCAGGAAGGGATGCTCTACAATGAATCACATTCATGTCATCAATCAGGTCGAGAAATCTGCAGAGTGCAGTCATCCTCTCTATATCCTCTCATATTCATAGATTATGAATATGCATTTGATTCCGTAGAGGTACCATCAGTCATAGAGGCATTACGTAATCAAGGACTACAGGAGGCGTATGTTTATGTACGCATGTTTATATACGTGGTCGTTTACACATGAGGCTTGGTTGCTTGCCAATAAGCAAGAAATAAGTTTTCGCCACTTGAGGACTTTGTCTTTCAAGTGCAAGAAAATCTCTGCCTAGAACATTGCCCCCTGGAACAACAAAAGCACCCACCTTGTCTATATTCTCCTTGTGAAAGTCACGAGTTTTTGTCGTTTAAAAAAATCTGACATTTCCGACTATTCACTTTTTGCATTGAATTAAGTTCGTCGGCCTAGGAACGATGAAAAATACCAGCAAGCATCAGAGCGTGCAAAAGAATTTACTGCACTAGCTGTTCTATCACGGTGTTCCGCATTTCCGGAGCTGTAGGTGTCGTGATATCACGACACCGAAATTGGCCTCGCGGAGCCCCACCTCACGAGGTTTCGGAGCTCGCTCAGCTTGCTCGTTAGTCGAAATGCCGCGATGTCCGGCTACCACGTAATTCTTCTAGCCACGTAATGTGGTGACGGACGCCTGCTGGGACTGGAGTACTTAGACCTCCCTCTCTCCCCCCGGGCCCCTCCCCTCACTTAAAAGGGGAATAAAGTTCATTCATTCATTCATTCATTCATTCTGTGAAAAGAAACAGAAACTGGTTCGTAGAGGAGGAGGCGAAAGAGGAAAGACAGGGAGACGGCAGGAATTTAACCAGAAATGCGTTTGGTTAGATAACCTACATTGTGGGACGGGAACGGGGGATATGAAAATGAGAGAGCGCGAGAAAGAGCAGAAAAAACGACGCGGTGAGTTTGCACACGCATGCGGAGGGCACCACCAGGCCAGAGGAGTTCACAAAGGCAAGCCGCCCTCGAGGAACACAAGTGTTTTCACAGCCTCGTGGGCCGACGAACGATGGAGGTGGCATTCGATTCGAGCAGCGGCTGCATGGACAACGGCCGATGGTCCAGTCGTCGCAATAAGACAGATGGTGCTTGTCTTTGCGACTGAAATCGAAGACAGCTGCACAATGAATGCCCAAAGTTTTTTAAGTAAAGCTGTTGTAGAAAATTACGTTGGATGGTTTGAAACTTGCCAGTATATTATCCAGGGTTTCTAGGTCGAATATTTTCCTTCAACAGATAAAATGAACCGTCGAAAATGTGTTAGTACTCCCTCAAAAACAGTCGAACTCACAAAGCAGCTTCTAAAGTTGAGTGTTCGGTGGCAGCTCATTTAGTCAGGGCTAATTAACTCAAAGCTAAAAAAGAAAAACGACGACAACAAACAACAGAAAATACAACAGGTTTCGGCTCTCATTCCGGATCTTTGCTCACAAATGTGTAGCTTCTATTTTTTCTTATTTGTGGTCAGTCTCTTCCCTTGTACCTTCGACTGCAAAGCAGCTGCCTATTAAATATTTTTACCCATGGACTCAGACATGACATGGAGTCAAACATGAGTCCAGAAATGGACTCAAACATGAAAATGTTTACAAGTAGTAATATGACCGCTGTATTTCAAAACAATAACGCCGCAAAACTAATTTCCTGCCATCGTCTAATAACTGACACCTCAAGAAGGGAGGAATGCTGAACTTCGAGCAATAGTTCGGTGATAGAGTTTCCCAAGTTCCATTCTGACGGTGCGTACGATCGACTTTACCCGGTTATTTCTGAATGAAACGACTTACCGTATCGCGTGAAGCATATACTATCGTATGCCCTAATTACCCTTATCTTGCCTGCCTTTCGACTTGAAAATATGAGCGCGTGACACTTTGCAGGCCACCATCCTTTTTTGCATGAAAGCAGATAACAAATTGCAAGCGCAATTCATCTGGCAGAAAGCACATGATAAAACCGTTGCGGACAATTGTCACTATCTAAGTACGGTCGAGCACAGCGAAATAATGGCGAGATCGTAGGCATTTCTGAGATATGGGCAGCCAGTAAAGGCCATTTGCACCGATCTCTGTCTAAACGCTCTGGACGAACCAATATGCTAGCTCTGCGCGTAAAAAAATATTGTCGGGAAATCTGTGAATAACCTCCATGTTCTCAGCAGCCATGCTACAACCTAAAGCATATATTATTGAACTCTTTAAGCCGGGATGTAAAAAATAAAGTTAGAACTCATAAATAAGAACAGTTACTTGCTACTTTGTCTTAGTCCTAGCAACCATTAGCATAATGTAGATTATTTGGGCTGACTTTCTTGTTTGCTTTTGTACTGTCTATATTGTGAGCGTACAAAACGAAGGGTCAGCTTAAGCTAATAAACGAGCATTTAAACGAACAAGTTGGTGTTTGTGCTTTGTTTGGAGAACTGGTGCTCAAGAAATATTGATACCAAATGCATTTTAATTTCGTGTAAGCTATTCTGCGAAGCCAGAGTGGGAGAACATTTGAGTGCGCCTCATATAATTGCTTAATCAAATAAACGTCAGCCTATAGAATCCGCCAGTATACTTGGTTTGGCCAAGTAACAACCTGCCAAAAAGGTTGCAACAAACGTTTTTGGAATTTCGCATGTTCGAGCGCCTCTCCGTGCTGTTTGTCTGCTTCAAGTAGTGAGTGCCAAACTTTAAGTAAAAGTTTATTTTTGGTCAAAATAAGCCCTCTGAATGCCTACGTTATGAATAGTTTAGTACAATTCGTCTAAACAGGAAAACGGCTTCCCAAAAAGCTCGACATATGTGGTCATCACATACACCTTAAATGTATACACGAATTGTTTTTTGCAACCTCAGGCCATAAGCCAGAAGATGTTCCCCTCCCCGAAAAGTTATAAATACATAGAGGAACTTCTAATCGCTCCATTTCCAAGCAGGGTGTCTGCGTCAGCTCGCGTTTGGTGTGTTGCGACACCACGTGCATATGATATAGTCTCGACCGGTGCTATATCGCATATAGTTGGCGCACAGCTTCAATCTTCTGAAGTGCGCCTGTATGCAAGAGAACTGACGAAGCAACTTTTGTGATTTTGCGCATACACGCGTAGACTCGTCATTGCCATAAAGCAGTACACGCCTGTACGACTGTTTTAAGCGTTTACAAGCAAGGCCGGAACGGGCATAAGAGCACGACGCATCCGCAAACAATCGTGACATATTTGCTTCGTCATTGCTGACTCACAATACAAATTAGCTAGCATCGATTCTTCATGAGGATACAATTCATCGAATACCAGGGGCTTGGTGTCGCCTCATACCTTCATAAACGCGTGCATGAACTAACATGCATCGGCTCGGCGACGCGTATGTTACAGTGCCCATCTAATCGCGGCCGCTATATTAACGCTCTGTCAGTGGCATCTGCTAGTCAGTCGTGCAAGCAGCAATACTGAGGGTGTCGGGAGGCTGCACGCAGACATCCTATCGTTGCAAACAACATCGCTGTCAATGTCGGAAGGCTGCAAGGCAGCACATGTCATTGCAAACAGCATTGCTGTCACTGACGGAAGGGAGCAAACAGGAATGCTGTCGTTGCAAACAGCATTGCTATCGATGTCGGAAGGCTGCAAGTCGGCGCCTATTGTTGCAAACAGTATTTCTGACGGTGACGGAAGGCTGCAAACAGGAATTCTGTCGTTGCACACAAGACTTTTATCATTGTACATAGAAATGATGTCGTTCCGTCAGAGAGCGAGAGAGAAAGAAAATATTTATTTGGACTATCGAAGTCGCTGCTCTTGGAGTCGAATCGGTGGTGTCCTCATTCCAGGCCTCCGTTCGCCAGGGCTGCTCGACGTACTTGCCGGTCGAAAGCTTTTTGTCCCGCCAGGGTATCGCGGGTGAGCTGTACCTCCCACCGCTCTAATGAAGTGGTAGACGTCTTTAAGTATTGAGGTTTGCCCCCCACCCCACCCCCACGAGAAGTGAAAGAGTGTAGGGCGTGTGTCGCCGCACCAGGGGCAGGTGCCGCGATATGTTTGTAGCTACATTTTGCTGTATCTGTGAAGGTTTGTGAATGTGTTAGTCTGAATAAGTCTGAAAGTTACTGCCTCTTCAGTGCTGAGCTTTCTGTGAGGGGGAGGATGAATCCTGTGGTTGAGTAAGGGTGAGTATTGATGAGACGATTGGTTTTGCCCCGCTCGGTCGATTAGCGGTCGAGCTAAGGCGTTCGCCGTTTCCTTCCCCACCAGTTCCGCGTGGCCCGGCGTCCAAGTGATTTGATGGGATTCTTACAGCCTCGGGCCTAGAATATGAGCCGCCAGCACCGGTGTTCGTCCGTTGATAAAGTTACGGCAGGCCTGTTGCGAGTCGGTAACGACATGAACTTCCCTGACTGTCCTGTCTTGTTGCTTTATGACTAGCGCCGCGGCTATGGTCTCAGCCGCAGCAGGGGTCTCTGCCCTGACGGAGGCCGCGAGGGTCAAGGAGTTGTCTCTCCCTTTCACCGCGGCTACCGCGAAGAGGCCTCCTACAGGGTACGCCGCCACGTCCACGTACGTTACGTACGCGTCACCGTTGAATTGTCGGCGCTGTCTCTCGACGCGAGCCTTGCGTCGTCCTTCATGGAGCTCATGACTCATGTGCTTCGGCATGGGGTTCGCCTTGATCTTGCCTCTGACCTCGGGAGGGAGTGATCCTTGCCCATCGAGGGCACGGAGCTCCGTTGCCGTTCCGGTCTGATGGAGGATGGCTCTGTCCGCCACCGTGTTCTGTAGTCTGGCTTCTTGCGAAGCCATAACCGCGTCGGACAGCTCAGCGGAAGTGTTGTGGATCCCGAGGGCCGCTAACTTCTCGGTTTAGGTGGTGACAGGGACACCCAAGGCGGTTTTGTACGCGTCTCTCATGATGGTATGTAACTTGTGGGTTGAGGTGGTGACAGGGACACCCAGGGCCGTTTCGTACGCGCCTCTCATGATTGTATGGAATTGTTCTTGGTCGCGTTTGTTTAGCCAGTGGCAGTGATACGGCATGCTATACGTTACTCTGCTGATCACCAGAGCCTGGACGAGGGGAACGGTGTCCTCTTCTCGCATGCCCTTGCGGCTTCTTGTTATTCGTTCGATAATCCGCGAGATCTGGTTGGTGGCGGACCTTAGGCTTTGGATGGTGTGGGAGGAATTCAGGTTGCTCTGGATCCAAAAACCCAGAATCCTAGTCCTATTCCTTTCAGTGATCTTCTTACCCTGTAGACAGAGGTCGATATGGCCGGGGGACTTGTAAATTCCTCCTCCGTGCACCCAGATCACCACGGACTTGTCGAGCTCGCAACGCATCCCACTCGCTGCCGCAAATCTCTCCACGGCTGTCGCGGCTTCCTGAACGGTTGCCTCTTTTCGCGCGAGGGAGCCCTTGGTGGCCCAGAGTGCGGTGTCGTCTGCTTACAGGGCGTAACCTCGGCCGGGATCTTCCGCAGTTATTTGGTCAGCGCCAGCATCGCGACGTTGAAGAGAACGGGGGAGACTATCGCCCCTTGCGGTGTTCCTTTGTTCGGCACGTCGATCGTATCCCATCGAGTCTCGCCTATTCCGATGGTTGCCGTCCTGCCCGTCAGGAACGATTTGACATAATGAAAGGTGCGCTCCCCGCAGCTGATGTCATTCAGTCCCTTGAGGATGGCCTCGGGAGAGATATTATCGAAGGCCCCTTCCAGGTCGAGTGCGAGCAGGAGGTGTCCTCCTCCCTTCGGGATGCCCTTGAGAACTTCTTCCCTTAGGATTAGGAACGCATCCACCCAAAGTCCAGGCCTGAAGCCAAGCATGGTGTGCGGGAAGAGGTCACCGTCCTCTATGTAGTGTTGGAGGCGGGTTTCGATGACCCTCTCGTACAGCTTGCCGAGGCACGAATTCAGCTAGATGGGACGCAGGGCGTCGATCGCGGCCTTCTTGCCGGGTTTTGGAATGACCACGATTTCCGCGTGTTTCCACTCTTTCGGTAAGTGGCCTTTGCTCCAGAGTTCCTCGTTTAGGTATTCGGTCAATTCCAGGATGTGCATCGGGCTATGGTTTCTAATCATGACATTGGTGATTTTGTCAAGCCCGCGAACAGTGTTGCGCTGTGAGGCTCATTCCGCGGCATACGCATCTTCCTCCGTGATTGGAGCGTCCAAATCTGGTTTTGGTTCCTCTACGTATCTTAGGACGCAGGGCCGTATGGGGTCACTACCCAGGTATCTGGTTTTTAGGGTGTCAATCAGATCCTGGCCGTTCCCGGGGAACTTGTGAGCGACTTCTAGAAGCGTCCGACTGGTTGTCGATTTCACCTTGTCGGGCTCGATCAGGGAACGCAGGATGGCCCACGTCTGCGCCGCACACAGGGTACCCTTGAGCGAGCTGCAAAACTGTACCCAATTTTGCGGCGTCAGCTCGGTCTCGCAATTTCTGGCATCTTCTGTTATATGCTCGATTCGTAGACGTAGTTTCCAATTTAACCGCTGTCGCTTCCACCATTTGAGGAGGCCCTCACGGGCTTCCCACAGGTGCAAGAGCCGGTGGTCGACTTCGGGCGTCTCGGCCATGCGCTGGATGGTTTTGGTGGTTTTGGTGGTTTTGGGTCGAATGATGATTTTGGCAGTCCAGCGGGGCCCTTGAACGGCGCTGACGGAAAGAAACGCTCTGCCTCTTTTTTAGGCAATCCGTAGGCCCTGCACGGGAACGAGAGCTTTATTTGGAGCCATATACGGACTCCTTAGATGGAATTATCCTGACCGAAGTGAATGTAGACGAAACCAATGCTAAATTATATGAAATAAATGATTTTGAACAATTTTCGGTATGCCGTCCCGAGAGAAGAGGAGGAGGTGTTATAATATACGTTAGAAACAATTGGCTGTGTGAAAGACTGACCATAACTATCAAAAAAGCAGAGATACTGATGTGATCAGTCGAATGTGCACGTGCATCATTCATAATCTGCGCTATCTACAGGCCACCAGACAGAAATATAGCCACATTTTGGGGGGAATTGCAGCATCTCCTAACCACACTAGAGAAAAAATATAACATAATTCTGGTAGGTGATCTCAACATAGATACCTCTTCTACTACTAAAAATTATGTCAGTGACTGCTTGACTCTCATATCAAGTTATGGCTTAGAAACTAACATCAAAGAAGTTACACGAGAAGAATTCTTAGGGAACGAACTTACGACGTCATGTACTGACCACATACTAACGCGTGTTTCTAGCATGCAACCTGTAACAAGTATTGTAAAGGAAAAAAGTTGCTGACCATTATTTCATTGCTCTCGCAATGTTCAGTGAAGACTTAACGAATTCACGTGAGGAAACTAAATAGGAATTCCACATTTTCGATGACCAGAAGATTGATAGATTAATTAAGGAATATCATTGGGACACTTTATTAACACTAAATCATTTACATGCATACGAGAAGCTAATTGGCATATTTAAATCAATTTATGATATAAGCCGAAAGACAATTACTATGAAAAAAAGGAAAATAGAGAAACCATGGATTACCAATGAAATTAAAGAGTTAAGTTACATCAAAGAAAAGCTGTGGCACCGAAGTAGGCCTAATCAATCAGACTTGCAGTTAAGAGAAGAATCTAGACAAACAAGAAATAAGCTAACAGCTTCACTAAGGCTAGCAAGGAATAAATACTATAGTAATAATCTAAACGAGTGTATACTTAATTTGAGAAAATCGTGGAACATAGCAAATTCACTAACAGGCAGACAAACTAAACGCAACATAGACGAAACCATAAGAAATAATTTCTCCAGAAGACAAATGGATGAAATAGCAAATGAATTTAATAACTGCTTTGCTAATACTGTTAAGAAACTTAAGGGAAATTCCCCTAGGGGCACAGGTGACATAACAATCAAATCAAACCTCAACTCTGCATATTTGAGTGTGGTAACTGATCTCGATGTTTGCGATATAATAAGGTTATTTTCCATTACTAGAATACCAGGATATGATGGGACTAGCTCTCGTGACATATTTTTCAACTTTGCTTGTTTCAAGAGTGTGCTGCTATATATTTACTCAGAAGTTTTAGGACGGGTCAGATTCCCAACGCAATGAAAATAGCTTTGATTAGGCCAATTCACAAGAACGGCAAAAGGCAACAGTGTGACGACTACAGACCTATAGCAATCTTGCCGACACTGTCGTGTGTTCTAGAAAAGCTTAGGCAAAAAGGCCTTGAAAAGCTTATAAAAAGGCCTTGTCAGGTGGCTTTTAGTGCCGCCTTTTGCCTTGGCGCCAAGACGAACCGCTCTTGAGCGTTGTTTTGTCAATAAACAAACAAACAAACAAACAAGAACATGGTTTCCTTTTGCGAAAAGTTTCATCTGTTGTCTAATTCACAGTATAGGTTTCGTTGCAAGAAAACACAATCACACTACCAGAGGACTTTGCAGACGTAGTCAACAATGAAATACTCTAATATATGTCTACTCCGTGCGTACGTGCTGCTGCCATGGGAAGACCGAAGAAAGTCCGGACGCCGGCAGAAGAAGCGGCCTACCAGGAAGAGCACCGCGCTGCCAAGCCAGAAGAAGCGTTGCGTCACCGGCGAGCTGATCCGGAACACCGCGCCGAAGCCGTGGCTGAGAAGAGTCGACGCCGAGTCGAGGATCCCAAGCTTCAGTCCAGGGAATGCGAGTGGCGGCTTCCGAACGCTCGACGTCAAGACCGCCGACACAACTTAGCGAAACCTAGCATAACCTCGCAATACCTAGAAACAACTTAGCCGAGCCTACCATAACTTCGCAAAACATAGAAACGACTTGGCCAAGCCCACCAAGAACTTAGCAAAGTCTCACAAAACCTACAAAGAACTTAGGCAAGCCACGTGAAAGATAGGCGATCACAACCTCCGTTGTTGACTCCAGCCTTGCACCACTAGTGCAAGCTGCGCATGTCTTTAATCTTTCCTTTTCTCTGTCTTCTTTTTAAGGTAACGCATGCGCCGGTTATACGCCTCTGTGCTCAAGCTAACTTCAAGGATTATGTAGACTGGCGCCAATCGGTCAGTCAGGTCTGTTGGCGAATTTCACTTATATTGCGCATCCTCCGTGGCAGGGCGTTTTTTTTTTTTTTTGCTTCCTTATGAAAGGGAAACGCGCTAAGTAGCCCCATACCCCCTTTCCTTTTTGAGATTCTGTAGTAAAATTTATTCAAATTTCTATTATGACGCCATCTGCAGCGTGGTCAGATAAAGTAGAATTTTGTCATGTGAACAACGTGTGCCTTGCGCACGCGTGAAAACCGTCATGCATATAATTTTCGATGCTCTGCGATAACGCTGGCGACTGATTTTCGCACGTGCATTAAGGGGAGATGCGGGGCTAAAATCGTGATTTTCGCCAGAAGAACGCACTCTCTAACTTGGTTCATTTTGGATTCCAAGACGAATAGAGAAGCTCATCGTCAAGTTTGGTTTTAATGTGTGCCGTAGAAAAGAAGAAAATACATTGTCCTGACGGTGACGTCCGCTTGCCGTCGAGACCGACCCCGAGCGCAATATTCAAGACCCAGCCGCAGAGCGAGCCAGAAACCAGACACGGCACGGAGTGAAGGCCTGCATTAGAAAGGTTATATTTCGCGTGTTTCAGAGACCTTCCATTGAGAGTTCTGCAACTCGCAAAAAACTAAACAAGTAAGGCATAATTCTGGCTGTTCTGTCTTTGTCTACGAGCGCCGACATAAATGCTGGACCGTTCTAAAGCTGAAAAAAGCGAAGGCTACTTGGAACAATTACTGCAGAGCAGGTTTAAATTGAAGAGGAGGGTCAAAGCTATGGAGCAGGGCACTTTGACTAATTGTTTTTATTTTTTATAAAAAATAGCCTCTTCTGAAATATTTTGGCTCATTTTTTCTTTCAGTTTGCACTTTTTGGTTGAGCAACACCTTTAGGAACACTATCATTCATAAATTCCTTCACCAATACCTGCTCTCAAAGTAGTTTTGTGGCTGAAATTTTCTGAACAAGATGAGTTGCCTTTTATATTGATAAACTTTTATTAACTTAGAAAGTTAATACATACCTTACATATCGTGACAACAAAAAAGATTGCAGTTAGCCGCAGAGTGATAGCATTCTTACATAAATGTAAGGAAAAACAGGCGACTAACCTTATCATTCACCATGACCACCCTAGAACGTATCTAACAGAAACAACCAAACTGCCTTCATTATTTCTGAAAAGACAACTTTCCTAAGGTGACGTTTAATTGCTCCGTCTGACAGACATAGAGCTTCTTTTCTATTGGATGTGTATTAAAGAAACTAAGATTATGTGCTCAAACCAAGAACATACATAAACCTACAAATTTGCGTAAATATCCGTGCAACGGCTCTAAAGTTAATTTTCAGCTCCGCATCACCCGTGAAGAATGAAGCCGCTTCAATATCCGGCGTTTATCCCGTGTGCATGTAGTATTGGTGTCTTCGAGTTTAGCATAGGAGAATCATGTGTCGCAATGCTACCCCAAGAAAACAAGGTCAACAATTTCGCCATGCATGCTTGGCTGTCTAAGCTTGACAGAGATTGGGCGTGTACTCCGAAAATAATACTAATAATAATAACAATAATAACCTTTATTTTTTTCCATCAACATGATGGGGGAGGTAAGGGAAAAAAAGCTGAAACAGACAGCTTGACTAGTTCCCGCCCCCCCAAAGAAAAAAAATACATTCCATAAAGGCAGACAGTTGAGCTACCGACAAGAAATAAAAACATATTTTTTGATTGTACCAAAATAATACCTATAACTACAAGCATCTTTGTGACGTATAAATATGCACATTCCCAAACGTGTGAATATGTAACTGTAGTAATGACATTACGTTTACAGGACACTGCTGAAGATATATGTAAACACCATACACACACCATATCACGAACATTCATCACTAAATTTCACAATGAAAAAAAGAGTTCAGGAAGCACGTCAGAAGACAAATTGAAATTTCATATGCATACCAATTTATACAAACGCGAACAGTGTTCAGGGAAATACAACTGAGGCAGAAAAGAACAATTTTAATTGCTGTGTTGATGTATGTTCTAGTTGTATAGCGTGTCTGTGACAAAAATTCAGTACCTGTGGCAGTTTTCTTTTCGTCATTTGCTGTCCATAGGTAGTTCTACATGTCTCTACGTTCCAAATTTCCCTACTACGTGTATCGTATAAAGGAGCTTTCTTTGACAGAGAAGCTAAAGCTGAGAGAAAGTTTATGCTTTCTTTCGCATCCTTTTTATATGTTAAACACAGACGGTATGGATACATGTGAGTAATTTTCATAATTTGCAACTTTTCAAACAAAGGCAGAGATGGGGGATCTCGAGGAACACCGAGAACATTTTCGCAACATTCTTCTTTACATTGTAAGAATTTGACGTAAATTTGTAACAGCCGTAGTTCCCCAAACTGAATGTGCATAATTAATATGAGAGTGAAATAATGTATTGTAAAGAATAAGCTTGACCTGCACAGGCAGTATCTGTTTATTAATGTACGTAGCTCCTACGACACTTGAAATTGTAGAAACATGTTCCACGTGGTCTTCCCACGTTAAGATCTCGTTGAACACAATGCCAAGACTTTTGAATGCGCGGAGTATTTCTATTTTTGAATCGCCTAACAAAAGATCTGTATTTATAAAAACGCTCTTATTCCTCGGACGGAAAAGTATGGCTTTCGTCTTGGCCGTGTTTATTTTTAATGCATTAGCACTTGACCACTCATTCAAACGCGATAGTGAGCTATTTGCTTCAGAAATTAAGTCATTCGGACATGCAACTGAGAAAAGCTTAGTCGTGTCATCGCCATAAATGATATGTTTAACGTTAGGATTATTACATATAATGTCATTCAAATAGATATTAAATGAAATTGGTCCATAGATACTTCCCTGAGGTACTCCTGAGGTTACTGTTTTTTTTTATCTGAAGAGAAACCATTGAGGTAGACATATTGTTGTCGATTTTGTAAATAAGATGCTAAAAGTGCTAGTGCATTACCACGGATTCCATATGTATCTAATTTCTTGAGTAACATCGAATGTTTAAGAAAAATGCTTTTTTGAAGTCTACAAAAAACACCCAGGGCTACTTCTCTTTTTTTCAAAGGCGTTTAAAATAAATTCTTTCCGCTCCAGCAAAGCCTGTTCCATCGACCTGTGTTTACGGAAGCCAAATTGTGAATGGAAAAGTATGCCGTATTTATCGCAGAAATCCATTATTTTGGCACAAATTACTTTTTCCATCCCTTTAGAAAAAATAGGGAGTATGGACACGGGTCTGAAGTTTCCAATGTCAGTCTTATCGCCTTTTTTATAGAGCACTGTCACCCTAGCAACCTGCGATCGTTTTGGAAACATTCCCTGTAAAAAACACAGGTTAAATATGTGCGTTAGGCACGGTGAGATTAGTTCTGTTACATGTTTGACAGGTGGAACTTTTATATCGTCTGCGTCGCTGCTTTTACTGTTATTTAGTCCTCGGAACGCCGAAATAACATCAGGCTCTATTACAGGATTGAAAAAAAAAGGATTCCTGGTTTTTAGTTCTGATATAATCGAGTGCCCCTTCAGTCGGGCGTTCTACTTTAAAATCAACAAAGTATTTGTTAAATTCATCCGCTAAACGATCACCTGTGATCTCTTCATTGTTACGCTCAATCTTTGCAACAAAGCTACAGTTTTTGTGGCGATTTGGAACTGTATTTAGTTTTTCCCATATTTCGTTTGTCTTTCCTGCAGAACTGTGAAAGAAATTGCAAATGTAATCATTTCAGGTGTCAAAGTCGAACGGCACCTACAACCGGTGATCACTAGAAAGTATGGCTTATCGTCGCGCCCGAGAAGATATGCGGAATGATATCTATGGAACTCATAAATTAACAAGTGTTCGCATATGTGCCTGTTTGCTAAAACATAATCGCATGCTTGGCGCTTTTAGCGCCAAGCATGCGATTATGCATGCTTGGCGCCAAGCACTGAGACATATGCGATAAGATATATAGCAGCGATGTGTCGTACTTAAAGGCTTCCGTACGTGAAGGACGAAGCTAAACGCAGATCTCGTTGCCTAGAAAAGGAGCTACGAAACCGCGCCTCCGCCAAGATCTAACGCCAACTTAACACGGGTGAGTTTCCTCGAGCGGTATGCGTTCCTGTCCCGTCCTAAAAGAATTATGGGGTTTTACGTGCCAAAAGCACTTTCTGATTATGAGGCACGCCGTAGTGGAGGACTCCGGAAAAATCGACCCCCTGGGGTTCATTAACGTGCACCTAAATCTAAGTACACGGGTGCTTTCGCCCCCATCGAAATGCGGCCGCCGTGGCCGGGATTCGATTCCGCGACCTCGTGCTCAGCAGCCTAACACCATAGCCACTGAGCAACCGAGGCGGGTATCTGTCCCGTCCTGACTCTTGTAAAGTTCCAAATTCGAGATAATGCAATCTGATAGGTCTGGCAAAGGATAGTTGAGCAGTAAATTCAACGGCATTGTACTGCGTAAAACTGGAAAACTGAGAAACCTTAATAACACAACGAGAGACAGGCAAACTAAAGAAAAATTGGCAGTCGCTTAGCTCGGCTATGCCAGGATATGCGTAGCGAAAGCTAAGGCATAGCATAGTTAGCCTTGGTTAATCTTGATTGCAAGTCCAGGTTAGTCTGGATGTCTAGCTATGTTGCGGCGTTTAGCCAGTTGTTCGGCGCGCTGTTCATCTGTTTCCTGGGCGATTCGTTTCCTCTTCATCTCTTTCCGATGTCGATTCCAGGCCTAATCCTGCTTATCAGAATTGTCGCCGTCCATACCGCCGCCTCAGCTGTGGTTGCGGCGCACGCGAGCTCTCCTTTTCAATCCTCCGACATGTTATCAGGCATGCGCCGCAGCTGGCGAAGCGAGCGGAGGCGAGCACAACGACGAGGAACGTGGTGGGACGTCATGTGTCTCCTCGGAGCACGGCCACGGCGAAAACGCAACTTCGCGGCCAGTGAAGCTTTCGTCTTAAAGTATATACGCTACAATTTCTGTGTTGCCGTTACTATGTATGTCCCTATCCCCTGGGAGCTACTCAGTTTCCTGGTATGAGAGACCTAGCCGCCCGAATTACTACTCTGTAGATGTCAGCTGTAAAAAAAAGACGAAAAAGAACAGAAAATAGAGAAGAAAAGAAGAATATAACATACAAAAAGACGTTCATGGTTGTTTCATTCTAGAAAAGATGAAACAATTAAAACATTGTATGTTACCATATGGTACTACAATATCAATATCAAAACACGCACCAGCCTTACGCCATGCGTGCACGCACTATTCCTTGTAAAATTATTTTCTTTTAGATGCTTCAACCACCATTAAGGTTCAACGCGTTGGATAAGGTTTTAGCAAGGTGTAAAGATGCGCGGATCGGACGCTCCTAGTCGCCAACTATATTCGCAGCTGTCTTGCTTTGCATAGCAGCTTCACTTGATATGACATCTACAAACGAGAAAGGAAGAAAAATACAAACGTATGTTGCTGGGTAGGGAGGTTGCGCTTTGAAAGCTATCGGCAGGTCGAGCTTCCCATGATTGAAATGAGGATGGAGTAGTGGATAAGCTGGGAATATTCATGACTTACAGCGCTAAAATGCGGAGACGAGAGAGAGGTAGGAACAACCCAGGGGGTTTCTCTGTCGTCCTCCCCTACGGCTCCCTCCCCTTGGCGCCCATTGAGTAACTCCAGTAAATCACCGCTTATCTCCCCTACGTTCGACGAGGCTTTCCCATGTCAATTTCGTTCTCTTCAATTAAATTCGAATATTGATTATTCCCGTTTGGTCTCTAATGTACAGTGCTGTCTTCCTTTTCCTTAGCATTATGTCTACAATTTAAGGCGAAAGCCTTAGATTATGGGGTTTTACGTGGCAAAACCACTTTCTGATTATGAGGCACGCCGTAGTGGAGGACTCCTGAAATTTCGACCACCTGGGGTTCTTTAACGTGCACATAAATCTAAGTACCCAGGGGCGTTTTCGCATTTCGTCCCCATCGAAATGCGGCCGCCGCGGCCGGAATTCGATCCCGCGATCTCGTGCTCAGCAGTCCAACACCATAGCCACTGAGCAACCACGGCGGGTGCGAAAACCTTAGATGGCTCATGGGTCGAAAAATCCGATGTCCGGCGTTATGGCACCGAAATTGTGTCCCACCGAAATGTGCAACAAAACTGGCGAGCATTGTTGGGAGTCCAACCCACAACCTTTTGTGTTAATAAATGCAATGGTAATGAAGGCACATTTATTAGGGTTAATTAACACATTCGACACAGCAGCCTGGGTATCGAACTCACAACCATTGCTTTTAATCACAGCGCAGCTAGTTAAGGCACAAATAATTGCGTAGAGTTAATTTAAGCGCTCGTTCACCGAAATTCAATGGCATCAAAATTCAAAGGCACCAAAAGTGATTGAAGTCGAACTCATGGATATTGGTTGGATTGGAACCCACGACCATCGGGGTTAGGTTATTTGTAGCAGTGTTAATTAGGACAGATTTAATTAAGATACGAATCATCAATAGGGTAGACGTTAAAGTACTGCAAAAAAAATAGGCCCATTAGCTTACTTTAACTATTGCATAATATAATCACCAAGATAATTTCCAATAGAATAAAGGCAACACTTCAGTCAAACAAGAGAACAGGCTGGCTTCAGGAAGGGATGCTCTACAATGAATCACATTCATCTCATCAATCAGGTCGAGAAATCTGCAGAGTGCAGTCATCGTCTCTATATGGGTTTCATAGATTATGAATATTCATTTCATTCCGTAGAGGTACCATCAGTCATAGAGGCATTACGTAATCAAGGAGTACAGGAGGCGTATGTTTATGTATACATGTTTGTATACGTGGTCATCTACACATGAGGCTTGGTTGCTTGCCAATGAGCAAGAAATAAGTTTTCGCCACTTGAGGACTTAGTCTTTCAAGTGCAAGAAAATCTCTGCCTAGAACATTGCCCCCTGAAACAACAAAAGTACCCACCTTGTCTATATTCTCCTTGTGAAAGTCACGAGTTTTTGTCATTTAAAAAAAATCTGACATTTTCGACTTTTCACTTTTTGCATTGAATGAAGTTCGTCGGCCAAGGAACGATGAAAAATACCAGCAAGCATCAGAGCGTGCAAAAGAATTTACTGCACTAGCTGTTCTATCACGGTGTTCCGCATTTCCGGAGCTGTAGGTGTCGTGATATCACGACACCGAAACTGGTCTCGCGGGAGCACCACCTCACGAGGTTTCGGAGCTCGCTCAGCTTGCTCGATAGTCGAAATGCCGCGATGTCCGGCTACCACGTAATTCTTCTAGCCACATAATGTGGTGACGGACGCCTGCTGGGACTGGAGTACTTAGACCTCCCTCTCTCCCCCCCCGGCCCCTCCCCTCTCTTAAAAGGTGAATAAAGTTCATTCATTCATTCATTCATTCTGTGAAAAGAAACAGAAACTGGTTCGTAGAGGAGGAGGCGAAAGAGGAAAGACAGGGAGACGGCAGGAATTTAACCAGAAATGCGTTTGGTTGCATAACCTACATTGTGGGACGGGAAGCGGGGATATGAAATTGAGAAAGTGCGAGAAAAAGCGGAAAAAACGACGCGTTGAGTTTGCACACGCATGCGGAGGGCACCACCAGGCCAGAGGAGTCCACAAAGGCAAGCCGGCCTCAAGGAATACAAGTGTTTTCACAGCCTCGTGGGCCGACGAACGATGGAGGTGGCATTCGATTCGAGCAACGCCTGCATGGACAACGGCCGATGGTCCAGTCGTCGCAATAAGACAGATGGTGCTTGTCTTTGCGACTGAAATCGAAGACAGTAGCACAATGAATGCCCAAAGTCTTTCAAGTAAAGATGTTATAGAAAATTACGTTGGATGGTTTGAAACTTGCCAGTAAATTATCCAGGGTTTCTAGGTCGAATATTTTCCGTCAACAGAGAAAATTAACCGTCAAAAATGTGTTAGTACTCCCTCAAAGACAGTCGAACTCGCCAAGCAACTTCTAAAGTCGAGTGTTCGGTGGCAGCTCATTTAGTCAGGGCTAATTAACTCAAAGCTAAAAAAGAAAAACGACGACAACAAACAACAGAAAATACAACAGGTTTCGGCTCTCATTCCGGATCTTTCCTCACAAATGTGTAGCTTCAATTTTTTGTTATTTGTGGTCAGTCTCTTCCCTTGTACCTTTGACTACAAAGCAGCTGCCTATTAAATATTTTTACCCATAGACTCAAACATGAAAATGTTTACAAGTAGTAATATGACCGCTGTATTTCAAAACAATAACGCCGCAAAACTAATTACCTGCCATCGTCCAATAACTGGCACCTCAAGAAGGGTGGAATGCTGAACTTCGAGCAATAGTTCGGTAATAGAGTTTCTCAAGTTCCATTCTGACGGTGCGTACGATCGACTTTACCCGGTTATTTCTCAATGAAACGACGTACCGTATCGCGTGAAGCATATACTATCGTGTGTTCATATCGATTACCCTTATCTTGCCTGCCTTTCGACTTGAAAATATGAGCGCGTGACACTTTGCAGATTCTTCTGGCAGAAAGCACACGATGAAACCGTTGCGGACGATTATCACTATCTAAGTACCGTCGAGCACAGCGAAATAATGGCGAGATCGTAGGCATTTTTGAGAGATGGGCAGCCAGTAAAGGCCATTTGCACCGATCTCTGTCCGAAAGCTCTGGACGAACCAATATGCTAGCTCTGCGCGTAAAAAAATATTGTCGGGAAATCTGTGAATAACCTCCATGTTCTCAGCAGCCATGCTACAACCTAAAGCATATATTATTGAACTCTTTAAGCCGAGATATAAAAAATAAAGTTAGAACTCATAAATAAGAACAGTTACTTGCTACTTTGTCTTAGTCCTAGCAACCATTAGCATAATGTAGAATATTTGGGCTGACTTTGTTAGTTGGTTTTGTACTGTCTATATTGTGAGCGTACCCGACGAATGGTCAGCCTAAGCTAATAAACGAGCATTTAAACGAACAAGTTGGTGTTTGTGCTTTCTTTGGAGAACTGGTGCTCAAGAAATATTGATACCAAATGCATTTTAATTTCGTGTAAGGTACTCTGCGAAGCCACAGTGGGAGAACATTTGAGTGCGCCTCATATAGTTGCTTAATCAAATAAACGTCAGTCTATAGAATCCGCCAGTATAGTTGGTTTGGCCAAGTAACAACCTGCCAAAAAGTTTGCAACAAACGTTTTAGGAATTTCGCATGTTCGAGCGCCTCTCCGTGCTGTTTGTTTACTTCAAGTAGTGAGTGCCAAACTTCAAGTAAAAGTTTATTTTTGATCAAAATAAGCCCTCTGAATGCCTACGTTATAAATAGTTTAGTATAATTTGTCTAAACAGGAAAACGGCTTCCCGAAAAGCTCGACATATGTGGTCATTACATGTACCTTAAATGTATACACGAATTGTTTTTTGCAACCTCAGGGCATAAGACAGAAAATGTTCCCCTCCCCGAAAAGTTATAAATACATAGAGGAACTTCTAATCGCTCCATTTCCAAGCAGGGTGTCTGCGTCAGCTCGCGTTTGGTGCGACACCACGTACCCAAGCACACGAGAGTACGTGGTGCAGGAGGGCACGAACCATGTCTTCGGAAAGGGGGGTGATGAGGGTAGAGCCGATGCCGGGTGTTTCGACCTATAAGGCCCCCGGTGGAGGCAACACACCTCTTTAGCCTCTCCTTCCCATACACGGCGCCTCTAGACTGACCCACCTGGAGAAAATCGGCAGTCGCCTCTTCCTGTTCCACTCTCAAATCTTTATCCTTCCCTCACATTATTCTATCTTTCCTGTCTCCTAATTATGTTATTTCATTTCCAAGTTTCCGGGCAGCTAGGGTTAACCATGTGGGCATGACGTCCCTTGGTCATGGTCATATGGTTATAGCAGTTACGTATGGCTAGTGGTTTTTAAAACACTCCCGTGTTGGGCTCAATGGTGGGCGGCCCGCTTAGCGGCTGAACGTATATGCATTTTCATGGATAAAGCCCCCTCTTCAGCAAAACCTGATCCGACGGTGAAAAGGCATCGGACCAAGGTAATAAACTTCACTAAACCTAGTAATAGCTTTACAAAGTTTTTTGTCATCATGTCTGAAACTGAACGAAAAGTTCAAGAGTTTGTTCCCCTTCCTCATTGCCAAAGCACTCAACGAGTGTATTGGTCAGATCTACAAAGCAAAGACAATTAATTCTGCAGACATCTTGCTCGAAGATATGACGGCTGACCATAGCAGACAGATTAAGAAACTTGAGAAAATCGGCAACAACATTGTGGCTGTCTCCCCACATCGTAAACTGAACTACGCTAAGGGTGTAATCTGAGATACAATACTCCTAAAATGCACTGACATAATATAATCATAATACAATCTCACTATGGTGATCGATTTGCACGGAGCGGAACACTGATACGCTTCCGCTAACATCGACTGTACGTGCATATGATATAGTCTCGACCGGTGCTATATCGCATATAGTTGGCGCACAGCTTCAATCTTCTGAAGTGCGCCTGTATGCAAGAGAACTGACGAAGCAACTTTTGTGATTTTGCGCATACACGCGTAGACTCGTCATTGCCATAAAGCAGTACACGCCTGTACGACTGTTTTAAGCCTTTACAAGCAAGGCCGGAACGGGCATAAGAGCACGACGCATCCGAAAACAATCATGACATCTTTGCTTCGTCATTGCTGGCTCACAATACAAATTAGCTAGCATCGATCCTTCATGAGGATACAATTCATCGAATACCTGGGGTTTGGTGTCTTCTCAAGCCTTCATAAACGCGTGCATGAACTAACATGCATCGGCTCGGCGACGCGTATGTTACAGTGCCCATCTAATTGCGGCCGCCATATTAACGCTCTGTCAGTGGAATCTGCTAGTCAGTCGTGCAAGCAGCAATAATGAGGGTGTCGGAAGGCTGCACGCAGACATCCTATCGTTGCAAACAACATCGCTGTCAATGTCGGAAGGCTGCAAGGCAGCACATGTCATTGAAAACAGCATTGCTGTCACTGACGGAAGGGAGCAAACAGGAATGCTGTCGTTGCAAACAGCATTGCTATCGATGTCGGAAGGCTGCAAGTCGGCGCCTATTGTTGCAAACAGCATTTCTGTCGGTGACGGAAGGCAGCAAACAAGAATTCTGTTGTTGAAAACACCATTTCTATCGGTGTCGGAAGGCTGCAAACAGGAATTCTATCGTTGCACACAAGACTTTTATCGTTGCACGTAGAAATGATGTCGTTCCGTCAGAGAGCGAGAGAGAAAGAAAACATTTATTTGTACTATCGAAGTCGCTGCTCTTAGGGTCGAATCGGTGGTGTCCTCATTCCAGGACTCCATTCGCCAGGGCTGCTCGACGTACTTGCTGGACGAAAGCTTTTTGTCCCGCCAGGGTATCGCCGGTCAGCTGTACCTCTCACCGCTCTAATGACGTGCTAGGCTTCTTTCAGTATTGAGGTTTGCCCCCGCACCCCCACGAGATGTGAAAGAGTGTAGGGCGTGTGTCGCCGCACCAAGGGCAGATGCCGCGATATGTTTGTAGGTACATTTTGCTGTATCTGTGTAGGGTTGTGAATGTGTTAGTCTGAATAAGTCTGAAAGGTGCTGCCTCTTCAGTGCTGAGCTTTCTGTGAATGGGAGGATAAATCATCCGGTTGAGTCGCTGGATGTCGAGTCGTTCGCAGTAAATGGATGGCACGGGCACGAAGGTAAAGGGTGAGGATTGATGAGACGATTGGTTTTGCCCCGCTCGGTCGATAAGCGCTCGAGCTAAGGCGTTCGCCATTTCCTTCCCCACCAGTTCCGCGTGGCCCGGCGTCCAAGTGATTTGATGGAATTCTTACAGCCTCTGGCTTAGAATATGAGCCGCCAGCAGCGGTGTTCCTCCGTTGATAAAGTTACGGCAGGCCTGTTGCGAGTCGGTAACGACATGAACTTCCCTGACTACCCTGTCTTCTTGCTGTATGACTAGCGCCGCGGTTATGGTCTCAGCCGCAGCAGGGGTCTCTGCCCTAACGGAGGCCGCGAGGGTCAAGCAGTTGTCTCTCCATTTCAACGCGGCTACCGCGAAGAGGCCTCCTACAGGGTACGCCGCCACGTCCACGTACGTTACGTACGCGTCACCGTTGAATTGTCGGCGCCGTCTCTCGACGCGAGCCTTGCGTCGTCCTTCATGGAGCTCATGACTCATGTGCTTCGGTATGGGGTTCGCCTTGATCTTGCCTCTGACATCGGGAGGGAGTGATCGTTGCCCATCGAGGGCACGGAGCTCCGTTGCCGTTCCGGTCCGGTGGAGGATGGCTCTGTCCGCCACCGTGTTCTGTAGTCGGGCTTTTTGCGAAGCCATAACCGAGTCGGACAGCTCAGCGGAAGTGTTGTGGATCCCGAGGGCCGCTAACTTCTCGGCTGAGGCGGTCACAGGGACACCCAAGGCCGTTTTGTACGCGTCTCTCATGATGGTATGGAACTTCTCGGTTGAGGTGGTGACAGGGACACCCAGGGCCATTTTGTACGCACCTCTCATGATTGTATGGAATTGTTCTTGGTCGCGTTTGTTTAGCCAGTGGCAGTGATACGGCATGCTACACCTTACTCTGCTCATCACCAGAGCCTGGACGAGGCGAACGGTGTCCTCTTCTCGCATGCCCTAACGGCTTCTTGTTATTCGTTTGATAATCCGCGAGATCTGGTTGGTGGCGGACCTTAGGGTTTGAATGGTGTGGGAGGAATTCAGGTTGCTCTGGATCCAAAAACCCAGAATCCTGGTCTTATTGCTTTCGGTGATCTTCTTACCCTGTAGATAGAGGTCGATATGGCCGGGGGACTTGTAGATTCCTCCTCCGTGCACCCGGATCACCTCGGACTTATCGGGCTCGCAACGCATCTCGCTCGCTGCCGCAAATCTCTCCACGGCTGTCGCGGCTTCCTGAATGGTTGCCTCTTCTCGCGCGAGGGAGCCCTTGGTGGCCCAGAATGTGATGTCGTCTGCTTAGAGGGCGTAACCTAGGCCGCGATCTTCAGCAGTTCTTCGGTCAGCGCCAGCATCGCGACGTTGAAGAGAATGGGGGAGACTATCGCCCCTTGCGGTGTTCCTTTGTTCGGCACGTCGATAGTATCCGATCGAGTCTCGCCTATTCCGATGGTTGCCGTCCTGCCCGTAAGGAACGATTTGACATAATGAAGGGTGCGCTCCCCGCAGCTGATGTCATTCAGTCCCTTGAGGATGGCCTCCTGAGAGATATTATCGAAGGGCCCTTCCAGGTCGAGTGCGAGCAGGAGGTGTCCTCCTCCCTTCGGGATGCCCTTGAGAACTTCTTCCCTTAGGATAAGGAACGCATCTTGCGCAGAAAGTCCAGGTCTGAAGCAAAGCATGGTGTGCGGGAAGAGGTCACCGTCATCTATGTAGTGTTGGAGGCGGGTTTCGATGACCCTCTCGTACAGCTTGCCGAGGCACGAATTCAGCTAGATGGGACGCAGGGTGTCGATCGCGGCCTTCTTGCCGGGTTTCGGAATGGCCACGATTTCCGCGTGTTTCCACTCTTTCGGTACCTGGCCTTTGCTCCAGAGTTCCTCGTTTAGGTATTCGGTCAAGTCCAGGATGTGCATCGGGCTATGGTTTCTAATCATGGCATTGGTAATTTTGTCAAGCCCGGGAACCGTGTTGCGCTGTGAGGCTCATTCCGCGGTATACACATCTTCCTCCGTGGTTGGAGCGTCCAAATCTGGTCTTGGTTCCTCTACGTATTTTAGGACGCAGGGTTGTATGGGGCCACTACCCAGGTATCTGGTTTTTAGGGTGTCAATCAGATTCTGGCCGTTCCCGGGGAACTTGTGAGCGACTTCTAGAAGCGCCCAACTGGTTGTCGATTTCACCTTGTCCGGCTCGATCAGGCAACGCAGGATGGCCCCCGTCTGCGCCGCACTCAGGGTACCCTTGAGCGAGCTGCAAAACTTTACCCAATTTTGCGGTGTCAGCGTAATTTCTGGCATCTTCTGTTTCTGGCATCTTCTGTCGCATCCAGCGTTTGAGGAGGCCCTCACGGGCTTCCCACAGGTGCAAGAGCCGGTGGTCCACTTCGGGCCTCTCGGCCATGCGCTGGATGGTTTTGGTGGTTTTGGTGGTTTTGGGTCGAATGATGATTTTGGCAGTCCAGCGGGGCCCTTGAACGGCGCTGACGGAAAGAAACGCTCTGCCTCTTTTTTAAGGCAATCCGTAGGCCCTGCACGGGAACTAGAGCTTTATTTGGAGCCATATACGGACTCCTTAGGTGGGATTATCCTGACCGAGGTGAATGTAGACGAAACCAATGCTAAATTATATGAAATAAATGATTTTGAACAGTTTTCGGTATGCCGTCCCGAGAGAAGAGGAGGAGGTGTTATAATATACGTTAGAAACAATTGGCTGTGAGAAAGACTGACCATAACTATCAAAGAAGCAGAGATACTGATGTGATCAGTCGAATGTGCACGTGCATCATTCATAATCTGCGCTATCTACAGGCCACCAGACAGAAATATAGGCACATTTTGGGGGGAATTGCAGCATCTCCTAATGACACTAGAGAAAAAAGATAACATAATTCTGGTAGGTGATTTCAACATAGATACCTCTTCTACTACTAAAAATTAGGCCAGTGACTGCTTGACTCTCATTTCAAGTTATGGCTTAGAAACTAACATCACAGAAGTTACACGAGACGAATTCTTGGGGAACAAACTTACGACGTCACGTACTGACCACATAATAACGCGTGTTTCTAGCATGCAACCTGTAACAAGTATTGTAAAGGAAAAAAGTTGCTGACCATTATTTTATTGCTCTCACAATGTTCAGTGAAGACTTAACGAATTCACGTGAGGAAACTAAATAGGAATTCCACATTTTCGATGACCAGAAGATTGATAGATTAATTAAGGAATATCATTGGGACACATTATTAACACTAAATCATTTACAAGCATACGAGAAGCTAATTGACATATTTAAATCAATTTATGATAAAAGCCGAATGATAATTACTATGAAAAAAAGGAAAATCGTTAAACCATGGATTACCAATGAAAATAAAGAGTTAAGTTACATCAAAGAAAAGCTGTGGCGACGAAGTAGGGCTAATCAATCAGACGGGCAGTTAAGAGAAGAATTTAGACAAACAAGAAATAAGCTAACAGCTCCACTAAGGCTACCAAGGAATAAATACGATAGTAATAGGCAAAACGAGTGTAAATTTAATTTGAGAAAATCGTGGAACATAGCAAATTCACTAACAGGCAGACAAACGAAACGCAACATAGACGAAGCCATAAGAAATAATTTCTCCAGAAGACAAATGGATGAAATAGCAAACGAATTTAATAAGTGCTTTGCTAATACTGTTCAGAAACTTAAGGAAAATTCCCCTAAGGGTACAGGTGACATAACAATCAAATCAAACGTTAACTCTGCATATTTGAGTGAGGTAACTGATCTCGATGTTTGGGATGTAACAAGGTCATTTTCCATTACTAGAATACCAGGATATGACGGGATTAGATCTCGTGAGATATTTTTCAACTTTGCTTGTTTGAAGAATGTGTTGCTATATATTTACTCAGAAGTTTTTAGGACGAGTCAGATTCCCAACGCAATGAAAATAGCTTTGATTAGGCCAATTCACAAAAACGGACAAAATTAACAATTAACAAAAGTGTGAAAACTACAGACCTATAGCAATCTTGCCGACATTGTCGTGTGTTCTAGAAAAGCTTATGCAAAAAGGCCTTGAAAAGCTTATGAAAAGGCCCTGTCAGGTGGCTTTTAGTGCCGCCTTTTGCCTTGGCACCAAGACAAACCGCTCTTGAGCGTTCTTTTGTCAATAAACAAACAAACAAGAACATGGTTTCCTTTTGCGAAAAGTTTCATGTGTTGTCTAATTCACAGTATAAGTTTCGTTGCAAGGAAAGCACAATCACACTACTAGAGGACTTTGCAGACGTAGTCAACAGTGAAATAGATAACAATAAGATAGTAATTGGGCTTCTTTTAGGTCTGGAGAAAGCTTTCGACACGTTAGATCACGAAATACTCCTTGAAAAATTAACTCAAATAGGATTCCGCGGGCCTTTCATAGAGGCGTTTAAAGACTACTTCAAAAATCGTTATCAGGTAGTTCGAATTCAAAATATAGACAGTGAGTTAATACACATAAAGCATGGAGTCCCACAAGGATCCATACTAGGCCCACTAATATTTAATTTGTATGTGAATGATTTAGACCATCTAGCGCTAAACTCAAAGTTATACCAATTTGTGGATGATACTGCTTTAATATTACCCCATGGAAATGTTAATGAATGCGTTACTTTGTTACAGGACGATATATACAAAATAATGGCATGGTTTGAGAACAACTGCATATATGTGAACAAAGCAAAAACACAGTTAATCTGTGTTTTAATCTGTGTCCGTGATATTTTCGAAGCATTATTTTGATGAATCCTTTAAAACAAGAAACGTCAAAACCTGCGATCTGCGCAAGACTGAAACATTCGTTCGGGCTAAAGCATTCACGAACTACGGTAAAGGAACGCGATCATTTTATGTACCGTTCTACTTCAATAAAACACAAATTCCCAAAGTATCGTCATTCAGGAAAATAAAAGATTTTGTACGTCACATGGTTCTGACAAGTGGCTGGGAATACCAGAAGCAAACCATGTGGCAGGAATTTTCTGATTAACTTTCGCTAACAATTCTATAAAACAGACTAGAGTATTGTGTTCTTTCTGTGTGTATTTTGTTCGTTTTACTTTCCAATAATGATTGATGACTACTACTTTTCCAACACATTGACAACTGTATATGATGAAATTGAGGGATGTGCTGTACATTTATTTTGCTGCTGTTATATGTCTTTGGTTAAACTATGGCTCGTGCAGGAACAAATACAAGAAATTAGACGAGCGATGGAGGAAAAGGGTGAGGGCATGGAAGGGAGGAGGGATTGAAAATGTGTACTTATGTTATGCCTTGTTGAAGGCAAATACACAGTGGTCCGCATAAAAGCATCGGTGCTTTCGCGGACTACAGGTTACTGTTGTGACGCATACAAGAACTTTATTTTGCTATTGTACTTTCTTATTTTTCTCCCTCCCTATTTGTTTCCTCTGTTCTTAGAGCACAAGACTGTGCGATTCGGGCCAGAGCACTGCCCAGTCCCGCTCAAAAGCCTCATTGCTTTGGCGGGCTGACAAAACATTTTACTGTATGTTTTATGTTCAAATAAAGAAAGAAGAAGAAGAAAAGAAGAAGTCGCTACGCGGGGGGGGGGGGGGGGGGGGAGTCGTCGCCTTTTTTTAAAAGAAGGCTTACTTGGTGCCCCACCGCTTGCAGCTACGTGGGGTGTTGATAATAACGAGGTGGCGGAGGAGGGTTTGAGGTGTAAAGACCAATTGGAATAAGGACATTCCGATGGCGTCCCTTGCGAAAGGCTCTCTTCCATAATGGCAGAGCCGTCATGGCGATCTTCCGAGATGTCTTGGAAGCTCATGGCTCTGGTTTCTTGCGACGTAGGCCTGGCCGCAACTTGAACAATAGCAGCGGGGGCGGGTGAGGCTGTAGTAACAACTCCACCTCCACGGATTTTTTTGCTGGGAAGGTGTTCTTGCTGCAAGAAGAATCCAATTTAGAAAAAATGACAATAAAATTTTAACCAAACACGTTGGGCTGACCTTCAGCACTATAACGCTTCCAAGTGCCATTAAGGATGCTTCCCTTTACCTTAGAGCGAGACCATATTTGCCCAAACCCCGCCGGTGCTTATGGTGTCAGAAATATGGGCACGCATCCCAATCATGTCGCGGAAGAGCAACTTGTGCTAAATGCCGTCGAACCGACCACGGCGATAAAACGTGCACAAACCAGTTGTGTTGCGCAAACTGCGGGGGTCAGCATGCGGCCTTTTTCAGATTTTGTCCTGAGTGGAAAAAAAAAGATATGATTGCATTGAAGGTACGGGAGGACATATCATACAGTGAAGCCAAAAAGAGAGCCGCGTTTGCCGATAGAGGCACTTGCGCACAGGCTGCGCATAGAGGGCATGCGCTGCCAATGGTGTCAGTTGGAACCCAGGTGGAGCTGCTCGACCAAGTGTCAGCGCTCCTGGCCTCAACCAGACAAAAAACAGATGCGCGTCGCACCCCTCTCCCAAAAGGCCCAGAGGCTTCTTCTGGGGCTGGCGGTAGCGAACACGCGGTAGAGGCAACAAAGGTCTTAACGTCGGTGCCGAAGGACCGCTTTCTCTCCAAGAAAACGGCACCTTCACCAAGCACCAGCAACGATGAACACCCAAAGGGTGATTATACGATGGAAGTGTGCCCACCGGTGACGAATCAAACAAAAGAGACTACATCTGGTAGGCGAAAAAAAATTTGGCCATTCCTCCTGGAAAACACAAAGGGGGTAGACTTCTCACTGCCCCTCCAAAGGCGGCGTGACCTGAAAGGTACTTCCGCAAGCTTTTGCTCATTTACTATGTTATCTTTGTGACTTTACATAGCATTTCTTCTCGAAGTACTTAATAATCCCCATCATCAAATATGGCTACTATTGTGCAGTGGAACTGCTGTGGTTTAACAACTAATCTTGATGAAATTTATGATCTTTTCGAGGATGCTGAGGCTTCTGTTATGTGTTTGCAAGAAATTCATTTGAAAGGTTCCCATAAACAACCTCTGCGTCCATATGGCCTCTTTCGCAAAGATAGGGAGCAGTCTTCAGTCGCATCCGGTGGAGTCACTATAGTGTTTACTCAAGGTGTCCCAGTGCGGAAAATGATGCTTAACACCTATGTAGAAGCTGTTGCGGTAAAGGTTAATAATAGTATGTTCCCTGTACTTATCACCAGGTAAGAATATAGGCCAATGGAATTAAATATTAACAAGTGCAAAGTAATGCGTGTCTCTCGTGCATCTATCTAGTAGTCCTTTTCCATATTACTTAAACAACGCTCCCTTAGCCGCGGTTTCATCCTATGAATATTTAGGCGTTCATATCACATATAATCTAAGCTGGGCTTTGCATATTGAGAAGATAATTAACAACGCTAATCGCATGTTAGATTACTTACGCCGTAACTTTTCAGCAGCCCCTTCATATTTAAAGCTCTTCTTATACAATACACTCATTCGATCTAAATTAGAATACGCCACTCAAGTCTGGGATCCAAGCACTAACAAGTAGGTTGCATCATTAGAACTGGTGCAGAAGCGCTCTACTCACTTCATCTGTTTGTTCCTGTTATAACCGCACTGCCAGTATAACTTCTATGAAATCTGATATCTCTCTTCCATCTCTAGCATCCCGCCGAACTTTTTCCATCGGCTTTATTATCCCCCACCCTCCGTGACGAATTCATTCTTCAGCCACATTATACATCCGACCGTGTTGATCATCGCTTTAAGGTTGGTATCGAGCCATATCATAATAAAACCTTTCTTTACTCCTTTTTACCTCGAACTTCACAAGATTGGAATCATCTTCCTTCCGACATTGTTTTCATTAATAATAACACCCGATTTAAATCTGCCTTAGCTAACATTGTATAATTAGGAGTTACCATGTCTTACCATGCTTTGTCATATTATGTTTATTATGTTTATTATTATTTTGTGATTAGCTTTCCATGCACTATGTTTATTCTGTACCCACTCCCCTGTGTAATGCTTCGGGGCCCTAAGGGCAAATAAATAAATAAATAAATAAATATCACGAGAAACAAGCTGGACAATCTTGTAACGGAACTTCCAGAACCTTTCCTTTTATTGGGTGATTTTAACGCTTATAACAACATGCGGGGCAGTAGCCGCACCGATGAGAGGGAAAGGAATGTGTACTTTTTTAACGATGGAAAGCCAACATATTTTATTGCAAAAACACAATATACTTCATGCACTGACCTCTCTTGCATCACGCCGTCACTTGCTACGTTTTTTTTTTTCTTGGGACGTAAGGGAAAACCCACGTGGCAGTGACCACTACCCTATAGCACTAAAACCGACTGATGTGCCTCCAACAATGGCAGAGATGGAACCTGGGTAAAGCAGACTGGCATGTTTTCCTTTTTTTTTTTTTGAAATCTCTGAAATGGGGATTGACGATGTCATCGCACTTGATATTGACGACTTATGTGATTCGATAATGAAACAAATTTTAGAAGCAGCTGAAACTCCATACCACTTTTATAACGGAAGCTTCCATATAGATTAAAACTGTGGTGGGATGACGAATAGAATAAAGCTCGTAGGAAACAAAACTTTGCGTGGTCTCTACTGAACTGAACAGAAATTAGTCCGGGAAAAAAGTGAACAAGCTGACGGAGTTTATATAGAATACATTCCCTATATTTGACGAGAAGACGGACCTAAAAGGAAAAGCAGATATACTTAGCGAGCACCTTGCTACAATTTCGAGTGATCCTCACTACACTTCTGAATTTCTTAAAGTGAAGTCCACTACAGAAAAGAAAAATCTTCGGATATCAATGAATAGTATTCAGCCATATAACTGTCCTTTTACAAAAACTGAACTCTTCGATGCGATCAGTTTGGGAAAGAGCCATTCAGCAGGTCCTGACAACATACACTATGAAATGCTGCGATACCTAAGCACGAACACGCATGACACAATCCTGCAGCTTTTCAACAGGTTGTGGACGGAAGGCTATTCTCCAAAAGCATGGAAGACAGTGATAGCTATACCACTTCTAAAACCTGTAAAGGAATGTTCTGACCCAAGCAGTTATCGTCCCATTGCTTTAACCAGCTGTTTAAGAAAAACATTTCAAAGAATGGTTAACAAATGGCTTCTGCACTTTTGGAAAGTAGCGGGCTGCTTGATCAGTACCAGTGTGGCTTTAGAGCCAATCCCAGTACAATTGACCAATTAGACAGGTCAGAAGCGAGAATCCGTGGATCTTTTATCTAAAAGCAACATCGCGTCTCCGTTTTCTTTGACATATCGAAAGCACATGATATGGCGGGGAGACATGGAGTGCTAATGGACTTGCACAGATACGGAATAAAAGGGCACATGCTTGGTATAATCAAAAGCTGTTTGGAGGACCGAATTTTTCAGCTGATGTTTGGAGCAACTTTGTCTAACTGTCTTATGCAGAAGAATGGAGTGCCGCAAGGTAGAGTTTCAAGTATTACACTACATATAGTTAAGCTCAACTCGATAACTTCAGTTATTCCGTCTTCCTTTATGTGTTCTTTATATGTCGATGATATGCAGCTTTGTTACACCTCTTGTAATATGGTTACTTGCGAGCGCCAACTCCAACTGGGGGTAAACTCTATAGTGTGTTGGGCAAGGGAAAATAGTTTTAAAGTTTACCCGGAAAAAACGATATGCGTACCTTTCAGTCAATACCGAAGTCTCGCACCAGACCCATCATTACATATTAAAGGACAACAAATCACAGTAAATAATGAACAGGAATTTCTTGGTGTAATCTTTGACAAGAAGCTCAACTTCAAAGCGCACATCGCGTATGCAAAACAGAAATCTCTCAAATCCATAAATCTAATAAAGGTCCTATCCCAGCGATCATGGGCTTCAGATAGAATATGCGTGCTTCGCATATACAATGCAGTTGTCCGTTCACAGTTGGACTACGGATGTTTTGTGAATGGCTCAGCTAGAAAGTCTGCATGGGAGGTTCTTGACCTAGTGCATCATCTTGGACTACGTCTGTGTTCTGACGCGTTCCGTACGTCTCCCATACGAAGCTTGTATGCAGAAGCCAACCGGTTGTTTTTGGAACATAGAGGCTCCTCCTTGGAAACACGTACATAATGAGGGTATCGTCCGGTTCAACGCATCCTTGTAGACTATATACAACCACGCGCTTTGAGACACGTTTTACCAACAAACCTGCAGTCATTCCTTGCGTTTTTTCAGATACCGAAAACTTAATGCAGACCTGTGTTACGAGCTAGGAAAACAATTCTTGCAAGATTAACTACATTTTGCTCCACGGGTGATGAAGCATGCGCAATGCGACTTCTAGTTAACAAAAACAGAAAACAAATTTCACCAAGAGAGCCTTTATTAGGTGAATAGTTTGAAGTAGCATCAGAATATAATTTATGCATGAAATATCTCACAAATGGATCAAAAAGCAATGCTAATGTGGCACTGCAGTCACATCAAATCAATTTACAAAACAAATGAGACTTCCAAGTCAGGTTACTCTGTTTACTGCAGAACTCTATGCCATCTCGTCAGTTCTTGAAGACATCCTGAATGAAGAAAATGACCCACCTGACGTATTTAGTGGCTCCTCAAGCTCTCTCCAAGCTCTCGCACCTAGAGTACCATCTAGAAATAGTCTACTGAAGAAAATGCAAGATCAATACAAGAAATGTCACAAGAGAGCTTTAAACGTCGCTTTCTACTGGGTTCCGAGTCACGTAAGAATCCCCAGGAACGAAAAAGCATATTTTATGGAAGCCGGCACACCAAGGATCAGAAACTATTTGATGTTGGCCTACCTCGGGGGGGGGGGGGGGGGGGGAGAGATTATAAAGGCACATTAAAAACAGCAGTCGTAAAAGACTGGCAGCAACTTTGGGTTAAGCAAGAACATAACAAGCTTCATAGCATGAAAGCTGTTTTACGAGAATGGCGCAGTTGTCGCCACAGAGAAAAATTTTACGATGTAATCCTATGTGGCTTAACAATGGGTCCCACAAGGCTGACTTATAGTTACCTGATAAACAACAAACAACACAAACATGCCAACACTGCGGTGAAGTTTTAAACGTGCTACACATTTTAATAGCATGTCCCGGTTTAGAAAAAGGGGGGCTAAGCTATTTCAAACATTTTTACGAAAAAAATAATCCCTTTCTCTCCCATGCTCTTATTCAGCAATAAACCGCTTGTGTCATATGAAGATACATTTAACTATTTAAAAGCCACAGGAACCCGAGAGGAAGTGTAGCACATTTCATGCTCTTATATTTTTACTTGGCCATTTGCACCCTTTTACCACATTTTAACAAATAAACTACTTCGAGAAAATGTACTTGGTGCATTATAGCCTGCACGACTGCTGTGCAAATTAAAATCCTAAATCATCGTCATCAATCTCTGCATTTAAATTACATCGAATAAGTTTCCCTGACTTTTCCTGGTCTCCTTATTTTTGACAGCTTCATATGGCTCTGACCAACAAAAAAAAATGAGCCCCTCTATACCCCTCGACTTCTCGTTCGTATACCGGGTGTCCCAGTTAACTTGGACCAAGATTTAAAAAAAAAGGAAAAGAGCCAAGAGCTCTAGAGAAATCATACAAACTACATATTAGCGCTAGTGGTGTGCACTTACATCTACTATTTCTTTTCATCACTAAATAATTATTATTTAATTATTTCTATTTGGTCAACTTTTTTAATTATTGCTTGAATCTCTGAATCTCTAACATGTCAACTATAAAGTTGTACAGCGCCTCAAATAACCTCAGATTCAAGCATTCTTTTCCCGTTAAACTTCGCCTCGTTGCTTTTGCCGAAAAAAAGAAGAAAATGCCGCAAAATACAAAAAGTCATGAGCTATTCCACTCTGTGAAGGTGTATAACAAGCGAAGCGGTTTAGCGCACGGCACAGAGGCGACATAGAATTACGAACAAAGGTATAAACTTATTTATTGTCCTGATCGGTGGTCATCCTGGCGGTAGGTATGCACACACATTCTCGTATAACCTCTGTTGTTAGATGCGTCCATTATTTAGGACAATGAATGGCTATGACCCCCTATGACCTCCTGAATGACCCCCTTAAGCAATGGTTCATAACACATTAAATAAAAAAATTAACGCGGCCTCGCAATTACGACGGCATAAGGGAAATGAAATTCTACTCTGGAATGATAGCGGCAACACAGCAGGATGATAGCGGCCCGATAACCTCACACGCTTGCAAGGCAAAGCATGACGTGTTGTTGCCGCGACTGGCCGAGACGTTTGGTTTCCAACCTCCTCGCGCTAGTCGTCACTGGCCGTTTCGACAATACCTGGATTTAGCGTTAAAATTCGGTAATAAATATCTCGAATTAGGTTCAGCTTTCAACTTTCTTTTAAATGAGGGTGCATTGAAATGTTACGGCCTACAATTTAACCCTCTAAACAAGTACCCCTAAAGCACAAAAAAGGTTAACTGACATTATGTTTGGCTAACAATTCTTCTGCAACTCACATTATTAAGTGTGTCCACCTCGCCTTGGCACTCCTCCGCCAAAACGTCACGTTCGCTGCGTTAACAGCCTTTTTGTAAAAATCTGTATTATTTTCTAAAACGATATATATATATATATATATATATATATATATATTTACCAGAAAAAAAAGCAGTTCTGGGTCCGTGTAAATATTCACAGTGAAGCAGACGCGCGTATGAAGCGGTTTATTGACGTTTCGGCAGGGGTCCGGCCTTCATCAGAATGCATTGCATGGTGTCAGTACAGTTAATATACATGTACCTATCAACCGAATGAAGATACGCTTACATGAAAAACGAATAAAATGGGCGAACAAAATACATCCGAATCGTTCAAAGGATAGCTGACACGTGTATAGACCGATGGCGATTGCAAACATATCATCTAAAATACAAAGCATAAAAACGCATCGAAATTAATTGTAAGAAACCAATCGCCACGTGACAACAAACGTGCTCAATGTGCTCAATATGTGCTATGTTATCAAGCAAACACAGACACAGAAAAAGGGGAATAGCGACGTACTAGTAGAAGAAGGGACAAGTGACGGGCTACAAAGACAGGCAACTCAATTTTCCTACACATTCATTCATACCACACGCGACGGTATCAAACTTATAGATAAGGAAGGATTCGCGGGCTTCTCTATCATAATTTGAACGAAATCCATATTCAAGCAACGTGACTCTCAGTTTATCAAATGAGTGGTCAGGAAGATGCACGTGTCTTGAGATGGGCAGGTTGGGCAACGTGTTAGCGTGGGACTTATGATTGTTAAAGCGGAATCTGAAAGACCCTTCTGTTTGTCCGATGTACCGTTTATTGCAGAGTGTACATTCAAGCATGTATATTACGTTTTTTGTGTCGCAGTCGAAATCGCCTTTGATTTTTAAACAAAAGTTTGAAGACGTACTAGTAACCTGTTGCGATGTGACCATGTAGGGGCATACTTTACATCGCAGTTTTCGACAAGGATGGCATCCGATGACATCAGGGCAGTCAGTCTTAGATGATGATGCTAGTATATCTCCAATATTTCTAGCTTTACGGTATACTGCTTTAGGCGGATCAGAGAATATGTTTTTGAGGCGTTCACTTTGCATTAGAATATTGTGGTGTTTCTTTAATACATGCGAAACACTTGAGACTGACGCAGCGTGGGTTAGGACAAGATTTGTCTGGGGTGAGGGAGTCGGTTTGTTCTTAATGCAAAGAAGCGTCCTTCGGTCATGCACGTCTGCGCGTTTTATTGCGTCGACAATTAATTGTGGTGGGTAATTTTGTTTGGCTAAAGCGTTTTTTAGGGTACCGCAATTCTTTTGAAACTCTGATTGCTCAGAACAAATTCTTTTAAAACGTAAGGCTTGGCTATAAGGAATGCTAGTCTTGCAATGTTTAACGTGACTGCTATCGAAGTGCAAATATTGACATCTAGCTGTCGGCTTTTTGTATAGGGCAGTAGATAGTTTATCATTTAGCACTGAAACGCTGACGTCAAGGAAGTTAATAGTAGATGCAGAATACGTGTGAGAAAATGATATGGATGAATGGGCATTGTTAAAGTCAGATATGAAAGAAAGTAGTTCCTGTTCCCCATAAGGCCAAATCAGAAAAACATCGTCAATGTAACGTTTGTAATAAAAAGGTTTTAACGTCCTGGTTAGCAAAAATTTATCTTCTAGTTGACCCATAAATTATTGGCGTAGTTCGGGCCCATTCGCGTACCCATAGACGTCCCACTAAATTGCACAAAGTGCTGTCCTTCAAATGCGAAGTTATTTAGTTCTAAGATAAGGGCTAGCAAAGTTGCCAATGTGTCGCTATCGATGAGGTTCTCGGGTGATACACATTCGTAGCAATTGACGACTGCCGTGATGCCATCAGAATGTGGAATGTTAGTATACAAAGATGCTACATCAAGTGTAACCAAAAGAGTACCTTGAGATCGATTATATCCGACAGGAAGTGGGTAGTGTCCCTTACGTAAGAGGCAAACGTAGCTGGGATATTACTAATCATGGAATCTACGTAGCTGGACAAATTTTCTGTGACTGTACCTATACCAGAAATGATGGGGCGACCTGGGTTGTTTATCTTATGTATTTTAGGTAAAAGGTCAAAACGACCAGCAACAGGACTTAGTGGAATTAGAGAATGAACCGCATTGTCAGGCACCTTTTTCTTCTTGACGAGATGTAGCACTGTGCTTTTGATCAGAGATTTATATTGCTCAGTGGGGTCATGATCAACGCGTTTATAAAACGTCGCGTCTGCTAGCTGTCTGTGGGCCTCTGCGGCGTAATCGGACTTGTTCATTATGACAACGGCGCCACCTTTGTCAGCAGGCTTAATGACGATGTCTTTGCGAGAGGACAGGGTATCTAGTGCTTTCATTTCGCTGGCGGACAAATTACGGCGCAAGGGTGCTTGTTTTTGATAAAATTGCAGAACGTCTCGTTGTACTGCTTTGATATACATGTCCAAAAATCTATCGCGCTGTGTAGGAGGGACCCAGCGCTTGCCAGAGGGTAACGCGTGTTTCGAATCGCTTGAATTGGAGCGGTCATGGAAGTATTCGCGCAAGCGTAAGTTGCGGGCGAAATTATCCAAATCTTTCAGTAGTTGAAATTCATTACGTTCACCTGTTGCTGGACAAAAATTAAGACCACGACGTAGAACACTGCATTCCTCAGCTGTTAGCCGAATGTCCGAAATATTAACAATGCTATTCTGCTCCTGATGGGCAAGCCTACTAACAGAGGATGACGAAGAAGTGCCGGAGTGTACTTTTAGAGGTTCGGTTTGAAAAGGCGAAGAGTTGAATACCTTGTCCTGGCTTGCAGTAGGGCACACAACACCGTGCATATCCTGTGCATATCCTGTGCATATATATATATATATATATATATATATATATATATATATATATATATATATATAGGACTAGCCTTTCTCAAAATAAGAAGTACATGCATTCTGAATGCCTTTTTAACATTTTATACATAATAGTAATCACGCTACTGACAACCGCACCCATTTAAGTGTGATGGTGTAAAATAGAGATTGCACAGAGCAAGTTAATAAATGGTCACACACGCACAAAAATAATCATAAAAAATATTGTTTAGCCATGCCATTCTCGAACGAATGTACTCATCAAGTCTATTGATGATGCCATAAACAGGGCCGATCAACTGAACCCAGCTGACACTCTTAGAGGCAACAGTATGCCCGACAGACCTGTCTAGACTAATCTTGCGCTTAAATACTCAGCATCTGCACCAAACGAGTTTCCTGTATTGAAACGTCTCCATAATATTCTGGCCCAAAGGCAACATCTCCGCAACATTCTTGTGACAGTGTACCGACGATCTAAGGGTCTCCGCGACGTGCTGACATCGTAGAAAGTAAGTGATGCCATAGGTGTGCTCCTAGAAAGAAAGCCCTTCGCAATGTGTACATTCATATGCAATCCGCACAGGATGTCACCAGCACTTTTTCCGATTTCACCTTAAAAATTCGCGGCTAATTCAGTCGTGATAGTTGCAACGTAATATACATGCTCTAATGCCTTGTCTGCAGAAAGCAATATATCGGCAAAACGGAAACATCGTTTAGAATTCGCTTCATTAAACACCGGTCGCACACTAGAACGCTTTCTAATCGTTCGTTATCTTAAACATTTTCGCCCACCGAGACATTCCTTCCAAAAATTGGAGGCGAATGTACTCGAATAGGGCTTTTGTTCTCGTCACAATGGCGATGCCCACGAGTCTCACCTATGCTCCAAATTTAGCCCTTTGCCATCTGGTAAAAACGAAAGCGCGGGTACACTCACGAGCGTGGCTACAAAGCGACCTGAGTTGTTTGCTAGCGTTTACTCGCTATATGTAACATTGTACGCCTCTTTGTATCGCTTCTTTTTCTCTAATCTGGACAATAACATTACTAGTGTGTGAAGCGCAATATTATTTGATGCTTTGATTGTACACGTGAAAATAAAAGCCTTCCGTCGCATCTCCTGAACATTATCGTGGCAACCGAGCAATTTCTATCACGTCCGACACGACAATAATGTTGGGCAGTACTTATTTTATATTTAAGATCGTCTATGTTTAGCTTCTTAGTTAAGATTGTGAACTCTTGTGCACCAGTGCTCTATTTCGGTTATGCATGCGGGCGTGGACAGTGCATTGTTTCGCCGGGCTAATTACACTTGATTCGCAAAGCACATGTGTGTTGCGGCTGCGTATTTATAGGCACAAGCAACAGTTCGACCATAGCGCATGTCGAAACAATATTCTATCAATTATTATTTTCTGTGCATGTGTGAGTATTTCATTAACTTTCGCAGTACATCGCAATTTTTGCACTGTCGCACTTGACTGTTCTTGAAGGTAGCGCGATTACTATCATGCATCATATATAATATGTTATAAAGGGATTGCGGATGCAATCCTTTTTTCCACCTGCGGCAGGTTGTTTTTCAATCCAATTTAATTTCCGTTAATTTATCATTTCTTTAATTGAATTAGTAAGTGCTAGTAATTTTCCCTATATTGTCCCTGGTGTCTGTTCGTTGGCTCCTTATGATATGATTAATAAAAATCGGGCCCCTCAGTTCCCTTTCTTCCCGTTCATTACATTACGAGGGTCTTCAAGTCGCCCGTCCACGTGCGCACACTACCACTTTTGCCACATCATTCTTCCCACGTTCAGCCTCGGACTGGAATGGCCTTCCACGCGACATCGCCGCAATCACGTGCCCATCCACATTTTTGAGCTGTATAATTAACATATTTAGCAGCGAGCAAACTTGTACCCAAATAACTTTTCCTTGTGTATTTAAATTATTTTATTAGCTACCCAACCCTTATGTAATACCCCGAATCCTGGGGGCCTTTAAGGTAATTAAGTGAAGTCAAGTGAAGAAGTGAAGTCTCGAATCCTGCAATATTGATGCCTTCAGGTAGCATATTTGGGTTTATTGACCAGTTTCCGTCACCCAAATCGACCACGTAATCATGACACCTGCGGCAGAAAGGATGTTCCACATACGCGGCGTAGGTTCGTAAGTGGTGGCGCTGAATACTACTCCCAGGGTTAGTTGTAGTAATAGAATATAAATACCACAGAAAGTGGATTGGATAACGCCGCAGGCGGTAGCTCAATTGGCAAGAGCATCGCACGCGTAATGCGCAGACTTGGGTTCATATCCCACCTGCAGCCAGTTGTTTTTCCATACACTTTCATTTCCATTAATTTATCATTTATTTAATTCACTTAGTAAGTGCTAGTAATCTCTCCTATCCCCGCAGAGGCGTCTGCGTCAGCAGGCGTTTGGTGTGTTGCAACACCACGTACCCGAGCACACGAGGGTTGGACCCTCCCGCGTGTAACCGTGCGCGGCTTGGCCGTGTCCGGGGAAAGGGGGATCCTGGAGGTTGAGCCGATGCCGGGTGTTCGGACCTTTAAGGCCCCCCGGCGGAGGCAACACACCTCTTTGGCCTCTGCTTCACGTAGACGGCACCCCCGGACTGACCCACCCGGGGGAAATCGGCAGTCGCCTCTTCCTGTCTCTTTCTCCCCAAATCTTAGTCTTTACCTCTCACTTTTTGATCTGTCCTGTCCTCTTCTCTCTTCCATTTACTTCCTTTCTCCACGGCGGCTAGGGTTAACCTTGTGTGGCTATCCTACCTTGGGTACACCATATTTGGTTATAGCGACGGCGTACGACTGGCGTCGTGCAGACTTGTACACAAGCTCTGCCACGTCCCCTCGTTGGGCTCCGTGGTGGGTGGTCGGCACTGTTGCCGAACATACACATTTTTCTCATGGCAGCGCAAGCCTCTATTCTTTATGATCGGCGTCTGAAAAGATGCCGCACCGAAGCAACGTTCCAGTTCTCTTTTCGGAGCAACGCTCCATCATTTCCTAAGTTTTATGTGCTACACAGTGAAAACAACGTACCAGTGAGAAAGCTCTCTCCATTCCTAGTAGCCAAGTCTCTAAAAGAAAAAAATCGGACCTACATACAAAGCCTCAAAAATGTCTACCGGGGACCTCCTCTTAGAACTCAATGACAAATACCAAGCGCAAAAGCTCACAGAACTTACCAATATTGTTACTGCAACAGTGACAATTTCACCGCACAGAACATTAAATACATCACCATCATCATCAGCCTAGTTACGCCCACTGCAGGGCAAAGGCCTCTCCCATACTTCTCCAACTACCCCGGTCATGTACTAATTGTGGCCATGGTGTCCCTGCAAACGTCTTAATGTCATCCGCCTACCTAACTTTCTGCCGCCCCCTGCTACGCTTCCCTTCCCTTGGAATCCAGTCCGTAACTCTTAGTGACCATCGGTTATCTTCCCTCCTCATTACATGTCCGGCCCATGCCCATTTCTTTTTCTTGATTTCAACTAAGATGTCGTTTACCCGCGTTTGTTGCCTCACCCAATCTGCTCTTTTCTTATCCCTTAACGTTACACCCGTCATTCTTCTTTCCATAGCTCGTTGCGTCGTCTTCAATTTCAGCAGAACCCTTTTCGTAAGCCTCCAGGTTTCTGCCCCATATGTGAGTACTGGTAACACACAGCTGTTGTACACTTTTTTCTTGAGGGATAGTGGCAACCTGCTGTTCATGATTTGAGAATGCCTGCCAAACGCACCCCAACCCATTCTTATTCTTCTGGTTATTTCAGTCTCATGATCCGGATCCGTGGTCACTACCTGCCCTAAGTAGATGTATTCCCTTACCACTTCCAGTGCTTCGCTACCTATCGTAAACTGCTGTTCTCTTCCGAGACTGTCAAACAATACTTTAGTTTTCTGCAGATTAATTTTCAGACCCACCCTTCTGCTTTGCCTCTCCAGGTCAGTGAGCATGCATTGCAATTGGTCTCCTGAGTTACTAAGCAAGGCAATATCATCAGCGAATCGCAAGTTGCTAAGGTATTCTCCATCAACTTTTATCCCCAATTCTTCCCACTCCAGGCCTCTGAATACCTCCTGTAAACATGCTGTGAATAGCATTGGAGATATCGTATCTCCCTGTCTGACGCCTTTCTTTATAGGGATTTTGTTGCTTTCTTTGTGGAGGACTACGGTGGCTGTGGAGCCGCTATAGATATCTTCCAGTATTTTTACATATGGCTCATCTACACCCTGATTCCGTAATGCCTCCATGACTGCTGAGGTTTCGACTCAATCAAACGCTTTCTCGTAATCAATGAAAGCTATATATAAGGTTGGTTATATTCTGCACATTTCTCTATCACTTGATTGATAGTGTGAATATGGTCTATTGTTGAGTAGCCTTTACGGAATCCTGCCTGGTCCTTTGGTTGACAGAAGTCTAAGGTGTTCCTGATTCTATTTGCGATTACCTTAGTAAATACTTTGTAGGCAACGGACAGTAAGCTGATCGGTCTATAATTTTTCAAGTCTTTGGCGTCCCCTTTCTTATGGATTAGGATTATGTTAGCGTTCTTCCAAGATTCCGGTACGCTCGAGGTTATGAGGCATTGCGTATACAGGGTGGCCAGTTTCTCTAGAACAATCTGACCACCATCCTTCAACAAATCTGCTGTTACCTGATCCTCCCCAGCTGCCTTCCCCCTTTGCATAGCTCCTAAGGCTTTCTTTACTTCTTCTGGCGTTACCTGTGGGATTTCGAATTCCTCTAGGCTATTCTCTCTTCCACTATCGTCGTGGGTGCCACTGGTACTGTATAGATTTCTATAGAACTCCTCAGCCACTTGAACTATCTCATCCATATTAGTAACGATATTGCCGGCTTTGTCTCTTAACGCACACATCTGATTCTTGCCTATTCCTAGTTTCTTCTTCACTGTTTTTAGGCTTCCTCCGTTCCTGAGAGCCTGTTCAATTCTATCCATATTACAGTTCCTGATGTCCGCTGTCTTACGCTTGTTGATTAACTTAGAAAGTTCTGCCAGTTCTATTCTAGCTGCAGGATTAGAGGCTGTCATACATTGGCGTTTCTTGATCAGATCTTTCGTCTCCTGCGATAGCTTACTGGTTTCCTGTCTAACGGCGTTACCACCGACTTCTATTGCGCACTCCTTAATGATGCCCATGAGATTGTCGTTCATTGCTTCAACACTAAGGTCCTCTTCCTGAGTTAAAGCCGAATACCTGTTCTGTAGTTTGATCCGGATTTCCTCTAATTTCCCTCTTACCGCTAACTAATTGATTGGCTTCTTGTGTACCAGTTTCTTTCGTTCCCTCCTCAAGTCTAGGCTAATTCGAGTTCTTACCATCCTGTGGTCACTGCAGCGTACCTTGCCGAGCACGTCTACATCTTGAATGATGCCAGGGTTCGCGCAGAGTATGAAGTCGATTTCATTTCTAGTCTCACCATTCGGGCTCCTCCACGTCCACTTTCGACTAACCCGCTTGCGGAAAAAGGTATTCATTATCCGCATATTATTCTGTTCTGCAAACTCTACTAATAATTCTCCTCTGCTATTCCTAGAGCCTATGCCATATTCCCCCACTGACTTGTCTCCAGCCTGCTTCTTGCCTACCCTGGCATTGAAGTCGCCCATCAGTATAGTGTATTTTGTTTTGACTTTACTCATCGCCGATTCTACGTCTTCATAAAAGCTTTCGACTTCCTGGTCATCATGACTAGATGTAGGAGCGTAGACCTGTACAACCTTCATTTTGTACCTCTTATTAAGTTTCACAACAAGACATGCCACCCTCTCGTTAATGCGATAGAATTCCTGTATGTTACCAGCTATTTCCTTATTAATCAGGAATCCGACTCCTAGTTCTCGTCTCTCCGCTAAGCCCCGGTAACACAGTACATGCCCGCTTTTTAGCACTGTATATGCTTCTTTTGTCCTCCTAACCTCACTGAGCCCTATTATATCCCATTTACTACCCTCTAATTCCTCCAATAACACTGCTAGACTCGCCTCACTAGATAGCGTTCTAACGTTAAACGTTGCCAGGTTCAGATTCCAATGGCGGCCTGTCCGATTAAATACAAGCAGGGGTGTAATATCAGAGGAACATTTTATTGGCTTAAGCGACGAAAAACTGCTGGAAGGTTTCCAGGAACAAAATCTCACCAAAGTCCAAAGAATTGTCATCCGCAGGAACGACCAAGAAATCCCCACAAAACATGTAATACTCACCTTCGGAACGAGTGTGATGCCTACCTCGCTGGATGCAGGTTATGTAAAGGTAAATGTTAGACCATATATTCCGAACCCCAGACGATGTTTCAAATGCCAAAGGTTTGGACACGCTTCACATGCATGCCGAGGACAAACAACTTGTGCTAAATGCAGCTCCAACGAACACCAATCCTAGAATTGCACCTCTTCCTCACATTGTGTTAACTGCAAGGGAGATCACCCAGCTTATTCGCGGTCCTGCCCTTGCTGGAAAAAAGAAAAAGAAGTCATTGCACTAACTGTTAAAGAAAAAATCTCGTTCTTCGAAGCCCGAAAACGACTGTCGTACCTTTCGCGACGCAGTTATGCCGATGTGACAGGTGCGGCTACTTACTACTCCCCAAGCACAGGAGCTATGAGTTGCTTAGATCTAGCACTGTGCTCTCCATCTCTTTTTTGCGATTTTCAGTGGATTTTTATTCAGAACCCCTATGGTAGTGACCATATGCCCGCTATCATTAAAAGAACATCTACTTTTCCTACCATCCCACTGAGGCCACCCCGTTGGAAACTCCATCTAGCAGACTGGCCTCTCTTTACTGAAAAGGCCACTCTGGATAACATATCAGATGAGCTAACCATAGATGAAATGAACGATCAGATCACCGCCTGTATACTTGCTGCAGCAGCAGAAACAATCCCACAATCGTCAGGCTTCCTAAGAAAAAACCTAAAACCCTGGTGGACGAAAGAATGTACGCAAACAAAAAAACTACAAAACAAAGCGTGGGGTATCTTTCGGCGATACCCAACACAATATAATCTACTCTCTTTCAAAAAAGCAAAAGCGAAAGCCAGGTACACACGCAGACAAGCAGAAAGACAGTCATGGAAAAATTATGTATCGTCTGTAAATGGTTCAATACCATCCAAACGAATGTGGGATCAGCTTCGCAAGTTTAGAGGCGATTACGCTTCTTACACTATCCCCATACTGTCACCTCCAGGCACACAAACAAATATAAAAGAACAAGCAGACATATTAGGGCAACATTTCCATGACATATCAAGCTCGAAAAACTACTCTGCTGCATTCCTGAAACATAAGCAATTAGCAGAAAAACTAAAGCTTCCGACCACAGGAAGTTCAGAAAGACTGTATAATGGCGCTCTAACACTTCCAGAAATCAACAGAGTCCTTACTAGTGGCAAAAAAACAGCACCCGGTCCGGACAGGGTACACTATGCAATGCTAGCTCACCTATCCCCTAAAGCAGTTGAGACCTTGCTTCATTTCTTCAACATAATCTGGGAAACGGGGAAAATGCCCAAAGAGTGGAAGAAAGCTATCATAATCTCGTTCTTGAAAGCTGGAAAGTCTCCCACAACAGCAACCAGTTATAGACCCATAGCACTAACAAGTTGTCTTGCAAAGTCCTATGAGGCCATCATCAACATAAGATTGACATACGTCCTTGACACAGAAAACATGCTAGATAACCATCAGTGTGGATACAAGAAAGGTTGCTCCACAACAGATCACCTAGTCCGGCTAGAAGACGAGATACGTGCGGCCTTCCTACAAAAACAATATTGTCTCACTGTTTTCTTTGACTTAGAAAGGGCGTACGACACAACATGGAGGTTTGGTATATTAAGGGACTTAGCAGATTTAGGAATCCGAGGTAGAATGCTGAAAAGTCTAGCCGATTTCATGTCGGACCGAACATTCGGGGTGCGTTTAGGAACGGCGTTGTCACGTGTATTCAATCAGGAAAATGGTGTGCCACAAGGATGCGTACTAAGCACAACACTCTTTATAGTAAAAATGAACTCCGTTAACAAAGTCATTCCCCCCTCTGTTATGCACTCCATATACGTCGATGATCTGCAAATAGCGTGCCGCGCCTCAAACTTACGAGCGTGTGAAAGGCAGCTCCAGATAACAATTAATAAACTAACCGAATGGGCTGAGAAAAATGGCTTCCGCTTCTCTACCCAAAAAACCGTTACAGTGCTATTCTCGCAAAAACGAGGATTGTACTTAGAGCCGGTTCTAAAATTGAATGATGTCGCGCTGCCGGTAAAACAAGAATATAAATTCTTGGGAGTAATCTTTGACAAAAAACTAAACTTCCTAGCCCACATTAAAACCCTAAAGATTAAGGCACAATAAGCATTGAATATCCCGAAAGTCTTATCTCATAAGCACTGGGGTTCCGACCGAACCTGTCTTTTACGTATTTACCGGTCTCTTGT